>NC_034598.1:32531588-32551417 GCF_900095145.1 Mus pahari
AGAGAGAGACACAGAGAGAGACAGAGAGACAGAGAGACAGAGAGAGATTGTTCCAAGTAAGGAAGTCCCTCCCACAGAACAATAGCCACTTAGGCTTGCAGCCTACTGGGAGTCTACAAGGGACAGCCACAGTCATTCCTTGACAGACAGTTTGCTTGGGACTTGGAACAGCTGCTGCCCAACAGGAAGATGGGCAGCCTGGGAGGTGGAGCAAGGATTCCTGGAGAGGTTGATCAGGAGGAAGGGAGGCAGGTAGTGGAGGCAGGGGAGGAGTGGAGTGGAGGAGCATCCCAGAGCCCTCTTCTAGGAAGACAGAAACCCTGAAGTCAGGCCTAGGTCTTCCTACACCAGCGTAAAGCATTTTGGGGATTTTACCCACTCCTGGGTGTAAGGGGCTGGCTGAAGACAGTCTAGACCTAATCCATCTCCTTTGAGCCAGCATCTCTACTCCTAGCCATGGGTCCTTAAATGCGGTCCCTGGAGCAGGGTTGGCATCTCCCGACAACTTATTAAAAATGCTTATGCTTGGGCTCCTCTAGACCTAACCAGAGTAGGATCTCTGGGGTGTATATTGGGAGTGGGTCCAGCGAATGCTTAAACAAACCCTCTTGGGGGGGGGGGGTTGTTCGTTTGTCTATCTGTTATGGCTCAAGAATTGCAGACCTAAAGGAAGAAGCTTGGGGAACCGATGACAAAGAGTGTTTTGTTTTGAGACAGAATCTTGCTATGTGGGCTGAGCTCATCCAGGGATTTACTAGGTACCCTCGGAGGGCCTCGAACTCATGGCAGTTTTTCTCCATCGATTCCTGTGCCAGCCACCATGCTCACCTCATTTGGAGCCATTAATCAGTTGGTTGAAGCAAATGGACTAAGGCCAGAAGGGCCTCTCCAGCCCTGCCCCTCTGACCAGGCAGAAAACACCGTCAGGAGACACTTACTCCACTTGAAACTGAAGTTCTACAGCCGTGACCCCTTGCTGGAGGCAAGGATGAAAATGGTCCTTAGGGGAATTTCAGCTCTGGACATAGACTTCTGGAAAGACAAACATAGGTGGGGCCTTCCTTCCTTCCTTCCTTCCTTCCTTCCTTCCTTCCTTCCTTCCTTCCTTTCTTCTCTTCCTTGCTTTCTCTCTCTCCACCCCTTCCTCTTTTCTTCACTTTAGAGCCAAGGATGACCTTGAACTTCAACCCTTCTCATCTCCATCTCCCAGTGCTGGGGTCTCCTATACGGCCTTGCCTGGCTTTCTACAACTTTCCAGTCATTCTGCTACTGTGTCTGGGTGAGAAAGAAAGGCGGACTTTATAATTTTGAGACTCGGTCTGGGAACCGTGCTAAGAAAAAGGATAAGGACATAGGGTGTCTCTCTCTATCTTAGCCCCTCCTTCAGTGTCAGCAAGGGAAAGGCCAGGACCTTCTGAAAGTAGAGGCAGGAACCAAGGAGGGATCAGATCCCAGCAGCAGATCCTTGGCAGAGTCCTGTAGAATCCATTTGGGTCTAGTGGCAAATCTCTCATCTCAGCACTGACATTAGGTGGGTAGAGAGCTGAGGTAGGAGGTTGGTGAGTTCAAGAGAAGCCTGAGCTATATAGCAAGGCCTGTTCTCGGGGTACAGCGATTGGGCCACTTTATTTAATAATGGAATAGGCGGTCTTCTAGATGGGGAGAGGGCTTGTCCCTCTTGCTCCAACCCACTAATAAATAGTGACTTGTAAAAGAATAAATAAATAAACAAAGCAAAACAAACAAACCAAAAAAACCAGGACCAACACACACACACACACACACACACACACACACACACACAAAACCAAAACAAAGCCATCCCAACTTTGTTCCAACTAAATACAGCTCTGCATGGATCCAGCCCTCCCTGAACCCCATTTGACTTTTGCTTTCTATAGGTTCTTGCAATAACCAGTTCCGTATGAGGCAATTTGCTACCTACCCACAGTATAACAAAGAATGCATGCTTTTAATTACTCTGACAGGACCTCTTCCAAGTTTCAAGGCGCTTACCTGGAATCTTGGCTTTTGGGTTTGGTTGTTGATGCTTCC
Source organism: Mus pahari (assembly GCF_900095145.1). Classification (NCBI taxonomy): domain Eukaryota; kingdom Metazoa; phylum Chordata; class Mammalia; order Rodentia; family Muridae; genus Mus; species Mus pahari. The sequence goes on from NC_034598.1 coordinate 32,533,644, forward strand.
GACGCTGAGGTAGTCTCTGTGAGTTGTGCAAACTTGAGTCAGTGACACTGACCAGCAGCAGCGTCACACCACGCCGCAGAAGAAACGTCAGAAGGGAGTCTCATCTGATTCCTGGCCACGCCTGTTCACTTCTGTAGCACAGTTTGAGGGGCCACGGAACAAACTTCCACCATTAGAAACTAACTTCTGGCTGGGCAGTGGTAGCACATGCCTTTAATGGCAGCACTGGGGAGCGAGAGGCTGGTGGATCTCTGTGAGTTCGAGGCCAGCCTGGGCTGGGGAGACAGCTCAGTCCGTAAAGTGATTACATTGTGAGCGTGTCAAACACCTGGGTTACAATGTCCAGAAACAGCAAGAAAAAAGCTGGATGCCTGGGCCAGTGGGTAAAGATGCTTACTAGTAACCCCGACAACCTTACCTTGATCGAATCCCAAAGGCACACAGTGTTGCAGGTGTGCATGCATACATATACATATACATATACATATACATATACATATACATATACATATACATATACATATACATATGCATATGCATATGCATATGCATATGCATATATGCATACACATACATATACACTACACACACACACACACACACACACACACATGCACACCACCAATCTTTCACATTGGGCTATATGCACATGTGCACACACACACACACAATAAATGAATACATAAATTAATGTAAAAATGTCTTTTGGATACCACATGTGTTTTACTATGCTTGTAATTCCCATGAAGGGGAGGGAAAGACACATTGCTCGCTGGGTCTTCTTACCCACCCAGCCTAGCCTCACTCACAGACACACGTGTGAACGTACACGCACAGTCTGAAGCACGTATCCTTGGTCAAAGCATTTCATTCACAAGGATTTTCTCAAGCAGATTTAGCTTCTGAGAAGGCAAAGAGGTCGCTTCCACGACCTTGGCAATCGTCGGAGAAACCAAAACAACAGACTTGCCAGCTCTCTGGGGATTCGTGTGTATGGAGTCTCGGGGCGACCTGCTTGTCCCCAAGTGTCGCCGGGATGTGAGAATCAATCTGGCTCTACACTGGCTGATGAAGGATGGAGGCATGCTCCTTGCGGTCATGAATGTTACAGCAACTGAAAGAACACACCCCTCTCTCCACCTGAGATTCCATTGATAAAGCACAGGCAGTGCAGGTCTGGCCAGACACGTCACCTTCTGCCTGCTCCATGTGGTATCTAAGAAGGACCTGGTTTCAGAGGAATTTTTTTTTTCCTATTCCTGGAACCAAGAAGTGTGGGAAAGCATGCTATGTTGAAATAATGGCTGGTATTTATCGAGCATCTACTATATTCTGGGAACTCTTTAATGCACTTACTCCGTATCCACCTATTGGCTTCTTGTGTCACTTGTATGAAGTAGGTACATAGCCCCTCTCTGTCGAAGAAGAGGGCAGAGGCAGGAGGGTGAGATAACCTGCTTTAAGGACATTAACTAGGGAATTGAAGGGCCAGAATTCAAGGTTTGGCTTGGACTCACAGAATACTGTTTCCTCTCAGAGGGCAAAGAGCACACCAAGGCAGAATTAGGTACCAAGATAGTCATTCTTGGTGTGTGTGTGTGTGTGTGTGTGTGTGTGTGTGTGTGTGTGTGTATAGGCAAGCCCACCAGGGTGTGTAATAATGCTCATTTTGAAGAACCAGGTGAATGTTGCTAAGGATTATGGGAGGGAAGCCTAGAAACAAACGCCTGACAAGATCTCATTTTGTCCGGCATGGAAAGGAAAGCGTTATGGAGTATGGACCAAAGCCTCCTCCAGGCTCCTGCAGTAACCCCACCCCAGCCCTGCCCCGCTTCAGTTCACTTTTCCCTAATAATTTGATCAGTTCTCCATGGAAAGCACTCAGTTGTTATGGTAATAAGCACTCTCCAAATATTAACAGAATAAAGCCAGAAGAGAATGCCAGTTTCCGAATGCAGAACCTCATAGTATTTGCTTTGAATCTTGTGGTCTAATGGTGGGACCCTAAGTCACCTGGCTCTAAAACTGCTGAACACAGGTGCAGGTTCTGGACTCCACGCCACCCCAAAACACACACAACACAATGGGCAGAGATGCTCCTGCTGTCTCACAATGTGAGGAGATGTGGGCCAGCTTCCATTCTGCTGCTTTCTAGACCCTTTCCCATCTCTTCTCAAGGGCCAGACATGTCACACGCTCATCGCCTCCTTCATTTCGAAAGCGAGATTTAATAGAAACAGCTGCTTTTCTAATGAGTCAATAATTATACCTGTGTCTTAACTCATGAGACAGAGTGCTAAAGGCATAAGGATTTGTCAGTGTAGAGATGGGACAGATCTGTGTGGTGGCCTATGCTGAAGTCTCAGATTCCATGCCTACAGGCAGAAGCAGGAAAGATGAGAGAGAGAGAGAGAGAGAGAGAGAGAGAGAGAGAGAGAGAGAGAGAGAGAGAGAGAGAGAGAGGCTGTGGATAAGATAAAAGTGAATAGACAGCATCATGGTGGGTCTGGAGCTTAGAATCTTCTAGATGCTAGGTGTTCATTCAATCATTTAATGGTAGGATTTAAAATTATATAAGGAAATGTAACAAAAAGCAATAGGGAAAAGGGCATGAGGGGGAATAACAATAGGGAGGGAAAAAAAAACTAAGTTTAAACAAAATATCTATCAAGCTGTGAGCGATGCCTGATAGGTGTCGCAGGTCTCTGAGCTTTTCCTGCCGCAGATGGAATGAAAGAACCAGAACCACACATTCAGAGAAGCATAGACAATTCCAGGCTGTGAAACCCTTGACACCTCTGGACTCTTTGGCCTTGAATGTTCTTCCGCTGCTCATACAATTCTACCTGAGCATCTTCTGGGGATAGGGGAGGATCAGATGGTGTCAAAGGTAGCCAATTTCAGTTGTATGAGGAGAAGCTCTGGAGTGTGTCCCTGGCAACACTACACCATGCACTTAGAATGAGCTTAGAGGGCAGATTGATTTATTTACTGTGTGCATGCTCAGTGTGGATGTGATGGACAAAGGACAGTTTTCAGGAGTCAGCTCTTGCCTTGCCCCTTATTGGAACAGGGCCTCCCCTGTTTTTGCACTGTGTGGCATACACCAGACTGGATGGTCTGAAAGTGCCCCGTCTCTATGTAGGACTGGGCTTACAGATGTATTGCTAATACATTTGGCTTTTTATGTGGGTTCTGGGGTTGGGACCAAAGTCAGACTTGCACAGCTAGGGGTTCTACCCACTGAGCTCTCTCCTCTTTTTGGAGAAGATGGATGTTAAGTCTCTCCTGACTCCTTTCTCCCAGAACTCCCTGCCCCAACCCTGTCCTGCAGACTCATACACAAGACGGTAGCTTTGTGAGGTGGCAGCTGTATGGAATTACCTGGTTATGGAGAATATTTTACGCTGTACACGGGTATTGATATTCTTTAATTGTACACATACAGTTTAAAAGCCAGAAATGAAAATGACCGGTCCCACGTACATGAGTTGGCTTTGGCTTTGGCTTTGGCTTTGTTTTTTTTTTTTTTTTTTGCCTTTGTCTTCCATGAAATCGAGTCATTATATCTTGAAGTAGTTTTGTTTACAGAGATTGTTTCTTGGAGAAAACAAATAAAATCCTCCTCTCCTCGTTCATTTTGACAGTTCAAGTAAACATGGGGTTTGTGTTTATCCAGGATGGAATTGATTATTGTATTAGTGATCTCTCGCTGTCTGACGGATTACCAAACATCCTAGTGGTTCCAAACAAGTATGTATCATCTCACGCAGCGTGGGTTGGGGACTTGGAGGTGTCTGAGCTAGATGGCTGCCAAATAGCATCTGATGGTGCTATAGTGAAGACATAGCCCGCACCGTCAGCCACCTGATAGTGTGACACGGGATCCCATTCCAAGATGGCAAGCTCAGGCTGTCGTCGAGGAGATTCTCCACTTGGTAGACTCTCCATAAGGTCCCCAGAGTGTCCTAAAGACACAGCAGCTGACTTCTCTCACATATAGACATCAAAAGCTAAGTCAGATGGAGATGTAATGTCCCTTACCAACCAAGCCATGGGACTCTTACAATTCCCTTTCTGGAATACTGCAGACACACAGGACAGTTGCTAGTCAGTATGGGAGAGGTGTCAGCGAGCCCCTGAATACAGTGAGGTACGTGAAGGTCTACTTCAGAGGCTGAGTCAGAAGTTCTCCACTTAATAACTCCTAGTGAACATTCACTAGTCAGTGTGAAAGGAAAGAAGAAACTCGGAGGAGGAGGAGGAGGAAGAGGAGGAGGAGGAGGAGGAGGAGGAGGAAGAGGAGGAGGAGGAGAGGGAGGAGAGGCGGAAAAGGGGGAGAGGAGGAGGGAGGGGGAGGAGGAGGATAAGGAGGAAGAGGAGGAAGTTCTGGCTCTTTTTATTTCCTTCTGCGAGTTAGTGTCCACTCCTGAAGCAAAGCATAAACCGATCTCAGGTGTAATTCTTTGGTTGCGAGCACCACGTGGTAGGCTTGGACAACTTAAGAGGGAAAAATAAGTCATTAAAAGCACACTGGGGTTCCTCCCAGGAGGTAAGGATAGATGAATGAGGAGATTAATTGAGAGCAAATATCTCAGGGCAACAGGAACATACAGCAAGTGTCCTTCAGCGGAGGAGGCTGTTCCACGGACCAGCTGAGTACCGGGAAGAGAGAGTTTCATTGGTCCAGTCTGTGTCACGTGGTTATTTCAGGGATTGATCAGAAGTTCTGTAACTTGCAGCCTCAGAATTGCAAGGAAGAAGGCTGACTTTCCCATGAGAGAAAATTGGACACCAGCTCTCCTTTGTAGACCAAATGGTTTAAATTTGGCCTTATGTTTCAAAGAGAACAGGAGTCTATTGAGTGTCAGGTACTGTTGTGTTATTTATTAGTTCCTTGTGTTGACAGTGTTGAAGGGGAGATGCCATGTTTTAGAAAGTAAACAGCAGAATAATTGCCCCGGGCACTGAATTATTTTCAACCTGGAAAGGGGCTCATTAATCTTGGGTATCTAGTATATCTAATGAACTTGCCTGAGATATTCCGAAGTGCTGTCTCCTGGACAAGATGAATTGTCCTTTCCTACCTTGCAGGAATAAAGCACTCCGAATTTCCCACCAGCATTCCATTTGGTCTTTCATGGCACTTGCCAAAGTTGATAATTACTATTTATTGCTATCGGTAATAATTACTCCTCTGACATATTTATCCCTATCACTGAAGTGAAAATATTTACAGGAACTTACAGAGCATAATCAGGCACGGTGGTGCACACCTGTAACCCCAGCCATTTGGGAGATGGAGGCAGGGCTGGAGGATGAGGAAGTTTTCAGATCATTCACGACTACATAGTGACTCTAATCTGATCTGGCCTACTTGAGATGCCGTTTCAACCCATCAAAGCCAAAACAAAACGAAACAACAACAACAACAACAACAACAACAACGAACTTATTAAACAAAGTCTCTCTACCCCGCCCTGGTTTAATCTGAGATAACTCTTGTTAGGGGAGTGACCAAAAAGTTATCAGTAATGCCTTCATCTGTACTGAAGGATGCCTGGCATCGTCTGAGAAGTCTTCTCACAGATACCAGTAGGATTCCCCCATCATGGTAACCAAAACTGTCTCCAGATGTTTCTTGGTGTGTGTGTGTGTGGGGGGGGATAGTTCCCAGCGGAGAGTCACTGATGCCAAAGAATACAGGAGAGATGGAGCCAATTAATTAGAAGACTCACTCAGACACTCGATAGGACTGCCAAATCCTTAAATGTTATAGAAGAACACTTGCCTGTTTACTTCTCCTGATTCAGTTATTCATTTCTCCATCTTACCAAACGTTCTTTGAGGGTCTGTTATAGGTAGAGGCTGGGGTATTGATTAATGACCTCACAAGGTTCAGGGGCTGTTCTGGGCATTATGGAGTAAACACTGAAAAAAAAAAAAGACAACAAAATATAAATTAACCCCAGCTTACCATGCTCCAGGGAGGAACATAGTTAGAACAGCACTTGGTCTGCAGTGGACTCCTGGCCCTTTCCTGCTCTCCTTTCCAAGACCAGCAGATGGGTCCACACTTAGAGTTCTCTGCCTATAGCTTTATTAAGGCTCCATGTATTGCCCTCTGGTTCTACTGATCTGTATAGGTGTATTATAGAGTCTATACACATGCCTAGACATCCTAAATATATATTTTGGAGAAGTTTATTAGAATTGAAAAGATTCTTTAATAAAAGGTACACTTACAATCTTACTTTTGCCTCAGTGTGGCTCCTGGACTGTGAGCACAGCTTTGTCAATGGAATGGAAACAGTCTCACCTGTTCTCAGCCACCCGCAGGAGGCTACTGAGAGGGTTAAAGGAAATGACAGTATCCATTTCCCAAGTGTGAGTTGAAAATATGTAACACTGGTGTTGTTTAAAGGATTAATAATGCAAACATCTTGAGGCAGAGGGCTGTGTTTTAGAGCATTGTCTCTGTGTGTGTTAGAGTGGGCTCCAACCAATATGATGAGGCTCCCATGGTATCTTGTGAAGTGTGGATCTCATTCATTATAAACTTGTTATCTGATTACGCACTAGTCAATAAATAGTTGTAGAGTCAAATTGAATTTCAGATAATCACCGGAGAAGTCTTTATTATTGCTCATGCATATGTATGCTGGCACCTTCTGAAGCAAGGAGTTGTAAATATTCCATGCGAGACATATTTTAAGGACATAATGTTGTGTTGTGGATTTTTTTTTTTATGAAGGACTTTAAAGATATTTTATCTGATACAGAAATACATCCCATAAGGGGTAGATTTTGAAAGACTTCCCTCCCAAAGCATATTAAAATGAAAAGTGATGATCTATTTCCAGCCTTGGAGAGATTTGTTTTCTTGTTTCATTTTATTATACAAGAAAGTGACAAATACTTGAGAGTATAATAAGAGATGAATCGACCTAAAATACTCGTGTTTCCCAGCTATTTCCCGAGTTTAAAATGTATTTTGACCAATGTATAAATTCAGTAGTCTAAAATCTGTTATGGTAAAGCTCACAGTTGGATTAGCCTTTCTGATACAAGTGTATCATGGTGATGCTAAAATGGAACACCATAGTAACAAATTTGTTTCACTGAAAATACTGCCAGAACACAAATGAGACATTAAGGAAGCCGGTGCATTAGCTGGTTGACCTTTCTTGAAAAGTAAATACTAAGGAAATATTTTAAGGGAGTTCCTTTTTGTCTTCTTGGTTTAGGGTTCATTTCCAGTCAAATATTGCTTTTGTTTAAAACGAATTAGGTTAATACCTGTTAAATGCGGCAGTAAAGTTTTACTACATATAATTAAGTTGTAAAACTAAATGGACTTTATAGGTAAAATTTCCAATATAAGCTTTCTATATTTTAAAGGAAAACAACAAACCTTGTTCTAGGTACTAAATACCATACTAGCCACAGAACTTTGAAAATATTTAGTTTATTTTCTTAAAGTGGGAAATTTAAACAAGGTCTTTTTAGTCTATAAGGAAGATTCATGGACATTGCATTTAACAAACATTACATTGAACTTTTTCTTTTGGTAAATTTGGATTTGGAAGACATTTAGTGACTGTCTTCTATGAGCCACAGGTGGCATTAGACATACTCTTTTCCAGCAATGACTTGCTGAGAACTGCTGACTTCATTCAGGAAGAGCAGAGAGACAGGCTTCTATAAAGTGTCTCTGAACTTTACAAAGTAACAATTACCCACAGCACCTTTTTTTTTGGGGGGGGGATATTTCCTGGCTACTATTTTATTTCAAGACAGTAGGCTCCTAATAAACTTTGTTTTAATTGTTTCTTTCCTAAGTTATCATGCAGAGGACACATAGGAAATGCTAAATGAGGACAAAATCCACAACTTCACCTCAGTCAACCCGAATTTCATTCAACCTGATGCTCCTGTTTTTAAGTGCATGTCTGTCTGTCTGGGTCTTTGGTAATACTAAAGAGCCATTTCCATGGGATTGAAATCACTTCCTTAGCAGAAATGAATGGTGTTTTGTTTTGTGTTTGTTTGTTTGTTTTTGTTTTGTTTCATTTTTAGTCCTTCACGCCTTAGTTAAAAGTGGCCAATCCTGGAACACAAAATATCCTGGACTTCCCAGACAAGGTTAGGGAAGGTTAGGTAGGCACTAATTGAGAAGCTCTGGACTGATGCCACATTCCTATCCTGAGGGACTTGCAAAACATAGTCTAACCAAAACGAATTAAACTGATGAGATCTAAGCTCAGGAGTCAGGGTTAGTGAAAGCGCCTCTTAGCCAAGGCAAGCCTTCACACCCAGTAGCTGGCCCTGTGGTGAAGGTCATAGCAAACACAGTTCATTTCTTAGCCAACCTCTGTTCTCTCCATCTCTTACATCTGTTGACAAAAATTGATATCTTTGTCCAAAGTGAATTTCTTCCTCTTTTAGACTGGTTTATTTATTTATTTTATTTTTAAGTTTAGCTGAGCACATAGTCACTTATTTCTCTGCCTCCCTTGCAGCTAGGAGTCACACTTGGTTGCAGACAGAGCTACAGGAAACACTTCAGGAAACACTTTTCTTCTGCCTTGGTTGGACTGTAAGATAGTTGGATCAGAGCAGAAGCAGTCACTAACAGCTATGAAGTGGGAGTTCCAGAATAAGCACAGTCTACCAAACCAGCCCTCGTCTGCCTACATGGACACGATCTTAAACCTCGCCTATACACTACCATAGGCTCTATTTTATTGGCAGCATGAGGCAGCCAATATTATGACTATATGTGGTCATCTTCTTGGAAGCTACATATAAAGTGACCTTTTCGTCCTAGATATTGAAATGAATGAAAACTGTACAGGAGACCAATACTCCTGTGTGTCTTTAATTCTTTCTTCCTGCTGTCTGAGAAGATCCTCAGAAGCATGGTATACCCTTATCTCTTCTGAACAGGACGGAAGGAGCAACAGAGTTCCTCGAAATGCTGAGAAACCAACTTACCAGTATTGGACAGCTTACATTTTCACTTCCTTTACATGAAGAAACAAGCTTTGGGTATTTAAGCTTCATTATTCTCGGTTTTCTATTGGGTTCCACAAAACGCCATCTGATGTGGAGAGAGAGGCTCTTCAGACTCTGTAAGAAAGTACAAGAGAAACGCTACTCCATTCCAGAGAACTGGAGTGAGGGAAGATTCTGGTAGGCTGGTCTAGCCCAACGCACAGGTGTGAATCACCTGTGTCCTTTTCCCTCCTGGGCTACAATGTAAGGAGCTGACCCTGAATGCAGGCTGGGAATCTTGGTTCTGCCTTCTCTTAGCACACATAGACCAACTGCTGCTGCGTAGGCCTCTGTGTCCACTGCGCGGAGCTCTGGGGATTGATTTGAGTGTGAAAACCTCGGATTCATCTGGAGATACAGACAGCTGAACCCTCTTGCTACACGGGAGCCTCGGTCCTCTCTAGGAGCATCAGCTGAAGGCCAGGCGGACAGTGTCGTTGCTGGTGTTCAGAAAGACTTCTGGGGAGTTTGAGTTGGGGAGGCAGTCTGCTCCTGAGCTGAGAGAGGTCTCTGAGCTGGAAGCTAGGTTTTGGTTTGGGAACTGCCAGCCCGGCACTTTTATAATGGAGAATACCAGGCAGACAGAAGCACGTCGAAAGTTCAAAGCTCCATGTAGACAACCAAAAGCATCACCACTTTCTTTCCCACTGCCACCAAGACCACAAGATTCTGACCCTTTCAAGGGACTCCGCCACGGATGATCTCCTGCTGACTAATTTCTTCTCATAAAGGCTGCCTGGGCGGGGCGGGGGATTCACGTTTTGACAAAGTTCACGTGGGTTACAAAAAGTTCGGGGATGGAGACAATTAAGTTGTTTGCCTCAGACCCTCCACTTTCCCAGGGATGATCTGTTGAGAATACTACTGCTGACAGAAATGATACCTTTGAAATCAACCTCGTGATGCAACACCCGATTACATATAACCCTATTGATCAGATGTCATGCTACTGTTACTCCATCAGAAAAAGTATTATTCTAATTGTCTTCATCTCCTTTTTTCTTTTTTCTCCTCCCCTTCCTCCTCCTCCCCCTCTGCTTCCCTTCCTTCCCTCCCTCCTCCCCTTCTTTCCCTCCTCATCCTTCTCTCCCTCCCCCTCCTCCTCCTCTTCCTCTCCTCCTCCTTTCCCTCCTCCTCCCCCTCCTCCTCTTCCTCTCCCTCCTCCCCTTCCTCCTCCTCCCCCTCTGCTTCCCTTCCTTCCCTCCCTCCTCCCCTTCTTTCCCTCCTCATCCTTCTCTCCCTCCCCCTCCTCCTCCTCTTCCTCTCCTCCTCCTTTCCCTCCTCCTCCCCCTCCTCCTCTTCCTCTCCCTCCTCCCCTTCCTCCTCCTATGTGAGACAGTCTCATATAACCCAGGCTGGCACTGGCCTAAGGACTATCTTCAACTGTCCTTTCTCTACCTCCCAAATGATAGGATTTAAGCATGTGACACCATACCCAGATGTTTTATTTTTTCAGAAACACAGTCTTAATTTTATTTTATGTGTATGATATTTGCCTGATGTATGTCTGTGCACCGTGTGTTTGTAGAACCAACAAAGAGCAGAAGCGAATATCAAATCCCCTGGGACGGGAACTTCAGATGGTTCTAAGCCACCATGTGGGTTCTGGGAATTGAACCAGAGTCCCCTGGAAGAGCAGACAGTGCTCTTAACTGCAGATCCATCCCTCCAGTCTCCTCAGATATAATCTTGATGTGTATAGGCTGTGAACTCATGTGACTTGAGCTGACCTTGAATTCCCCTGCCTCAGCCTTTTGAATGCTGGGATTGTAGGCATATACCACCACACTTGACATATTCTACTATTAACCTGAATTACATAAATAAATGTAATAACTATCTTTGGGAGACTCTGTGTTAAATAAAACTGAGCTGGAAAAATGTTATGGCGTGTGGAAGCCTCTGAGCAAACGCTGCCAAGATGTGAGTGCCTTGATTGAAGAATCTCCTGTGAAAAGTCCACACTGTGGGGAATAATTCTATCTCCTGTCCAGACTTATCTGTTAAAAAATACCCATGGCTGGGGATGGCCCAGGGCAAGGGACAGACGGACAGCCATGACTCCCTGTGGCTCCGGCTGTGCCCCAGGTGGATGGCTTTTGTTTTTGTTTTTGTTGCTATTTGTTCATTTTGTTTCTTTTCCCACAATGCCCTTGGTTTCCATCTTTCCCATCTGCTCTGGGAGCATCTCTCTCTGCTCTCTATGTTCTCTTTGTGGCATGATGCATGTCCCATTGCCCATAGCCCTAGACATGAATGTTGCAGAACTGTGTTCCGATGCCCCAAAGGTGGTCATTTCCGGACGTTTGAACCAGACACCTGTCTCCACACTTCCCTTGCTCAGTTCCCCTTTATTTCCCACAAATCTCTTAGGGGGAATCTTTTGTAGAAACACTAGAATAACATGGATTTAGTTAAGTTAGGAAATAACTTGCTGGCACAGAATGCTTCATTTAACTAAATAAGGTATTTCTCCCTGCTCTCTAAGAAACCCAAGGTCTCACAACAGATTATGTTCTTCTGATGGATTCATGATGAAATCTTCTCCAGACAGTTGTCAGTGGCCTCCTGCATCCGTCATGAGCATCCTCTATGCTGGCCTCCAGAGCTAGGGACCACGGTGGATGCTCTTATAACATTAGAAACCAGATTACATTTTGTTTTTACCCAACACATTACATCTGCTAATGACTTAGGTCAACTGGGTAAGCAATATGGTCATTCATAATTAATTTTGCAGTTCATTATAGCCAATTATTTTAACCACTGGATCATTTGTACTTTTATATTATCTATGGTCTTCCAGGAACATACAAGAAGCTTAATGGGCTGTATAATGTTCAATCCCTGATCCACGATTAACATGCTGTTTAATGAGTACAATTTTTAAGGAAGCTTGAAATTTCAGGTCCCTGGCTTCTTCTACAAAGCCAGACGTTGGGATGAAAAGTTTGAAACAGTAATGGGTTTTGAACGGGAGGTTCTTTGTGGACAAATGAGATTCTTCGTGCATTCTGGGAGGCATGTTACTGTTAAATATCAAGTATGAGGAACTGGGCATGTGAGGGTTTTAAGTTCTGCCTTCCAGTCTTGGGTCTTTTGGTCTAGTAGGTCCAGGGGAGCTCAGAGATGAGGTTTTGCTATAGTTGTGACAAAGGAGTTTATAGTTCACAGTTTCAAAACCTGCCAGCCAAAAAACATTTCTCGTTGTTTCTTGGATATATAAGAAAGTGAATTGGGGCTGGAGAGATGGCTCAGTGGATAAAGAATCCACTGGGCAAGCATGAGGGTCTGAGCTGGGACCCTCAGCATCAACATGCAAGTTGGCACAATAGCACGGACCTGCAATTCCAATATTGAGGGTTGAGGTGTGGGTCTGAGGTCTGGGGTCTCATTGGTCAACCCAGCTAACAGAAGTGGCAAGCGTCTCTGTCAGTGAGAGACCCTGCCTCAAAACAAATGAACAAACAAACAAACAAACAAACAAGCAAACACATGGAGAATCCATAGAGGAAAGATATCTGCATGTAGATGCATTCCTTTCTCATGGGTAAATGCACTGCACATGCACACACCTGACTCCTACACACACACACACACACATACCACAGCCCCACTTGAATATACCACGCAAACATGAGTTAAGGAAAAAAAAAAGAATCAAGATAATCTGAAATTTGTAGAGCGTCCCTAACTGCTGAAATTTGCAGAGCTTTCCTAATTGCAGTCATACAGACCGTGTTAGTGGAAGTTTGGCAGGAATCTTGGGTTTGGAATGTTGTAGCAAAACTGAGATCCCTACACTTTCTGGATCTTGTTTTTGAAACATGACCTGGCTGTGTCTCCTCTTGGGCAAATCATAAAGCTCTAATGTGTGGAAATGTGTTGTGTCAGCTTCTGTCTGTATGGCTGCTGTCAGAATTCAAGCAATTTTCTTGTCCTTTGTCTCAGTACATGTAGCATATAGCCCAATGTGAGAGACTGGTGTGTGTGTGTATGTGTGTGTATTTGTAGTGTGGTAGTGTGTATATATGTATATGTATGTATGTATATGTATATGTGTGTATGTGTAAGTTTGTGTGTGTGTATGTACGTATCTGTGTATATGAATGAATGTATGTGTGTATGTATGTGTATATGTGTGCATATATAGTGTATGTGTGTTTATATATGTGTGTGTATATATGTATGTTTATGTATGTGAGTATATGTGTGTTTATGTGTGCATGCATGTGAATGTGTGTGTATATGTATATGGGTGTGTATGTGTGTGTGGTGTGTATGTATGTTTGTGTGTATGTGAATGAATATATGTGTGTATATATGTTTGTGTGTATGTGAATGAATATGTGTATATGTGTGTGTATGTACGTGTATGTGTGCATGTATGAATGTGAGTAGTGTGTATGTATGTTTGTGTTTATGTGTGTATATGAATGAATATATGTGTTTGTAAGTGTATATATGTATATATATATGAGTGCTTGTGTGTATATGTATATGTGTATATGTATGTATGTATACATAAGTATGTATGTTTATGTGTGTATGTGTGTGTATATGTGTGTTTATATGTGTATGCATGTATATGCCTGTGTATGTGTGTATATGTGTGTTTGCGTGTGTGTTTGTTTGGAATGCTGTGAGTGAGACTAAGCTGCTTACATCATTCTCTGGTTCTTGACCCCTCTCCCCGAAGTACCGTGGGGAACACTGATGGCTACTGATAAGCATCACTTACTTTATCTGACAATATCTGAGTATTTACCTTTGCTTCTAAGGGCAACCAGGAACAGTCACTTAACAGTTGCTGTTTCCCCAGGTGAAACATAACCCACTAAGTGTTTTTCTCTTAGGGCTGTTGATAGGATTAAATTAGATAAAGCATATAAACTATTTAATGTGCTTCCTGTCAGTGATGAATCAGAAACAGCTTTCTCCTCTTCCTTCTCTGCCTCCTTTTCTCCTGGTTATTCTTCTTCTCACTTCCCAACTCCTTCCAAGAGATAGGCAAGCTGTGTAATTTATATTTAGGAAGAAGGCATAGGCCACATGATCAGAGATTCACAAGTAAAGAGGAATGAGTTAACTCGTAACTCATTGTGTCAGCTATGTTATCCTCTCTTGGCCACTTGATTCTTGGGATATCTGAGGATGGGGTATTCTGATACCCACAAGACATCCCTTGGACCATCAGATACTATGCCAAGATGTTTGGAGAGCCAACGATGCTGAGACTCTTTCTTGCCCCAAGGAGTATGATCTAGGTGGTTTCATTGTTTAACTGCATCAGTTACTTTACCCTGTGTTAAAACACTTAACAGAACAGCTTAAGAGAGGAAAGGTAGGTTTATTTCAACTTGGTGTTTCAAAGAGAACAGTCCATCCTGGTGGGAAAGACATGGAAGGGTTCATCGTGGAGAGAGTATGGTAGTGGCGACTCCATACACATTGGTAGACAAGACACAGAACACTCAGATAAGAGCCAGATGTAGGGGAGGTCTACCTCCAGAGATCCACTGATGATAAGTAGGCCACTACCCTAAAGTATCTACATCTTCTCAAAACAGCATCACTCTTGGGAACCCTGTGTTCAAATGCAGGAGCCTGAGGGGCCTGTTTTCACATTTAAAACATGGCGTCTGTCTTGTTCTCCATGGGCTCATGCACCAGTCTAACTGCCAGAGTCCTCACTGTTTTAATAGACACAACATTGTTCCAAAGTCCTTCTAGCATCAAAGCCTCATGTGACCTTTGCAAAGTGCAATTTTTCTCTGTGGTAGCGTTTATCTCATTAACAAGGTATCACTCTTCTGTCTGCAACCCATGTTGTCCACAGCTTCAAATGCACCTGCACCCCCAAACAGCACAGCCATCCACATCTTCCACACATCTCTTCATTCTACCTATTAATCTGACTAATTTAAAGGTAGAGATTAGTAAGGGAGCCACAGCCCAACCATTATGTTATTTTGGAATTTCTACTGCTAAACAAATTAGTTAATTTATTTTGAATTCAGCTTCAATCAGATTTTTTTAAGATACAAGAAGATCACAACCTGATGACTTTACAGACTATAACAAAAAATAAATTTTAGCCAATTTCCAATACTATCATTTTTTTTGTTGTTGTTTTGCCTGAAACCTCATGAGCAGTGTCTTTTCTGTCTTCCTTCTGTCAGCATTCTGAGCTTAAGAGTACCTAGACAAAATGGTCCATAAAATTTCTCTAGCATGAAGCTGCAAATCTTCCAAACTGACCCCACGAAGTCAGTTCCAAAGTCTAAGAGTTACCTGGCCAATTCTATCACATCAAACACCCCACTCCTGGTACCAATTCTCTGTATTATTTTCTTCTTTTGCCACTGTGACAAATACTCCACATACTTAAGGGAGTTTCCATCCACCAGATTTTGGAGGATATAATGGGGCTCACAGTGGCTGGAGTTTGTGGTAAAGTCTCCTTGCATCCTTCTGGATCTGGAAGGAGAGAAGTCGGACTGAAGCACAATCAGGCTGTAACTCTGAACACCCTTCCACGAGTCATGTCTCTTACTCCAGAGTTTCTACACTCTCCAAAAGCAATCCTGGCAGCTGGGGATGCAAGTCTTTAAGCATATAAGTTGGTGGGGTGACAGTAATCAAATCATAATTCCATAGAATAAGCCAACTAATGTGATTTACATGGGATAAGAAGTGTCCATTGTCTCTGGCAAAGAGGAGGAAGCAATTAATTCTTGGGTAATGAATATCTGTATTCTGAGTACATCTATATTCAGTCTCAGAAGGAAAAACTTGCATGTCTACTAAAAATAGTAATACAGCCATGTATTTGTTGCATCAGGTGGGTTATTAGGGAGAATACAACCAAAGGCAATACTGTTTTATCAAAGCCTACCTACAGGACCAGGAAGAAAGTGAGGCAGAGAGGATCGGAGGAACACATCCCCTCCAGCAGAGTTCTATGTTCACACACAGAGTCTTGTCGTGGGAGTGCTGCTCTCAAGAGGAAGTGTGGAAGAGAGATACTGAGGGAGCCAGTGTTTGCCTTTAGTTGTAGGTAATAAATTGTGTGGGAAATGCCAATTTTCAAAATTCCTCCTTTCTATGTGATTCAGTGTGAGTGAGACAGAATCGTTGTTGGTGACTATAAAATCCATCTCAAAGACTCAAAAATCATTAACGTCCAATAATACTGATTTGTTTTGTGTTAAATCTGAGCCCTGTGGGTTCTATAACTCTCTCCTTTGGCAGGAAATTCAATAATTTATTATCACTGAAGGTAAAAGTAGTCTCAGAAATATTTAGCTTAGTTTCAATGCTGTTCACTTTTTAGTCCATAAAACGCTAGTCATGTCCCCATAACTCCTTACTCCAGAGTTAATTAAGTTTCTCCCTTCTGCACTTCACGACTTGACGATGTTTTTGTTAGAGGTCTGGTGGGAATTCTCATTATTTTTTTAGTCTTCACTTTATGGGAGCAATCTATGTTTAAAAATTACAAAATGGAGACTCACATGCCAGTAATGTTATAATACAGTAGTACATTTTTTTGAAAAAAAAAAAAAAAACTAACTTACTTGTTTTAATGAATAAAGAAAGACAGGCAACATTGGAACCTGACAGATTCTTTTTTTTTTTTTTTTTTTTTTTAATCTGTTTCCTGGAAGTTTTGAACTTAAAAAACAAAAAACAAAAAACAAAAAACAGTTGTGCTGATTTTTAGACACGAAGCTTTACATCCAAAATCTATTCTTTGTGGATGAACAGACACTTGGGTGTTCAGCAGTGAGGAATCCCATGGTACCAGGATACTCACTGGGGAAGGTTCCTGGAAGTTCCTTTGCGATAGTGAGAGGGGGAGGTTGCATTTTTAATGGGCTCAGAATACAAAAAGAACGTGAGGGAACTTGTTAGTTTAAGTGAGTAGCCCAACTTAGAGGAATGCTTTGAGTTTGTTAAATGTGGAAGGTTTAATTTTCTTTTTAATTTTATTTTACTACTCATTTCTCTGCAGGAGTATCTCTGTGTGGGTTTGTGTGCATGTGCTCAGGGGCCTCTGGAGGCCAGAAGAGGGTGTTGGATTTGCTGGAGCTAAAGTGATGGCTCCAGTGAGCTGTCTGACTTGGGTGCTGGGGACTGTCCCTAGGTCTTCAGCTCATGTTCCTAACTCTAACCAACCCCACATGAAGACTTAAAAAGGGTGGATACAGGAAGATGTCACTTTGTGGGTTTAGACTGACACTGTGCACTCAGCCTAACCCAGGTGGGGTCCGGATTATAGATTTCTCTTTGTTAATGAACTTGGAAATTAGGGGCACTCTGTGAGAACAGCTTATTGGCAAAGCAGATGTTAAATCTGACCGGGCTAATGGCTCGTTTCAAATGTGCTGTAAATGGTCATAAATATCACTATAGAGACCGGTCCTTGGTCTTCTGTCACACCTTAATTAGAGTCTTTCCTAAGGTCCCACACTTTGTCCCCTACCTTGCTATGTTGATACTTTAGAACACTTTATTCCTAATTGGATACCCAATGGAAGGGGACCCAGCTACAGCCTGGCTGAGTCAGATTGTCTCTCTTAAGGATCTCCTCTTCCCTCCCCTCCCCTCCCCTCCCCTCCCATCTTCTCCTCCCTTCCCTTCCCCTCTCCTCTCTTCTCCTCCACTCCCTGTCTCTCCTCTCCTCTCCTCTCCTCTCCTCTCCTCTCCTCTCC
>NC_034598.1:32551522-32564938 GCF_900095145.1 Mus pahari
CCTCCTCTCTTCTTCTCTCCTCTTCCCTTCCCTCCCCTCCTCTTCTCTCCTCTCCTCTCCCCTCTGCTCCCACCCTCTCCACCCCAACCCCTGCCTTTCTTTATCCATCCTGCCCTCCTCTCCCTTTCTTCTTTTTCCTTTCCTGTTTTTGTTTGTTTGTTTTTTGTTTTTGTTTGTTTGCTTTTGAGACACAGTTTTCCTAAACATACTTAGTACTCACTGAGCAGCCAGCTTGGCCCCCAACTCATAGCGATCCTCCTGCCTCAACCTATTTAGTGATGTTTACTCCTCTCCCTCCCTTCCTTCTGCCCATCTTGTTGGGAGATGAGACCCAGAGCCTCCAAGAGTCTAAGTAAACACTCAACCTCTGATAGACTTCCCTTGGCATTTCTTAAGCTTTGAGCAGAAGCACTTAATGTGAATTTCTGCAGGTACTGAACTGAGAGGGTTAGGAGAATGGAGGCTGCAGGAAGATAAGATATCCCTCAACCATGGCTATGTTAAGTAGGCGCTTAACTGCTCTGGCAGAATAGACGATGCAAATAGTTAAAGAAGGAAGGATTTTATTTCTGACTCCCAGTTTCAAAGGTGTCATTTCATCCTGCCCAGGGGCTGGGGGGAGAGGCGAGGTAAAAATGAACCAGCACAGCTCACAATGGGTGTGGGTGTGGGTGTGGGGGTGGGGGTGGCAGCGTTGGGAACACGAATTCACTGACCCAGAGAGACAGAGACGGAGAACCAGGGAGGGATGGGGGGGGGCCGTGGATGGGACAGGGGGAGAGAAGTGGAGGGGGACTTGAAGATGATAATGACCCACTTCCTGTGCTCTCTGGAGAGATGCTCCCTCTTGGTCTCTGACTACACTTCTTGTGGGGTTTCCTGAGCCTTAGTTTGCGGCTGGCCCTGGTTTTGGCGCGGCCCTCTCTCTTCTCATAAATGTTCAGGCTATATGCTTGCCTGAGATAGCCCTCTTTCTTTTCTTTTTCTTTTTTCTTTTTTTCTTTTCCTCCTTGAATCTTTTTATTAATTTATTTTTTACACTCCATAGTTTATACTCCCCCTCCCTGTCCACCCTCCACATCCCACACCTCCTCCCCAACCCCTGTCTCCACATGGATGTCCCTACCCTCACCCCACCTGACCTTTAAATTCCCTGGGGCCTCCAGTCTCTTGAGGGTTAGGTGCATCATCTCTGAATGAACACAGACCCAGAAGTCCTCTACTGTTTGTGTGTTGGGGGCTTCATATCAGCTGGTGTATGCTGCTTGTGTTGGTGGTCCAGTGTTTAAGAAATCTTGGGGGTCCAGATTAATTGAAATGGCGCTCTTTCTATTATTCACTGCTAACAAGATGGAAGTGGAGTCACTACTTGTTTCAACTTCCTTTGTAAAATCATACTGTTTTAAACAGCCCCATGACATTAATAACAGTTATTTGGAGCAGGTGAATATAAGAATATGAGGGTGGAGTTGGCAAAACACAGAAGGCATGATCTTGGAAGAGATTCACTCAATGACCTTTGACCATCCACAAGGACATTGGCTCCAGCCCATCGTCTCTGTGAGCTGTGGCTCCTGTGAGTAGTCCATGAAATGGCTGGAGAACAATTCAGACAGGATAATTACGTGCTGCCTCATCAGGTGCTGGCTAGTTGTGCAGTAGATCATAGGAGAATGGTGGAACAGACCCGAGCTCTTAGGAATGTTGGGATGCAGCAGAAGGGAGTTAGTTAGCTACAGGAGCAGAAGATGGTCCAGGTTCCAGGCTGAGTGTGGAATTGGGTGGAGGAGATGTACTGGCAAGGGTGGATAGGAAGGGAGGAGACTGGGATCTTAAATGTTGAATGCCTCTGTGCAATGTAGGGAGGACCCCCTGTCCCCCACCCCAGGCTCTGATCCACCTGGGCAGACAAGAGGCGAAGAAGAGATGAAGGCTACCAGAAGAGATGAAGGCTACCGGAAAGCAAGACACACGAATGAGTAAAGAATGTTGTAAAATGGAGAAAGGAGGCTGACGAAGAAAGAATTGATTGTACCACGTGTAATGGAACCAACTCAGCAAGAAGCTGTGGCTAAAGGAGTAATTTGGGGACAAGGCTGGCCCACACTTGGGATGCTAAGCAGGAAGCTGGGTTCACAGAAGTGACTTCCGGGCTTGTCACTTCTTGTAGAGGGCAAGAGCTTTCCTCTTTCCTATTTTTTTTTTTCCCTCCCCAGCCCTCACTGGAAAGAGCAGCAATAGGAACGACAGAGCAGGTTAATTCTAGGTGACGTCCACAGAAAGAAGAGGATGCATCTCTCCACTTCCGTGCCCACTACACCCTAAGGCCAGTCTCCAGCTCTGTAGCTGGGAATCTGCTTGGTGAGCCAAAGAGGTAGAAACCAGGAAGGCAGGAGGTAGGAAGCAGGCAGGCATGAGCCAGAGAGGAAGGCAATGGGAAATCATGGAATCTGGATGGTGGGAGGTGGGAAGCTCGCTGCAAGGTGAACTGAACTAAACTAGGGAAGGAATAAGGAGAAGAGAACGGAAGGTGCCAGAGAAGACAGACATGAGATACTAAGGCAGTGATGCTCAGCTCATGGGTTGTGAGCCCCTTTGGGTAGAATAACCCTTTCTCAGGGGTCACCTACGACCATCTGCATATCAAATATTTACATTATGATTCATAACAGCAGTAAAATTACAGCTAATGAAATAGCAGCAAAAATCATGTCATGGTTGAGGATCAGCAGAACACGAGGAGCTGTGTTAAAGGGTCACAGCATGAAGAAGGCTGAAGAGCACTGTGCTAAGGAGTGGGAGCAAAGGCTGGGAGCTAGTCAGCCAGAATCCTGCCTCCTGGGTCTTAGCCAGCACTTCCCATCATGACTTCTATTGCCCCTCAGGCTTGTTCTCCAGCCCCGGAACATTTTGGAAGAGTGAGTGTGGACTTTCCAGCACATTCTACAGCTCCCTCGTTTGCAATGGCAATGTAGGGGCCTTCCTAGGTGAGCGGCACAAGGGGTCTTGTTCTAGTCTGACTCACGGGTGGGTGTTCCTTCTTGATGCATGTCTGTCCTTTCCTCTTCAGACATAAGCCACCTTTTTACGTATTTCTGACATCTCGTCATTTCTTGCTCAGGAAGAAAGCATGCCTCCCGAGGGGTTCTATTAAATTGACTTGACTGTCAGGCATTACTGAAGAGTTACAACAAGAAAGAAGGCAGATTGCATTCATCTCCCCAGCTCTTTGTATCTGGGTACATTTTTGGTTTCAGCTTCCAAATTAAGTCTCTGTAGGTTTGGAGTGGTCAGCTCAGCTTCCGTTCCTGAAAAAAAAAAAAAAAAAAAAAAAAAACGCTCAGCAGCTGGAGTTGATTCAGGTGAGCTGAGGCTTCAGCAGCCCTGAGGCTAGCCCAGAAGGACTACCTCTATCAGCAGTAACCTCATTCTTCTCTATCCAAGCCAAGCTTGTTGAAATATCTAGCAGTGGTCCACATTTGGCTTGTTGAAATATCTAGCGGCAGTCCACATTTGCTGTACACGAGTAATTTGGTGAATGGGAAAATAACAGTGGGTTATAATGAAAAGTGAATTCATGAGCCTCCGACTGTGAATTTATACACAGGCAGAACTGTGTTGTAGTTAGGCACCTTGGTAAGAAAATCCCATATATAAAAAGTTGAAGAGAACAAAACGATTTCTCATCTTTGAAGACGGCCATGGCTTACTCTTCGACGATCCAAAATCTCTTATGAATTAAATGTGGAAAGGCCGCTCGCTAGACCAAATGGCTTTTGAAGACGGGTTTATTTTATTTTCAGTTATGCGTACATTTGCAGGTCTGTGTGCATATGCACAGGTACTCGTATAGCCCAGCTTCGTTGGGCCCCTTGGAGCTGGAGGTTGAAGCAGTTGTGAGCTGTCTGACCTGGATGCTGTGATCTGAACTCAGGTCCTCTAGGAATAGTAGTATCTGCTCTTTACGCACTGAGCCATCAAGCCCCATGGAGCAAATGTACTAAAGTAAACTCTAGAACGTAATTATGACTGTTTATGTTTGCTCGGGGGGTGCCAAGCAAATAAATCTAGGTCTCTCGATAGCTTAACTCTCTCCATCTGTTGCTTCTGGTAACTGCAGGCCATTATTACTAACCATGACCCTCTAAGGCCCTCTCCCTGTCTTTCTTCTTCCTGTTACAATTGTCTACCTTTAATACCATCCTGCCTAAAAGATTAATAAAACTGTGTAGCCTAAGCTATGTGTCATGTGTGCTCATACATGTGGAGATCTGAAGCCAACTTCAGGTGTCACACATCAGGGCCCATCAACGTGGACATGCTATCTCTCACGTGACTGGAAACTCATCAGGATTGCTAGCCAGCTAGCCCTGAGGATCTACCTCTTTCTGCATTTCAGTTACTGAGATTGCATACAATTTGATGTGTTTTGTTTGGCTATATGATTTATTAATAGTTAAGCCCAACTCTAAAGTTAATTGTTTTTTTTTTTTTTTAATATTGGAATTAGATTTCAAGGTTTCTATTTTGTTTGAATTAACTAGCTTTGAGGCTGTTAACCATAACTTTTGGGGGTTTTCTTGTTTGTTTGTTTTCGTACCAGGGATTAAACACAAAGCCTTGTGCGTGCAAGGCAAGTGTTCAGCTATATACCCAGAATCCAAAACCTATTTACTGAGCTTACTGCATGTCCTAGTAAATGAGGTAGCATCAGGTTAGAAAAGGTGACTTCCTGTCTCTAAGATGTTATTATCTTGCAAAGAGAAGACCGATACACAGATGGATCATGAAAAATGTGAAGCCTTTGTTTACCTATTTAACACATGTAATGTGTATGGGAACATTTGATAATAGAAAAGGATTTACATTCAGGATTACATTTGTATTAATAAAAAGATTGTTTCCCAGTGGGGAAAAATGGCTGTCAAGGGAACACTAGACAGGCAGATGTCCAGACACATCTTGAAATGCACATGGAATTTAGGGAAGAGCCAAGGCCTTCCTCTGAGATTTTGACCTCGCAGAAGTGAAACGTTCGTGGACATCAGACACTTCTGGGTAAACTAAGATGGGTGGCTTTGCACCCTGGGGTTCCTGACTGACTTCAGACTGACTAGGCAGGTGGTTTGAAATGTCTCCCACAGGCTCATGTTTTTGACTACTTGGTCCCTGGCAAATGACACTGTTTGGGAAGGTTAAGGGACCTGCAGATGACAGAGCCTTGCAGAAGGAAGGACATCACTGGGAATGTGTTTTGGGATTGTGTATCACGGCACCCCTTCCTGTTTTCAGTGTTGTTCAGGATTGCAAACGCAATGAGATGGGCGGACCTTGTCCGCCTTCCCATCATGATACATTGTATCACTCTGTAACAGATTATCACTCTTTCCCTTAAATTGCTTTTGTCAGTGGTGTTTTATCAAGGTAACAGAAATGCAGCAAAGTTACAACAACCACAAGACATTCCTGTTAACCGGATCTGATTACGGGGAAGAGAGACGTATAGGGTTTCAGAAAAGGCTCTGTAGTTGACCTTGCAGAATGGAAAGATTTCCATAATGTTGAGGAGTAGCAGGCAGTGGAAAAAGTACAAAATCGATGCTTACTTCACAGGAAGCAAAGATATTGAGTTCTCCCTAAACTACAAACTTCCAACACATAAGCTGCTAAGTCTAGTCATGAAGTGTAGTCATCTTCTATAAGACTTTTAACTGTTATCTTCTGAGCATTTTAAAGATGCGATTCAGGTTTTGCATGATTCTATTAATTTGTTTCCTGTATTATTGTGCAGTCTTACATATAATGATTTCTCCAGACCATTCCCAGATCCCAGTTCTGAGAGTTATGGTTTCTCTGCTAGCTAAGTGAGGGTTTCAATAGAGGATGGGTTTAATTTAAGTCACACAGGCTTAGAAGGTCTCCTCCCCATTGCAATTACAAGAATTATATTTAATATGTGTGTAACAGATATTCACATCTTGCTGGGAAAACAATTCCCTTTGCACAGGATAAAAAAATGACTGCAAATATTTTATTATGTTGGTTATTTATTCTTCCTCCAGTCCCAGTAGTATCATGTTCCTCAAAAATAATCCTGATTATCACTAAATATTCTTTACTTATTTGATTCTCAACCACTTGATACAACTTTTAATTATTTTTGACTTTGTGTATAGGAGGACTTAGAGAGACTCATACATCCTGAACCTTTTTACATAATAGAATTTTCAGTATCACTGTCAGAAATCTGGTTAGCGAAGCATCTGGTGATATCTCACTACACAGAGACTCATTACAACAAATACAATTATACATGAGAAACTGGATCCAGATCTAAAGTATAACAGAAACTTAGAATATTTGTATACTAAGGTGTATACTAAGGTAATGTTTGAATGAAATATAAAATAGGGTTCTTTCTATCACGTCTATCAATGCTAATTTTCTTCTCATTTTCTTAACAAATTGGCTTTCTTTACTCAAGCAATGGAGTGGTTCCCTTTAATTGTTGACTTGGCACAACCTAGAATCATCTAGGAAGAGAGTTTTGATTAGGAGCTGTGTACATTGAGTTGGCCTATGAGCTTGTCTGAGAGTGATTGACTTAGTTGAATTAATTGATTTGAGAAGACCCAGCCTACTGTGGGTGGCATTATTCCCTAGGCAGAAGGCCCTGAATTATGTAAAAGTACAGAAATCAAGCTGAACACAAGGAACCAAGCAAGCATGCACATACCCATTTCTCTCTGTTCTTGTGGATTCAATGTGACCAGCTATCTAAACATCCCACCCCAGTTATTTCTCCAACAAGATGGACAATAGCCTGACATTGTGAGCTAAATCAAGCCCTTCTCTCCTAATTTGGACTGCTTTTATTCTGGGTGGTAATGTATCTAAGCTATGACAAAGTAAAAGAGAAGTGGAGGTCCTTGCTGAGATACCTAGAAAATGCTATTGTTTTATTGTTAAAGGAGACACACAATCAGTAGACATTTCTCTCTCTCTCTCTCTCTCTCTCTCTCTCTCTCTCTCTCTCTCTCTCTTCNTGAGATACCTAGAAAATGCTATTGTTTTATTGTTTAGTCTGTTTTTGTCTTTGAGTCTCTCTCTCTCTCTCTCTCTCTCTCTCTCTCTCTCTCTCTCTCTCTCTCTCTCTTTCCTTTTACTGTCCTTCCTCTTTTCCTACCTAATTTGCAGATGTGCTGCTGTTTTGGACCACTTGACAACAAACACAAGACTGTTTGAAGAAAGATAAGAAAATTGAGAAGGCTGACAGCACTGGGTTTTCTGTGCCAACATAGAGAAGGCATCCAGTGGATTTATTGCTGTAAGACACAGAGAGAATTTTACTTGTTTAATCCATTATTTGCTAAGTATTGTGCTACACATAGTCAAATTTATCCCTCCCTGGAAAACTCTTGATGAATAAGTCAGGGAAAAATACCCCATAGCATTTCATTTCTATGAGATGAGGCAGTTCAAGGGTTAGTGAGAACTAGGTGTTTGGAACACACGTATATTCTCTGTATATGTCAGCTATCTTTAGAGAAATGGGGTAACCATCCAAGGAAAAACCTCTCTTTTGTCTCAATATTGAAATAAAAAAAAATCAGGTTTATTAGATCCATCAGATGAAGTTTCTAGTGGTAATAGCAACTAACCAATTTGAAATGTTAATTTAATTGTTTCACAGCCTGCTTTGCTCAAATAGTAATTTTAAATGGCTTATAGCCCAAAACGCCAGACCCAGTATCATAGTCAAGTAAAAATAAAATATGAGACCAGGTATTGTGGATGCTTGTTTGTATTCTTATAAGAGAGAGAAAGAAGATTTCTCTTCTTTTTGTATAAGTAGAGAGTTGGGGAGGACCTGGGAAGAGTTGAGGAAGGGGAACCCATAATCAGAATATATTGTATGAGAAGAAAATTTAATTAAAAAAATAAACCGAAAAAAAGAGAGAAAGTGTATTGTGTTAGTTACTTTTTTTCTTCTTGTGAAAAAATACCTGGCCATATTTCTTATTTTATTATTTATCTGTTTGTTTGTTTGCTTTATTTGTTTTGTTGTTGTTGGTTTGTTTGTTTGTTGAGATAGGGTCTTTCTATGTAGCCCTAGCTGTCCCGAGTCTCATTGTGTTAACCAGGCTGGCTCAGAGACATGCCTGCCTCTGCCTCCCAAGTGCTGGAACTAAAGGCATACACCATCTCATTTTGGCTCACAGTCAGAGAGTAGAGTCCATCATAATGGGAAGCTGCTCCAGGGAGTTTGAGGCTGGCAGCTCATCACCATGCTGCATCTGCAGCATCGAGGAAGCAGAGAGGGATGCTGGTACTCAGCTCACTTTCACCTTTACAGTCAGCTCAAAGGATGGTGCCGCCCACACGCAGGCTGGACCTTTGCTCTTTCTTTAAACCTCTAGGGAACGTGTTTCCATGGTGATCCTGAATCCCATCAAATTGACAACGAGGATTGAACATCACAAGTTCAGTCTACCATCTCAGAGGTAGGTAGAAGATAGACATGATGGACAGATCTTGGGGACCACAGTGAAAAAGGAACATCGTTTGAGAGCACTAGAGTAGCTTATTATAAGGTGTGTGATAAAGCACTACCGGGGGGGGGCAGGGGAAGGGGCTCAGAAGAGAAGCCATCTTGTCTGTGCCATGGGGTAGGTCTAGACCAGAGATTCTCAACCTGTGGGTCATGACCATTTGGGGGTTGATCAACTCTTTCTCAGGGGTCACCTAAGACCATTGGAAAACAGAGATGTTTACAGTATAATTCCTAACCGTAGCAAGATTACAGTTGTGAAGTCGCAATGAAAATAATTTTATGGTTGGGGGGGTTCAGCACAACATGAAGAACTGTATTAAAGGGTCACAGCATCAGGAAGGTTGAGAACCACTGGTGTAGACAGAAAGAAACATGGCTTAGGGCTTTTGTTTTTGTTTTTTTTTTTGTTTTTTTTTGTTTGGTTGGTTGGTTGTTGTGTGTGTGTGTGTTTTATGTGAACAGGAAGCATAAAGTCATACAGGAATTTTTTTGGCACATTATTCCAGATGATGCTCTTCACATGAAAATTTGCACTCCATGCTCTAGTATCAGGAGACTGTAGCTCTTAGTTGAATGGAGCTGCCTCCCTTTTGACATCCATGTTCTTGCTTTTGATTTGTTTGTTCGGATAAAATACAACCACCAGATCTTCCCTAACTGGAAATTTGTTCTCGAGTAGTGTCGCCCATTTGAGGCACTCCAACGCATTACAAGAAAGTCCGGAAGAAAAGAATCTCGGGAAAAGCATTTCTCAGTGCGTTGTGTAGCAGGGTGCGCTGAAGGAGAGGAAGACAGATCCCTCTGCGGAAACCCAAGTTTACCTTTCATAAGCTTTCTGGTAAAGTTCCCAAGAAACACACCCTAAAAGAAGTAAGGGCTTTCCTGGACCAGAGAGATGCCATATTCCACCCGAGTTAAGACCTTACAGAAGTTTATCTCCACCACTCAGCCAGTATCCCGAGTGAGGATGTGCAAGCTGGTCATGGTGGTGACTGCTGGCACTCTCAACATTTGGGAGGCAGTAGCAGGAGGATCCTGATCTGAAGATGGAGCTACGGATCACGTCTCAAAACATCAGCCACAAGTAACAAAACACCTGAACTATGACACGCAAACCTGAACTATGACATGCAAACCTGAACTATGACACGCAAACCTGAACTATGACATGCAAACCTGAACTATGACACACATTCCCGGACCAACTCCCTCACACACTAAGACATCACACTCAGTCAGGGCTTTGAAGAAAAACATGCCTACCGTGACTTGTTGAGTGACTGAAAGAAATAATAATTTAATATACTTGTTTTCTTTTTTCATCCTTCCTTTTTTTTTTTTTTTTTTTTTTTTTGGTTTTTTTGAGACACGGTTTCTCTGTATAGTCCTGGCTGTCCTGGAACTCACTTTATAGACCAGGCTGGCCTCGAACTCAGAAATCTGCCTGCCTCTATACACTTGTTTTCTTAAAGATTGATTTTTATTTTTTCTTGTGTATATATGTCTGTGTGGTCTGTCTATGTTATGTGAGTGTAGGGGCCCTTGGAGGCCAGAAGAGGGCATTGGATCCCATGCAGTTGGAGTTGCAGGCAGCTGTGAACTTGCGTCTTCCTCAAAGGCAGCGAGCTCTCTAAATTCCTGAGCTGTCTCTGCAGCCCCTGGACCTCTGTTCTTGAAGTGGATCATAAAGTTGCTGTGTTTCGTCTGCTTTTGCCTTGAGACCAAGTGGAACATCCCCTTTCCCCTTTCCTGCCGCTCTTGGGTTTATCATAGTAACACCTCTTTAGAGTTTGCTAACCCCAAACCGGAAGAAAACTGCATTTCTTGGAATGGTGAATAAAATATGATCTAGCAAGCTTTGAATGAAGGTTCTGACTGAGTGACAGCCATGAGATCCTGGATGATAAACCGAACCGGGAATATTATACAGCACCAGTTAAGTATAAGATTCAGTTTTGGTCTTGGAAGTGGGCTAATTTTATTTTTTTTTTAGATTTATTTATCTAATGTATGTGAGCATCCTGTCACTGACACACCAGAAGAGGGCATTGGATCCAATTACACAGATGGTTGTGAGCCACCATGTGGTTGCTGGGACTTGAACTCATGACCTCTGGAAGAACAGACAGTGTTTTAAACCACTGAGCCATCTCCCCAGCCCCAGAAGTGGGCTAATTTTTGACTCATGTAGAACCTGTAGGTTTCTAGAGTTCTGAAAGAGAGAAACTTGGCTCTCAAACTTCAGCCAGAAAGTATTGTCTTTGGCTGTGTGAATCCCACCACTGCAAGGATGAAAGTAAGCCTGCATGGCCCTTGTCCACAAACCTATGAAGCAGTTCATGTTTTCAAACTAATAAAATCTTTAAGCAAGACGGTAATTCATTTGTATACTAGGCCTGCACAGTAGAACACACCCAAGTTATAGCATACCAACTCCAGCGTTATGGCGTGAAGAGCTGACTGGTGAAGGGCATTTGAGCAAATCAACTTCTTGCTGGGCCTTCTTAGAATGCAGATGAGAAAAAACAAAAAATAGAATGCAGAGGAGCGACTAGGCGGTTGAGTGAAGTAAGTCGGGCACAGAGTTATGATTCCCCCGAGGTCTCAGGCGTGTGACATCAGAGACCTGGAAGCTTAGCAGGTTGGGTAAAGTGTCTCTGGTTTGGGGGTTCAAGCCTATATTCGGAAAAGAGGAACGGATTTTAGTGTTTCACATAGTATAGTAAGATGACTTCTTTTTGTGTATTTTCCAAAATAGCTAGAAAGAGGACTTTGAATGTTACCCAGTGTGGAGAAAAGATAAATATTTAAGGTGATGGGCATGTTGTTACATGGATCTCGTTGCAGCATGCTATATGCTGTGTTCACAGACTGAAAGTTCGTTTTGCATATCTTCAATGGTCATGTGTTAATTAAAAAGTTTTAAGAGGCTAGTCCATATGTAATGTCTAAAATGGATGAATCGAGAGGTAATCCTGTAAATCCTGTTTAAATCATGTAAGGTTTTAGGGTGAACTAGAGGGGAAAAAAAAATCCATGAGAGATGAATCGGTGATGTCTGGGTGGGCAGAAGGCGAGACTGGACCGGTTCTTTTTAGCCCCTCAGCATTGTAGGCCATTTGACTTTTGAGCTCTGATAAACTCGAAAGCTCAAACCATTAGTTTAAAAATATGTTTTTGGGCAGAACAAAAAAGAGGATTGAAGAGAGAGAGAGAGATCAAGAAAGGACCGTTCCTGGGCATGGGGCGGGGCATGGGGGATGGGGGGCAGCAGTTGACAAAGCGAATTACAGAATATACTCAGTGAGAGCCAGATGAAACACGGGAGATAAAAGGCAGAGGACAGAGGGGTCCCAGCGAGGCATTCAGAGGAGAAAGGCTGCAACCAGGAAGTCCACACACTCAGAGCCGCTTCCGGGCCTCCCGTGCTCCCCCATAACAAAGCCACTTCTGTCTGGACAAACCACAAGAGCGGGTCAGGCAGTAGAAAGCCTTTAATTGGGGTGGAGAACCGGTGGCCCTGTGAACTCTAGATGCCTCACAACAGGCTGGGGCATGCATTGCCCTTCCTGCCTTCTTGGCCACCAGCTTGATGGCCATGTTCTTCAGGGCTCTCAACAGGCATTGTTGGCTTCTTACTTCCGCTCCCCCCACCCCCTCCATCCCGCTCCAGATCCTGGACCATCATCCTTCCTTTCTCGGCTCCATCCCAAACTCCCCATGGATCAGTTTTCCAAGCCCTCAACCACCCTCATCTCTAACAAGGGATTTCCTAGCTGGCTGCTGGGTTCTGTGACCTCAGAACCAGTATAGTGACTAATTAACTAATTAATAGTCCAATAATAAATTTGGTGGTAACCTGAGAACCAAATATACAAGTGCTCCCTATGAATACCTTTTATATCAGGAACTGTCAGGGGTTTTATTTGGGCAGTCACCATCAGGAGGGAGGGATCTCAGGACACAGTTCTTTTGCTTTCCTGAATAATTGCTTGTTTTGAGACAGGGTCTTTTAGGTAGCTGAGGCTATCCTGGAATTGTCTGTGTAGCTCAGGCTGGTCTCAAACACTCAATCTTCCTAGCTTAACCTTCTCCAGTGCTAGAACTAAGGGCTGTGCTGCCATATCTGGCCTTCACTTTTTATTTTATTTTATTTTTCCACTTTTCGCTTTGACCAGAGCTCAGAAAAGAGTCAAAGCATTGAACAGACACACTCTCTGTAGTTCTCAAACTCTCCTGCAACCAAGCAGACTTCTCATGACTCTGAACAAATTATACTGACAAAATGTGAAAGAAAATATAGGATTAATATGACAGGAAAAATAGAGATGGGAGATGTGTGCTGTGATTTCACAGTGAGTGGCAAAAAAAAGTGTGTGTGTGTGTGTGTCAGGGTTTCTATTGCTATGATGAAAGACCATGACCACAAAGCAAGTTGGGAAGGAAAGAATTTATTTGTCTTATACTTCCGCATTGTTGTTAGTCACCAAAGGAAGTCAGGACAGAAACTCATGTAGGACAGGAACCTGGAGACAGGAACTGATGCAGAGGTCATGGAGGGATGTTACTTACTGGATTGCTCCCCCTGGCTTGCTCAGCTTGCTTTCTTATAGAATCCAGGAACACTAGCCCAGGGATGGAACCACCCACAATAGTCTGGGCCCACCCCCTTGATCACTAATTGAGAAAACTCCTTACAGCTGGATCTCATGGAGGCATTTCCTCAACTGAGGCTCCTTTCTCTCTGATGACTCCAGCTTGTGTCAAAACCAGACAACACAGTGAGAAATAATTTTTACGTTTTTTATTTCCCTTCCCTTCCCTTCCCTTCCCTTCCCTTCCCTTCCCTTCCCTTCCCTTCC
>NC_034598.1:32565690-32577724 GCF_900095145.1 Mus pahari
AAAAAAAAAAAAAAAAAAAAAAAAAAAAAAAAAAAAAACCAACCAAACAAACAGACAAAACTGATGGAGAGTCATCTGAAGATACAATTGAATGCTCAATAACATTCTATTTCATTTATTTATCTATCTATCTATCTATTTATTTATTTATTATTTTTTAGAGGCATGCTCTCACTATGTAGCTTTAGCTGGTCTCCACTTCATGATCATGCTTTCCTGCAGCCTGGGTGCTGGGCTCGCAGGCAAGCATCACCCTACACAGGTTCATATCTAACCCGTAAATATTTTAAGCTATTTTAGAGAAGAGTTGCTCAAGTATAATCTCGGCTAGAGATGAAGCTGTTTGGTTTCTTCTGTACACATATAATCCATCCCAATGGACGGTAGAAGCAGTTTTTGCTTCAGTTGTAGAAATCACAATCAAAAGATTTGATAAGCCACAGTTGAAGAAATAACTGCAAGAAAGTCATTCATCAAAAAGTTGCCCGAACGTGAATTTTCAATGATCTAAAAAGCGGACAATTGATTTGACACTTGAAAATTAAACACTTAAAAAGTTTACTTGTAAAAAAAAAATTACTTTCTTTGCAATAAAGTTGCCTTGTAGTGTATGAGGCACTATCAGATTAATGGTTTAGGGGCAGGAGAGAGGGTTCAGCTGTTTGGGGCACTTGCTGCTTTTTCAGAAACCCAGAGTTCAGTGCCCAGCACCCACGTCGGGCTGCTCACAACCACTGGTAACTCTGGCTGCAGGGGATCCAGTGCCCTCTTCTGGCCTCTGGTGGCACATGTATTCACACACACACACACACACACACACACACACACACACACACACACGTAAATAAATTTTTAAAAATCTTAAAAATTATTTTAGCTGTATTTGTCTAAAATGACTTCCATGCTTACAGAGAAATGTTGTAGATCTACGGCTTAAAGTCAAAGCCATGGTGTGCATTTTCGCATCTTCTAGGTTTTTTTTTTTTTTTCAAAGTTACGTCATTAAAAATGGATGGTTCCATGATGCCATGTTGAGACCCAAATTCATTGGAATTTCTAAGAAAATGACAGAGTCTCCTTTACATGATATGGAAATGCTTTTGCTCAATTTTCTGGTGCATCTTCTGCAATGATATTCTTTGATATATTTGTGCAAGGACATTTTGATGGGGTTGTTCACGTTCTTTGATATATTTGTATACAAGTCAGAGGCAATTTGAAGAAGTAGTGAAAGACATTGAAGACAGTGAATTTGCCGAGGGTGTGTCCTCTGCTTCTGCTCATTGGCTGAGTTGGGGGTGAGGCTAAGCATACTTGCTGTACTCTCTCCTGATCTTTTCTGAGAACAGAAAGAATGCGTGTCACATGCTCAAGTATCAGAGACAAACAAGGAAGTGTGAGTTACGTTTCCTCCGTGACATCGTACTGCGTATAAATGAGCTAAATTTGAAGCTCTGGGAAACAGCTTGTTTGAGGTTTAGACAGTTAGAACCATCTATATTGAAACTGAAATGCTGATAATACAAAAATAATGATTTTATATATTTTTACAGTACACATAAGTAGGTAGAATGTTTTCATGAAAACTGGCCACCAGAAATGCAAGGAAAATTTTAAAGCATGCTGATGCTGATACATTTAGCACCGTACTTGATTAAATACCTTGAAATTTGGTGTTAATAATCTTGAGTGAAAACAGAAGGGAATGAATGTATCTAATATAAACAAAAGCAGTTTTGAAATTGGCAATGCCAATTTAAAATTTAAAAGGTAGATCTTATTTTGTTTTATAGAGAACTTACTTTTGAAGGTGGGTGATTCGTAATTCAGTATGGGAGAACTTTGTGTGTTTGAAATAGCTTGGGTAGAAGAATCTGCTTTCTCTTTTCACGTGCGCGTACGTGTGTGATGTATCTGTGTGCACAGGTTCATGTGTGTGGGTTTGTACATGCCATGACACGCATGTGAAGGTCAGAGAACAGCGTGAGGGATCAGCCTCCACTTCCCACCTATTTGAGGCAGAGTCTCTGTCGTCTGCTGTGTTGTCTCAAGCTGTGTGCTCCCCGAGCTTCTGCGGACTCTCCTGTCCCACCTCTGAGCTTGCTGTAGGAGTCCTTGGGTCCCGGAAGTGTGACCCTGTACCCAATTTTAGGTAGTTTGAGGGGTTTGAACTCAAGTCTTCACATTTGTCCAACACTTTACCTAGCTAGATTCATTGTCCAAGTCCCGAGGAGAGAACATAGACCGACCAGGATCAGTTTGTTCCTGAGAGTGACAAACCGGATATTGTTACGGCCTACATCCAGGGAAAAGAATAATCTGGAAGTTTCTTTCTCCCCGAGTCATGTTTTCCATACTCTCTTTGAACCTGTGATGTCTCATACAGATGTCTCTCCAGTCCTCAGAAATTTATTTTTAACTATAAATTTTATGGAATTTATAGTCAGAGAAACAATTCTCAGCACATACATTGATGTGTTTGTATATATAAGATTCATGCTATTTCTTGAGGGTATAATTAAAAGAGTATAAATTACCATGGTAATTTTAAAATGAAATTTTAATTTGGCACGCAAAGGAATCTGTAATTTTAAAAAAATGCTGATTATGTGTTGAGATTATAATTTGGACATACTAAGCTAAATGAAACATATTACAATTAGTTTCACCTACTTCTTCTTGAAACCATTAAAATGTGAAAAACAGAAAATTTTAAGTCCTATATGTAGCTCACATTATATTTCTGTTGGAAAAAAGTGCTAGGATTGTGAGTTTCTCGTTATAAATAAAATTCTCTGAATCATTGCCAATTGCCATAGGATGTCATATTTCCTGCCAATCATTTGCATCCTCCTGCTGTTAAAATACGGGACATCTATTGGTGCAATGCCCAATTGATGTTCAAGGTTTAGCCTGGTCACAGAGCTTAGCCTGTTGATACCAGATCTGAACTGGTGATTTGGGATCATTTACTTCAGCCAACTGAAGTGAATTTTGACTGAGAGGACAACCAGGAAGCACGCACATACAACTGGATTTTGTTAGTCAGTATTGATATAGACTTATAAATCTTGGTGGAATAAGACCACAGCTGGATTTATGGTCCAAGTCCCGAGGAGACAACCATAGGTGAACCAGGATCAATTTGTTCCCAAGAGTGACAAACCTGACATTGTTACTGCCTACATTCAGGGGAAAGAACGGTCTGGAAATTCTTGTCTCACCCCAGTCACTTTTCCTAAACTCTCTTTGAATCTGTGATGTCTTGTACAGAGAAATTCAGCGGGGGGGGGGGGGGGAGGTTTTCTTTGGCAGAGCTAGATAAGTGGTCCAGTTGTTTACTGAATACAAGACTTTGTTAAAGTATAGAGTCTTCCAGTTCCCTAATATGAGTTAGATCGGCTGGTCCCTAAAAATCCTTCATGAGCCAAAATTCTACATTTCTGTGTTGTCCTGGCATCATCTGAGAACCAAATCTGAAACTTCGGGAAATACATTGAAAAATCTCTACATCATTCTTATTGCTGAGAATCTAATAATACATATACTACCTCTCATAATGCATATACTACCTCTCATAACGCATATACTACCTCTCATAATACACATACTTACCTTTTGATCACCCACCCCTTCTACTCTTCTCCTCCGGTTCCTGCTCCATCTTCCTACCCCTTGCCCTCCCAATTTCAGTCTTCTGAGTTTTTGTTTTTTGCTTATTTTTTTCAGAGCTGAGGACCAAACCCAGGACCTTGCACTTGGCAGGCAAGCGCTCTACCACTGAGCTAAATCCCTAATTCCAGTCTTCTGAGTTTTTAAAGGCACCAAGTCCTTTCAGTGCTACCTGAATGTCCTGGGGAGCTGTCCATAGGTAGCTCTTTAGGGGCTGCATCCTTGAAGAAAATGGACTTAGCCAGCAGCCATTAATCGCTAGTAACTCCTCAGCTAGGGGAACGGGATTTTTTTTGAAAGTGTTATTTTATCCCCCCTTGTCTGAAGAGTGGGATACATTTGTGCCCTTATATACAGGGGTTGCCGTTGTGTTTTCTCGTATTAAAACTAACAGGGCAAGAAGGAGAGGTTAGGAATACGGTCATGTTACTGTTTGCTCTTATTTGTAAGTGTGAACCTTGGCTATGAACGGATGCTTGTGGAACAGCATTATGAGCCATTTGATAAAGCCGTCAAACCCATCTGCGGTAACTTTCAGAGGTGTTTGTTCAAAGCGGAAAACTCCCTCTCCAGGGTCGAGAGTCTTTATGCTAATTTCCTGCACCTCGCTGTACACAATTATTATAGGGCATGTGGAGGATCCACTGCCTCAATGAAGAAAAATTATTCCAAATGATTATTGATGAGTTAATCAAGATAACCACGTCAGCTTTCTTTACCCACTAATGGTCACGTCGACAGCGTTCCGCAGTCATCAGGATGGAGGAGCCAAATGCTAATGGGCCAGGTAATCAGATCTTAATGGAGAGCGGTGAAAAATCTGCTTTTTAAAAGGAGTTCACAGTTTCCATAATCACTGGAGCGGTCAGTGAGTCCCAGGATCCCTCATACTTCATAATGTGTGTCTGCCGCTCTTTCTCCATCTCAACGAGAGTTAGGTTGCCCTAATGGAGGACAGAGGAGACATAAATGGAGAATGACTCCTCTCTTTCAGCCACAACACCTTTGACAGTTGTTTTATTCATTCATTAGGGATAGAGGGATGGCTTGAGAGCTAAAAGTACCTAGAGTTTGGATCCTGATGCATCCCAGTATAGCCAGGTGTGTGTACCCTTTGCATACAGGTGCTGTGAGGACAGAAGTGTCACTTGGATACACACACACACACACACACACACACACACACACACACACAGCCCCAAATTGCACGCTCCAAGTACAGTGAGAGACTTTGCCTCAAAAGAACAAGGCAGAGGGCAGAGAATGATAGAGGAGGGCTCCAAATGTTCATGTGTCTGGGGACATGTGTGCTACACACACACACACACACACACACACACACACACACACACACGCACACATACACACATACACACACACACACACACACATGCACACACACACACACCCTCTAAAACTAGCCCTTTATGTTCTTTCCTTTCTCCTCATTCCAGTTGGATTCGGTAAACTGAGTCATTTTTTCTTAAGATTGATGTGTTTCCATGTATGTGGATGTTTTAGCTGCACGCGTACCTATCTGTACAGTAGGGGAGGATCACCTGACCCTAGGAGACTACAGTTATAGACGGTGGTGAGCCACAATATGATGGCTGGGAATCGAACTTAGGACCTCTGAGAGAGCAGCTGGTGCTCTTAACCGCTGAGACATCTCTATAGACCGGTAATTTGATTTTTTTAAAAATAATTTTTCTATCTATTCTTCGAGACTTTTTGTACACACGCACAGTGCATTTTGATCACATATCTACCCTCCATTTCCCTCTTCTGACTCCCCCTGGGCTTTCTGTAATACATCCCCCTCCAGAACACCATTCATGTCCTTTTCTTTGTTTATAGTAAACATACTTAGGTTAGTCAGTGGCATCTTGATGGCCCTGTGGGACCATCTGCTGGAGCGCGGGCAATACTCTCCAAGAGAAGGACTCTCTCTACCGCCTCCTCTCTCTCTCTGTTTGTGTCTCAGTAGCATCAATGACAGTTGCTCAGCTAGAGGTAGGACCTAGTAAACCTATCCCCCAGGGTAACACAAGGTTGTGAGCTGCCTGCCTGACACGGGTAGTGGGAACTGAACCCAGATCCCCTGAGAAGAGAAAGTACGCCTTTTAAATGCTACGCCATCTCACCAGCTTCTTGCAATGTTTAGGTTTTAAACCAGTGTTTTAAAAGTATGTTCTAGAAGTTTCTAGGCATTCAAAAGGCCCTTCGCCAAGGAAGAGGGGCATACCAAGGGACAACACAGAGTACTCCATGGGTAGCATCCATTGAATATCATTTTAAAACACTAGGAGTCTAATATAGTTTTCCACCTTCCAGACTCTCTCCCTTGCATCTTGGTAAACCACTTTAGGATGAAATGTGAATTGCATCCATCTACAAGGCTTTGATCTCTCGTTTCACCAGGGATCTTCTCTGGTTCTTCCGTGCTCCCGCCCAGCAGACTCCAAACAAGCTGCTGCTGAGAAACTCCAGGAAAGCTCCGTAAGTGCTGGATTTTTTTTCCTGCACCTCCTCAGAGTCGGCATAAAACTCCTCCAGCCATTCTCCACTTAAGCGCCAGAGCCTTTACATCCATCCAGACAAAGCAGGTTCTGATTGCCCGTGGGGGCAGCAGGTGGGTGAAAGACAGGTAGATCAGGTCCCAGGAGATTCCATGCGGATAGAACACTCCTTCCTGATTCGCACTTACCACTACAGTGGACTCGGGAGCATCGGTTAAGAAGAAAAACTCTCATGCTGCGCTCATAAGGCTGAGACTCCGTGGGTTACATTTAAAGGATAGAGGGGCTGGAGAGACTAGCCTGAGGTAAAGAGCACTCTTACAGGAGACCAGACACATAGCCACTGGCAAAACAAACAAAATTAAATAAATAAAACACAGTTTTTAAAATAGTAATTTAGAGCAACAATAAAAGAAATGCATACAAATAAAAATAAATCTTTTTTAAAAAATAAAAAAGATTACTTTTTTTAAAAAAGATATATTTATTTATTTTGTGTATATGAGCACACTGTAGCTGTACAAATGGTTGTGAGCCATCATGTGGTTGCTGGGAATAGAACTCAGGACCTCTGCTTGCTCAGA
The DNA here is from genome assembly GCF_900095145.1 of Mus pahari. Taxonomy (NCBI): domain Eukaryota; kingdom Metazoa; phylum Chordata; class Mammalia; order Rodentia; family Muridae; genus Mus; species Mus pahari. The sequence continues at coordinate 32,572,466 of NC_034598.1, forward strand.
CCCTGCTTGCTCTAGCCCCGCTCGCTCCGGTTCTGCTCGCTCCCGCCCGCTCAGCTCGCTCCGGCCCAAAGATTTATTTATTATTATATGTTTAAGTACACTGTAGCTGTCTTCAGACACACCAGAAGAGAGCATCGGATCTCATTACGGGTGGTTGTGAGCCGCCATGTGGACCTTTGGAAAAGCAGTCAGTGCTCTTAACTGCAGAGCCATCTCTCCAACCCCAAGAGATTACTTTTGACTCAGGTGATCAGTCCAAACGAAGCATATGCCCCCAGTGATGCGATTTCCCCCAGCAAGGCTGAACCTCTGTATAAACGCTCCAAACAGCGCCACCAACTGGGGACCACGTGTTAATGTCTGAGCCTATGGTGGACACTTCTTATTCAAACTACCACATTACACTCCCTGGACCCTATAGGCTCATGGCTCCTACAGGCTCATGGCCATATGGTAATGTAAAACATATTCCAATTAAAAAATCTTCAGAATCTTCCACAGTCTCACAACTTCCTGAAGTCTAAGGTCCAAATCTCTTTTCCGAGACTCAAGGCAACCATTTTAATTGTAACCTCCTGTAAAAATGAAAACTCAAACCACATACTTCCAACATACAGTGGCATAGAATATACATCGCTACCCCACCCCCCAGGGAGGAATGGGGGCACCCTGAGGAAATACTGAACAAGGCAGCCCCATCAGGCAGACTCCAAATTTTGTAGCTCGATGTCCTATGTGTGGGATTTTAATGTCAAAGTCTCTGCTCTTACAGCTTTGTTGCTTGCAGCATATGGCGAGTACTTTTCCAATGATCCCTGGGTAAAAACATCAGTATCTCTTTTGTTGTTGCTGTTGTTATTTTGTTTCATTTCATTTTATTTTTATATTTATTTTGTGTGTCTATGTGTGTCATAAATGTGCTGTGGTGCTCTTACAGAGATCAAAGAACAATGCCACAGGTCTTTTTACTACTTGTAAGTCCTTTTGGCTTTCTTTTTTCTTCCATTTCAACCCCTCAACACTAGGTAGGAGAGAGAAAAGGATACAGGAGAAAAGAGAAAGGGGACAACTATATTGTTAGACTATTTCCTGCTGATTGAAGGTGTCATGTTCCTTGGGACAAGTCTGACCTTCGCTGGAAGAATCGCTAACTTCTAGTCTTTTTCCACTGGAATACTTGACAAACAGCAATCAATGGCACCAAACCAACAACCAGCCACCAGTCCTTCTACTGGAGCCCTGGCATTTATATACCCTCTGAAAAGTCCCCAGAATTCCAAACCTCACACACTCACAGAAACTATCTGCTGTTGGCCAAGTCGCGCCCCTGCTAGAGCACTCGGCAAATCACAGTCGGCTGCCGTGGACTGTCTGAAGCAGCCTCCTATCTCATCGCTCGGATTAAAATGAAAACACAGTCTTTTAATATTTCCTTGTTTTTAAAGAAACCAAAATCCTCACTACGGAACAAACTGTGGGAATCACTGGTCTCTTGCTGTGTGGGTTCCGGTTGTAGAACTTAGGTGTCATCAGGCTCGGTGGCACTGAATCATTACGCCCGCCCCTGAACTCTCTCTTAACGTAGTCTGTGCCGATCTTGGAGCAGAAGTTTCAATCCTAACTACTTTCCAGTTGCAGATGATATGAGTTCTCCTAGATGAAGGGCTGACTCCATGGGAGATGTCAGCTCTGAGCTGCCTCAAAAGAAAAAGTTCCCCGGAGTTTTTCCGGGCGTGAGTCCTCTGCAACATGAAGGCTATCAACCTCTTCCACATGCTCAGAGGGGAAACAGTGAAAGAGAAGTGACAAGATTCGAGGAACATCCACAAAAGACAGAAGTGAGCACAAAGAGATCAGTCAGGCCCCTCAGAGGACAGAGCTGTGCTGCATGCCATACTTCATAAATGCTAACTAGCTCATCCTCTGACACTAGGAACCTGATGATTTGAAGCCTGATAGGGCAAAATGAACAGGCAATTTATGCTTGCCCTGAAGTCTCCTCCATTTAGCAAGTGGCTTATTATCAAAGTTCCTCTCTGTCCAACTTGATATCTGGGATGGTCAGTTGGTTTTCTTCTGTCCCACGGCCTCATCCTGGTTCTTAACCCGGAGCTCAGGGACTAAAGGGCAAAGAACGGGTGCCTCTAGCAATCAATGGCATACCGATTCCAGTAAGGTGGGTCAGAGAAGGGACTCCTGAAAAAAGGAATTAGAAAGGTAACTGTCTATGTGAGAAAAAAATAGCGAGCACAGGACGGCTGTCGGTGACATGTGTCTTCCAAAGACACATGGCCTAAGAAATGCTGGAGGAGAGCTCCAGTCCCTTCTGAGGTCAGGTTGAAGGAGATGGGACTTTGGTATCTTCAAAGAAGAATATTCTGTCTCAATGGTGACTGTTCTCTGCTTTCAGAGCTATAAGTAGGCGCTCTCTGCCAGGGGTGGTATCAGCCATGTGTTCTCAGGACCAGGTCAGACCCAAGGGGATGGGACAGACTCAAGGGGAGTGGGAAAGACCCAAGGAGAAATGTACTCAACTACTTCCATACTGATTTCTCATTTCATTGAATCCAGCACAAGGGAGCTGGAGTCTTAGCAGGCAAAGCTTGGGATTAAGCGTGTAGATTTGGATCAAGATTTTTTTTTTTCCTGTGACCAACCTCTTAGGGTAGAGTTTGTTTGTGATGAATGCAGGAAAACACGTCCCATGTAATCAAGGGAGATGGAATGCCCCTCTTTGACAGCCCTTCGCTTCTGGGAACTCCCGAAGTGCTCCTAAACTTGAACTCCTTCCTTCTCACCCACACTGAGACTCGGTCCTCAGGAAAACAGTGAAGTTCAAAGGTGCCTGCTCCAGGCAGTTAACCAGTCTACTAGTCTTTCTGTGTGACTCAGCCTTACTCACTGAGCACTCTCTGAGCATCCACTGTGATCGTCAACAAGGCTACGGGGCTGCTAGCTTGTGTCATTCGCGGATGTGCCTGCCCTCTTCAACTGCTGCGACTTCCAGCGTCTGTATCATGTTCTGTAGATCCTGACAATGCAGCTGGGCTGGGCACTAAGGCCAGAATGAGCTCAACCCGTATTGCATTATTGCTGGAAGAGTGTTCCCATTAATAAAAGCAAGCATTGTGCAATCTCATTCACTTATTACTGTACCCGAGATGACGCAACGCGACACTGGCCCTCGGTTCACCCGACCAAACGGGAGAAATGAGGCCGATCAGTCGAACTCCATGGGTTCTTTCACAGAGAATCATAAAAATCTCAGAGCAGAATGGGTGATCAGAAAAACACTTCACCACACTGTCTTTGTCCCGACAACGGAGAATCCGAGGCTCACACTATTCTTCGGTGAATCCACCAGTTGGAATCTGGCCAAAGCGCTTGTCTCTGTTCACAGATGCAGTGTTTGAACCTAGATTGGGTCCTGCGCTGTCCGCTCCCACTCCCGAAAGACTAGAAGCTAGAAGCGTTCCAAGCCATCTAGGGCGATTGATCTGTATTATTATCACACTGGGTCCAGAAATTCTCTCCCTGGGGATACGGGCATGTGGGGCAAAGGTAGGAAAAAGAAAAATAATCATTGTTTTCTTATGATTTCTTCTGATTCATCATCGCATCAAGATAAACTCTCTAATCTCAGGTCTCAGGCCTCCAGGGTATAGGCCCAACCCAATTGTTGGGTACTGGGCTGTGAATGTTGTCCAGCTTTGTAACAATCTGAAAGGCATGTTTATGTTGGACCATTTGAAAATGACATAGTCTCCACTGGTGTGTGCACCTGTGTGTTTGTCTGCCTCTTGCCACGTCTCCTTAAAAGGGGAAGCAGGTCTCCATCAGCTATACAATGAGTTCAGACCTCATATTTGATACGACATAAAGATTTTGATCATGTTGTTTATAATTTCCTTTTAAAATGTTAGGGTTTATTTGATTATTTGTAATTGTGTGTGTGTGTGTGTGTGTGAGAGAGAGAGAGAGAGAGAGAAAGAGAGTGTGTATGTGTGTGTATGTTTTTATGTATGTGTGTGTGAGAGTTAGTGTGTGTGTTTGTGTATATGTGTATGTATGTGTGTCTTTGTGCATGTGTGTGTGAGAGAAAGAGTGTGTGAGAGAGAAAGTGTGTGTTTGTGTTTGTGTGTTTGTGTATATGTATGTGTGTGTGTGTCTTTGTATATGTGTGTGACAAAGTGCATGTGTATGTGTGTGCGTGAGAAAGAGAGAGAGAGAGATAGAGAGACAGAGAGAGAGAGAGACAGAATGTGTGTGCGTGTGTAGGTGCCCTTGGAGGCCAGAGACAACAGCTCTATCAGAGCCAGAGTTACTGATCACTGTGAGTTGTCTGAGAGGAGTACTGGGAACCAAACGCAGGTCCTCTGTAAAAACAGTATGTGCTCCTAACCACTGAGCCATCTCTCTGGCTCCTATAATTCACTTCTGACTCAATTATTTGAGTCATTGTGAGATGTGCTATGTACAAGAACTTCTCTCTGAGTTATTCTTGGCCATGTTCACTTCTGTATGAGACAGCCTAAGACGACAATGACAGAGAGAAACGGGGATATCTTTCTCTAGGGATATTGTCAACTAATGACAACTAAAAACATCTTAGGCACCCAGAGCCAAATGGAGCTGTTGACCCCAAGTTGGCCACCCTAAATATACTGGAGTTACACATTTTCTTGGGATCAACATGTTTAACAGTATTGTGGAGGGTGCCGGAAGAGACACGCTGGAACTTACCAGAGGTGCCTCCTGTTTTGGAGAAGGGCCTCCTATGTTTACATAACAGAACATTTTGAAAATAGAAAAGTCTGGTCAGAAAGTTAGAGGCTAAGGGAAGAAATAGAAATGAAACACTTCCTCTGGCCTCCCCCTCAGTCCTGTAAAAATAGGCAGACTTCCCTTTCCACTTATAGATGGACAGAGCTGCCAGGCAGCTGTCGTGGAATCAGAAGGTTGAGGTGAGCGCAGTCAGGACTGGAAACTCGGAGCTAGTGTCCTGAATTCAAGACCGTCTTCAGGACAAGCATTGCTTTGGGAAATGCTGGGCTAGCCAAGGGACCACAGGAGAATAGGGGTAGGGTACTGGCCCTAAGGGAGGACTTAGCTGAACTCTGCTCCTGCACCTCTGTAGATGGGGGCTGGAACTCATAGCTTTTGCGCACCACACAAGGGAGTGTCAGAATGGAATTTTGAATTGTGTGCAGAAGAGAGGGGGGAGAAGAAGAGGGAGAGGGAGAGGGGGAGGGGAGGAGG
>NC_034598.1:32577864-32579088 GCF_900095145.1 Mus pahari
GAGAGGGGGAGAGGGAGAGGGAGTGGGAGGGGGAGAGGGAGAGGGAGATTACCTCATTTCATCCCTTCACATTTTAAATAAACATGCATTTAACTTTGCTTCTCCTAACTTGCACAGTTTGCAATGCCTGCGTGGAATAGAATATGGAATGACTATGTTTGGCTTGTCTATGAGTTTCATAACTGTCAGAGATACACGACAGACTGGCAAATAATGATAATAAAGTTGGAATATCACCAGCTTCCCAGAAAAGGCAGGAATGGAAAGGGACAGGTACTTAGATGGGTCAGGGGTAGGATTTGAAGGAGCTGGGCAGAGCAGAGAGGGCTCAACTGTGGAGGTGGTGAAGGAAGGCATTCTGGGCAGACAGAATGGCATTAAAGCCCAGAGCATGGAAGCATGCTTGGAAAATTGAGGGTCTAATGGTTGTAGGCAATGGAGACACTGAGCTGAATGAAGTAAACAGGAAGTAAGGCAGAGAGGAAGGTTTGAAATGCCAAGCAAAGGCTCGTGTCCAAGCGGGAATGGCGACCACCAATTTCACGCAAGGAAAATTAACAGTACTAGGAAAGTTTTTCATGCAGAGTTAGAAAGACAAGGAGGACGGAGGTGCTGTTGCACAACTTTAATCCCCGGCATTCGGGAGGCAGAGACAGGCAGACCTTTGTGAGTTCGAGGCCAGCCTGGACTACAGAGTGAGTTCTAGGACAGCCAGGGCTACACAGAGAAACCCTGTCTTTGAAAACCAGAAGGAAAGAAAGAAAGAAAGAAAGAGAGAGAGAGAGAGAGAGAGAGAGAGAGAGAGAGAGAGAGAAAGAAAGAGAGAACAGAAAGAAGGAAGAAGTCGCTTAGGAGACCGTTGCATCAGTCCCAGCTACAGGAAACGAGAACCTGGAAGGGTGGCGAGATCGGATGAGAAAGGCCTCGTGCACAGAATGAGCTGCAGGTATGGGAGCAGCTTCCTTATCTGTCACCTTCAAAAAGCTCTTTCACAGATTTTTTTTTTTTTCTCAGACTGCTTTAGGGATGCTTAATTTTCCCAGGGTCAACCCTGGAAACCAAGGCAGAACAGTTTGTGATCACAACTATTCTGTTGAGGAAAAAGGCCTAAAAGACTTGTCATGATACGACACAGCACAAGGGAAGGCCTGGGCCAAGTAGTGGGAGTGGGTGGGTAGGGGAGCAGGGGCGGGGGGGTATAGGGAACTTTCGGGATAGCATTTG
>NC_034598.1:32579318-32624637 GCF_900095145.1 Mus pahari
ATATATATATATATATATATGAATCTCTCCAGGGCAGAGATCTGCTATCAGGGAACTTAAACATCTCTCTGTATGTGTATATGTGTGTGTGTGTGTGTGTGTGTGTGTATGTGTGTGCATTTGAGTGTATGTGTTTGTGTGTGTCTATATGTGTCTATGTATGTGTTTGTGTGTGTGTGTGTGTATATGTTTGTATATATATGTGTGCATTTTCATGTGTGCTTATGTTTGTATGTGTGTGTGTGTGTGTATGTGGGTATGTGTGTGTTGTCTTATTTACTTTTCCTCTGCTGTTCCTGAGGAAACCATTTAAGAGAGAAGGAGCTTCCTCGGCTCACAGCTCAAGACTATCGTCTGCTATGACAGGGAGGTGTTTGAGGCAGCTGCTCACCTGGCGTTTATACTCAGGATGCTGAAGGGTGAAGGCTCCTGTTCAGCCCAGCCTCCTCTTTCTGATGAAGTCTAGGACTCAAACTCAGAGACCTTCACACACACACACACACACACACACACACACACACACACACACACACGCACACACGCAATTCAGGCTGAGTGCTCATTAACTTGATCACCTTAGTCCCTCACCTGCTTGCCCAGAAGTTAACCTAATTTAAATAATCCCTTACAGGTGTGCCCAAAGGTTCGCGTTCTAGCTGATTCCAGATCCTGTCAAGTTGACAGTCAACACTACTCACTCAGGGAGGCAAGGATAACAAAGAACTAATACCAACCACTCCGAAGAATTAGGACAATGACTGGCTGGGTTGTGTGGTGCAGATTGTAAATTACAGAGGCGCTGAGAAGCAAGAGAGCAAGGAGGAAACTGGTCTCTCAGGAGGAAACCAGGTATGAAGGAGGGTAGTCTGGGGTTTGGAAGGATGGGAGAGAGAGACACAACAGAGAGATATCAACAGAGAGAAAGGCAGTCCCGTCTGCAAGGGAATGAAGTGACTCCTGTGGACATATCTTCTCCTGGAGCTTAGACGTCCTAGCACCAACTGCCTGGAGATCTGATGGTGTGTGAAGAAGGAGACATTGGCTCAGTGCATTGCCCAGAGGTGTAGTTCACAGTGTGTACAGTCCTGTTGTAAATGGAAATTTAGCAGTGATACATACAGTATTGCTCTTTGGAGAAGATGGAGATGATGAAGAAAGATGGTTGATGAGTTACGTTCCTGTTGCTGTGATAAAATGCCGTAACCAGAAGCAACCAGGAGAAGAAAGGGCTTATTTTGGCTGATGATGGTTCTGTAGAGGAATCCCATAAACACTGGGAAGGCCAGGTAGCAGGCAGCTGGGAGATTCTATTTTCAACCACACACAGGAGGCAGACAGAGTGAAGTAGAAGTGGGCTGAGGTCATAAACTCTCAAACCCCACCCCCAGTGGTGTATGTCCTCATACAAGACTCAACCACCTAAAGGTTCCACAGCTTCCCCTACACAGCACCACCAACTGGGAACCAACTATCCAAACAGCTGTGCTTACAGGCACATTTCCCAGTCAAACCCCACATCTGGGTTGTGTACATGAGACAAAATTCTATTTTCTTGATGAAAAAAAAAAATTATTGCTTAAAGTTAACAAATTGACGGGTGTCATTGCACAAACACTGCACTGTTCACGTACACAACTGTTAATGAGAATTCATGGAACTCGTGTCAAAGAGAATAAAGGGGTAATATATTCTGGAGCCAAACATAGGTGATCATGGCTCAGGAGCACAGGTGCAGGTTATGTCAAAGCCATGTTCTAATGTTGTTACCATTTCATGAAGTTTTGATAGTTACAGAACAAAGAAAAAAAAAAAACAAGGCATTTTCAGATGTCAGTGGAAGCACCAGGTAGGTCGGTTAAGGCAAGGGAGTCTCTGCCGGAGACCTTAGATGGCATCTGATGGCAGTTTTAGCCTTTGGCTTGGTGGAAGCTAGGAGCCTGTCTGTACATTCCTGAGGGATTCACATGATAATCCCAAGGATGTAAGGCTAGTAAGGCTACACACGATGGATAATAAATTATTAAGGGGACAGAGGCAGTCAGGATTATTTTGTCTTCTAACTTAAAACATTGCCGTCCCTCAAAACTAGACCAGTCAGCCTTGAATGTTTAACAGAGGTGTGCCTTTTCTCTTTCTGGGGAATTTCTGTTCATAAAGACGTGCTGAGTGGAGAAGTCTGGACCTGAAGTTGGGCAGATGGGGGTTAACTCTAACAACGGCGTGCAAAATGTCAAGTTATGCAAGTATCCCTGCACGGTCTTTAACGCAAAAGGTTAGCTTGTAAAACAGCTATCTGGTATTCTTTCTGATGTTTCGAGTGAACAATCAGAGCCTCTAATGGTCCCAGGCTCCTGGGAGATACAAAAGGCTGTTTCCCTCCCTTTTCTATCTTCCTACCATTCCCTAAATTTGGTCTGGTCAGGTCCTTACCTCTTTTAAGATTATTCTCCCATTTGTATATTTGCCCTTGTCTGGCCCACGGGTCATATGGAAGGCCATGTTTTCAGTCCTTGCAACCCTGAAGTTCCCAAAGAAAGACATTCTAAACCCTCTTCATTTTATCTTACAGCAAATCATGCATGGGATACTTCCTGATCATGCTCAATAACAACGAACCAATCAAAAGTAATTGTGAAAAAAAATAAAAAAGTCAAATCCATCCTACAGAGAACTTACCCCCATGACCCAGGTTTGTGGTTCTTGATTCTCTTATTCTTTCCTAGTTAATTCTTTGGCCTGGCCTGAAGTCCATTTGGTATCCAGAGTTAAGAAAGTCAGAGAGAGGGTTGGGGGGAAGGGGTTGAGAAAATAATCAGGGAAAGAAGAACGAGGGAGAATCAAATGAAAAAAAGAGAGAAAGATACACACAGACAAACAGAAAGAAAGAAAGAAAGAAAGAAAGAAAGAAACAAAGAAAGAAAGAAACAAAGAAAGAAAGAAACAAAGAAAGAAAGAAACAAAGAAAGAAAGAAATAGATGGAGACAGGAAGAAATGAGGAGGGAGGAAGGAGGGATGGATGGGGGAAATCCTGGGCATGACACATGGTCTACTTTATTTCAGAATTTCCCCAATGGGGAAATCTGTTTAAATGAATGCACCTACTATAGAAGAATGACTATTAACTCCCGACTACAACTATCATATTTCTTGGTTTATTTCGAACATCTTTTTCTTCAAGTTTCTCTACATGCCCTCTGTTCAACTTCCTTCCAAAAGATGAGAGAGAGAGAGAGAGAGAGAGAGAGAGAGAGAGAGAGAGAGAGAGAGAGAAGAAGAGAAGAGAAGAGAAGAGAAGAGAAGAGAAGAGAAGAGAAGAGAAGAGAAGAGAAGAGAAGAGAAGAGAGATCATTATCTTCTGTAGACTGAAGTGGAAACTTCTAGTTTCATTGTAAAGTAAGTTATGTCAAAGGATGTGTGGGGCACACAGGTGGAAGGATGGTTGGATATAGTAGACACGTGGAAGGACCTGTGATGTAGGAGTATAAATATGACCCCACAGACAGTGGGAGATGAGCACTGAGCATTGGTTTGGTTTGATCCGTGCGGAGACTGCCATTGAGAGAAGCTCACCCAAGAACTGCTCGTGAGGTTCATGTGGCAGTTGTCGCTTTCAAAGCCTCACCTCAGGCTGGTTGGTGAGCCTAATGCTAACTGAACTGCAGCTGCCAGTTCGTGTGTGCTGTCTGCCTGCCTACAAGACTGGTCTGCAGCTGCTGAGTCATAGTTGGTGTTTGCTATGGCACTGAACTGCTGCTGAAGAAGATCGAACTCACCCCCAAAGAACTATTGCTAAGTGGGTCCACTTCCCCCATATCCTAATAGCTTTTCTCTTCCACTACCGTGGCTGAGTGATGGGCTAGAGGAGAGGTTGAACCCATATTAAAAGTAGGCTGCAGAAATGTATGCCTGCAGAAGACAATCATGGACCTACACCAGAAGTATCGTCTGGGCCTCTGGGAATTCAGACGCAGCTCAGCCCCTTTACAATGGAGCCTTCACAGGGCTTCCTCCAGGAAGTATGGACAGTCTCAGTGGGAAGTCTGTAAAATGGACATTCAAACATATCCTGATCCTTACCAATCCCCCACAACCTTGTCCTTCAGATGTTCCTGTGCCTTGCTCTTGCAGTTAGAATCCGCTGGGAAAAGCAAAGATTTTTCCCTCTTTCCTCTCTCTCTTCCGGCTTGCAACACCACATCTCCCATCCTTTGCTCTGGCAAGGAGTCTACAAAACACCTTTATCTCTTGCAGATCTGCCAGACAAGGGGTCTTCTGATAGGGCTGTTAGTCATCCAAGGCCTCGGGCGCTCAGGTGGCCACCTGTCTTTATCTGACTCCCTCATAGCCAACAATTGCTGATAAGTGATGCATAAATATTCATCAATAACAAAAAGCCTGTGTGGATGACGTAACCTTTAGCTCTCCGTTTATGAATGGCATTCCTCTTTACCTCGAAGAGGTGGCAAGAATTTAGGAACCAAACCCTTGTTAGCACTCAGGCTTCATCCAGAGTGCTTCTCTGATGCTGTGGTATGACCCAGACTCTCCTGTAGAGCTATTAGGGTCAGAGCCTGAGACCTGGAAGCCCCAACAAGCTAAGCTCACCCACTTACCCTCAATAGGTCAATTAAATAGACAAGGACAGGGAAACGAAGAAAGGAGATTTACTTAATGTAGCCATGTTGGAGAAAAGTGGAAGAGGTCCAGTAACCAAAGCTTCCCCCATTCCATCTTAAGGACCATGATATGAGGCTTTGGTATAAACAGAAGGCGTGAGGTATGCAGAACTAAGCAGTCCTGGTCAATGTGGGATCAAACTCACCATTGACCCATCCTTATCTCAGCTCCAGGGTCTTCTTGTACAAGGTGGTCTGGCAAGCTGTCAGAGTTGTGTGAGAACTCTTTCTGGGAGGCACGTTCTCCCCTGGGGCCCTAGACATTTCCTTTCTCCAGACTGAGACAAGCAGGGAAATTATATTTCTTGGGGTCTATTGCCTCTTATAGTCTGAAAGACCAAAGAGGGGACACAGTGTTCTCCTGGAATTCCTCCCTTCCTTCCCAGGCGGTTATAACCTCATCCTCAGACGGAAATTTGATTGGCAGGGGCAAAGCATCCACATCTGCCTCCGGACGACGAGCATTTTTACTTTGCTTAGTAAAGTAGATTTCTGGTTGTTGGTAGACAGGGGCAGGCCCTGAGCCTGAGGTTAGACCAATGTGCAGGGAAGGGGCTCGAATGGAGAGACTCCTCGTCTAAGCTAAGTTGTCCCTTGCTTCCTGTATCTCTCTCATCTTTTCGTAGCTGGTTCTAGCGGAACCAGGAGTAGAAATGTCAGAGTAAGCAGGCACTTCCGTTAACATCTGCACTATTCCCTTGAGGCAGGGTCTCCCAATGACAGAATCCTCCTGTCTCCACCAATATGCAAGGCTAGGATCCCAGGGGTGCTCGTAGTCATGTTTATCTTTCTCTGGAAACTCCAACTCAGAGGCTTTCTCCTTTCACAGAGAGAACTCCTGGCCCATTTTAATTTCTGTTTTCCATTCCTTCTGCCCCATTGCTCTCTTCTCTTTCTCTCCCCCCCCCCCTTGATCTTCATCTTACCCACGAGCCTCTTCACCATCCTTCCACGCCACCATCACCATCCTCCTCCTTTATCTTCTCCTTCTTCACTCCCCCTGCCCTTGGATGGGGAAAAGGAATAGTTTGGGAAAGTGTCCTAGTATGGTGCCTGTTGTGGTTTGAACCAGAAATGTCTCCCATAGGCTGATGTGTTTGAACACTTGGTTCCCTGTAGGTGGCGCTGTTTGGGAAGGTTAGACCACCTTTCGGAGATGGAGCCTCGCTGGAAGAAGTATGGCATTATGGGCGGACTTTGAGAGGTTATAACCTAGCTCCACTTTATGTTCTCTCTCTGTTTCATATCTGTGGATGAAAATGCGATCAGCCAGCTTCCTGACCCTGACACCACACAATGCTTTCCTTGCCCCAATGGACTCTCCTTCCAGAATCATAAAGCAGAATAAAATCATTCTTCTTCAAGTTGTTCTTGGTCCTGGCATTTTTGTTACAACAGCAGAAAAGTAGCTAAAGCAGTGTCCTAATTACCGTTAACTGCCAATTTGACACAAACTGAGAGTCACCTGAGAAAGGATTCTCAGTTGAGGGACCACCCAAATAAAAATGACCCGTGGGGATGACTGTAGGGTATCATCTTGATCGTTAATTGACTTGAAAGTCACAGCGCACTGTGGGTGGCGCCATTCCCTGGGCAGGTGGTCCTGGACTTTATAAGAAAGCTAGCTAAGCATGAGCATGAAACTGAGCCAGCAAGCAGGATTCCTCTATGGTTTCTGCTTTAAGTTCTGCTTGAGTTCCCCTCTGACTGTCTGCAGTGATAGACTGTGACCTGGTAGTGTCTGTCAAATCTTTTCTCCCTTACTCCGCTTTTGGTCACGGTGTTTTATTACAGTAACAGAAAGAACACTAGAACACACAGTCATCTTTCACGCTCGTTTGAAGATTGAGCTACCAGCTTCCCCGTGGCTCAGATTAGGGTTCTGGATCTGAGCACACATAGTTTGCTTAGTGGGTTTTTAACACTGGAGGGGGTTGTATTCAGACCCTGCTATGGTGCCTATGGCTATATAAACCTGGGAAAGTCAGTGACCTCCTCAATGCTGCGGTTTTCCAGAATTACCTGGAGAATAATAACATGCTTCATAAAGTTAAAAGAAGGTAAGTGGTCTGCAGTACGCTGCCTGGCACTGGGAGCACGTGTGGTCAGAGTACTAATTGGTCACGTGTTTCCTCACAGCAATAGAAACCCTAACTAAGACAGTTGTTATAGCTGGTGTGAATTCATAAGCACATCTACCCTGTCGCACCCACACTCCTGAAAAGAGCATCTCCTAGCACTCCTCCCGGTCGTCCATCTCTTACATCCTTTCTGTGCCTTCTTTTGTGATGGTCTCTGAGCCTCGGGGAGCTTGGTATAGATTTCCCATCTGAGGCTGAGCCTCACAGGCAGTTACTCTCAGCCCTTTGACAGCTTAGGAGTCTCTGTATTGACTGCTGCCCACTGCAAGAAGAAGCTTCTCTAAACAGTTTTGGGAGTAGCACTCATCTCTGGGTTTAAATGTAAATATTTACAAGGCAATTTGACAAGCTGTCCCGTCAACAAAACACTGGTTTTTTCATTATATCCATTGTGTACATGGTACTGAGTTGCAAAAGGCCATTTTCATACAAGTCCATAATGTACACTGGGAACTTCCCCACATCTCACCACTTCTCACATTTCTTCTGCCCTGTTCGTCTTTCTTCCCTACATGGTCTCGCTTCTATTTTTCTGCCATTTATAAACATGTATATAAATGTAAACATATATTTGTGTATATATACATGTGTGTATATGTTTATGTATAGTAATGTTGTATATATGTGTACATATACATATGTGTATATATGGTAATGTATATATGCATACATATAAGTATATACATGCATATTTGTGTAAATGTACACATATATGTGTGTATATATACATATGTGTGTATATAAGTATATATGTAGTAATTTTTATGTATCATATATATCACATATATCACACTTTCCTTCTTTTCTTGTATATATTTGAACATGTTCATGTGTGGAGATTGCACACATGTTCATGGGTGTGGAGACCAGAATTCAACCTTGGGTGTCATTTCTCAGAAGTCATCCTCCTTGTTTTCTGGAGACAGGATTTTTTTTTTATTTACTGGGACCTGGGCTTTCATTGGTTAGCCCATTCTGGCTGGCCAGAGGTTCCTAGGCATCTACCTGTCTCCACTCTTACAGCACTGGGATCATAGGCGTGTGCCACCATACTTATTGAGTTCAGAGTCACACACAGTCTGTTCCTCAAGAAGCCGGCTTTGGCCACCCATCCTCAATAAGCTAAAAGAGTCAAGTTAATAATAAAAAGCTGAAAATAATTTATTTAACCTGGTCACGTTGGGAAGGGAGACAGAGACCCAGTGATCCCTCTAGTTCATTTTTGGGGTCCTGAAGTAAGGTTAAAACATCGAGAGAGGACTAGGGATCCAAGTGTTCCCTGTCAAGGTGTGGCTCTACCCACCATCGACCCATGATTGTCTCTGAAAGGTTATGTCTCAATCCTGATTGAAGAGTTTCTGCGAGGAGTTCCTTGAGCCCATTGTTCTAATGGTCTGAGAGCCATAGAGCCTCTTTATGACACATGCCTCTCTGCCAGGCGGGGTGGATACAGCACTGGAGGGTTTCCATGGGCACTAACTCTCAGACCCAGCTCATATGCCTACAAAGTTGCACTTCACTACCTGAGCCTTTTCCTCAGACCCCGTAGGCTGTATTTTCTTCCATTCTTCAATTGTTGGACACGGAGGTTATTTCCATAAGTTGGTCTCTGTGAACGGTGTGACAGTAAACACTGCTCAAGGGTCACTGAGATCCGTTCACCTGGAGTCCTTTCAGTGACACCCAGAAGTGGTAGAGTTAGGTCCTGTAGATACAGTTATATTTACTTTAGTGACTTTGTTTCGTTCTGAGGAACCTGAAGCCTCATAGCTTCCTAAATTCCCAGGAAGCCTTCCTGAACCAGTTGTAATTTTTGCCTTCATTAAATTGAAACAATAAGGTTGTTATGTCATCGAAGGAACAAATGTTTATTCATTTGTTTATGTGTGAGTTATATGCATGAGTGTGCACATAGGTGTGTGTGTGTGTGTGTGTGTGTGTGTGTGTGTTTGCCCATTTCAGTGAGACTGGCTGGACACTGAGCCACCCCCTCCACTCCCCAGTGCTGGGGTTACAGGTGGCCAGGGAGATGCCAGGCTTGATGTGGGTGATGGGTTTCTCAGGCATAGGCATCAAGCACTTTATCCACCAAGTCAGCTCCACAACCCTAAAGGAAAAAAAATATTTATGAATCAATGTATCCAGTTCCAGGAGAATAACAATAAATGAGTTCAATTATAGCTACGTTTGGTTACCACTATTATTCCCGTGTTACCTGTAGATTTGTAGGTTGGATGGATTGACAGGTGGAAAAAGAACATCCCCTATAGCTGTAGCAAGATGTCACAATGAATTACAAAAGTACTGTTCCACCTTTTGGATTGGCCAAGTCTACAAATTGGAACCAGCAGCTGGGGATTTCCAGGCCTTTCAAGCCCCGCCTCTCCTCTCAGGTCTGTTCTGATCTTTCCTGTAGTTGTTGAGGTTGTTCTGAGAATCGACAACCTGACTCTTTTCTGGAGCAAAAGCTCCACTTTTGCCGATAGACGGACGATCGCCAACAGCAATATTAGTTCTAGAAGAATAGTCCTTATCTCCTGGACGGCTTTCTAAAATAAACAGAGAAGTAGAAATAAGAGGAGGCTCTTTCCACACCGTGCCATGGACACACAGGCAGAGATGGGACTTGTCTCTGTGGTACCACGGGCCTTTTGCATGCTCCATTACCTGCAGCAGCCGCTGGCCCGCTTCCCTATGTGTTGCCTGACCTTTAGACTGGAGCCTTTAAAATACAAGCGGAGCACTTTCTAAAGCCAGGCTGCCTAGGAACAAACTCATGGACATGCAGTGTCTGCCTGCTTACGCATGTGAAAAGGGAGATTAAGAGTCCTCTTTGGCCTCAGCAGGTTGGGAGCACAGTTGGTTATGGCCCCTCTATAGATTAGGACCTCCCTAGGGACTGATGGCCTCAAATGACATTAGAGTACCAGGCACCTCCTTCTCTAGCAACCACGTGTGATGGTGTTTCTGTGGTGGAGAGGTTCTCGGCCCTGGGTTGAGTCCTGGGCTCCATGATGAATAGTTATCAGAAGAAAAATGGGGACTGACACTTGTTTATATCTGTCGGTGTCATTGTGTTGTTTTGTTTAGAGTCTCATATAACCCAGGGTGGCTTGAACTGGCTGTATAGCCAAAGCTGGTCTTAACTTTCTGTTCTTTCTGCCTGCATTTACCCAGGTCTGGAATTACAGATGTGTATCACCACACCTGGTTGTACACAGTGCTGGGGACTGAACCCAGGACCGTACGCTTGCAAGGCATGCCCTAGACCAATTAAGCTACAATGCTGGCCCATTACCTCATATTTGATTCCATTTGAATCTAGACTCTGGCATGTCTTCTATAAGAAAAACAAAACAAACAACCAAAAAAAGACTTTTTACCCAGCCTTGCCATATTCACTTTTAGAAAGGAAGAAAGACTATAAACCTGACATCAATCCTTATACCAAAAAAAAAAAAAAAAAATCGGAATGAGGTCCCAATAAGAGTAGTACTATAGTCTATAGGTACTCACAGAGATCCATCTGTCTGGGTACATTTTAATTTATTATTTTATTCTTTGTTTTACTGTAGCAACTTTTTTTAGGCCCCGGTCCTGCTATACCTTGGGTTAATCAGCCTCCTGTTCAGCCTTCTAGGTGCCTGGACGGCAGACAAGCCTTTGCCACAGCACCTGGTTTGGCTACATTGTAAATAACATGTTTACCTTCATTGTTTCTTTCCATTTATGATAAACATCAGGAAAAAGAAACATTTCATTAGGATAAATGAACTTGAGACATGTGGTGGCTGCCTGAGGAACGAGATTGTCCTCCTGGGACATCCACATGGAGGCTGAGGAATGATGATGCCTTTGTTCTACAGGAAAGATGACATTTGACCTGTATCTTATAGGAGGATAAAGAGTTCAGTGCACAGAACTAATGTCCCCCCACGAACTTGTGTGTCATACACACAGCAGTTGAGGACCCACTTTTTAATTATATCTGGTTTATTTCCAAAAGGAGGGGCTTGGAAACTTAAATCTTTATTTCCATAAGTAAGAAGACATGCACACTTACTGTGCTTACCTTATAACGACCTGACTGTGGAGTTACTCTAACCTCACGGGGGTGGAGTTGAATTCATATCAGTATTTCCAGCCATGAAAGATAAAATAAAAACCATTCAAGAGAAGCCCAACCTTCTCCTCCCAAAGGTCTCATTCTACAAGGCTGTTTTTTGTTCTTGGTGTGAACCATTTCAACAAGATCTATCCCAGCAGGTAAAGATTCTGGTTTTGGCACAGGAAGGGACATCTTATTGCTGACATCTGTCACTCTAAGATGCTGTTCTTCCCATGTTCTGGACCCTTGCTCTGACAGAGGGAAGGCTCACCTTGTTCTCTCTGCTCTTTAGGATTCAGGCACAGCATCTGTCTTTGAGAGCGCTGTCACACTGGAAACCATAGCTTTGGCTCTGTCTAGAAAACACTTCCCTCACCTTTTTGCTAGGAAAATTCCTGCCCACCCTTCAAACCCATGATAACTGATGGGCCGAAGCTTGATTCTCTCACGGCGCTTACACTACACCATCACAGCAGAGTCAGAAGTCTTTGACACGTTGAAGTGTTTGCTACTGTCTCTCTCCTCTACTAAATTACACACTCCAGGAATCAAGGGGTTTTATTATCTTTATTTTCAGTAGGAGCATAATAAACTCAGTTGGAAATGGAATGAGTCAATGTACCTGGAAACCTTAGGAAACCAACTGGTTGTGTAGTACTAAGACATTTCATGGGTAGTACAAGACATTTCACTCACAGCATAAAAATTGGCGACCTTGGCCATTCGAGGTTAGAGAGTGTAATAATGTTTTCAGTGGCCTCTGCTCCCAACATATCCACAAAGTTATCACTCACAGCTGTATGTCTGTGGGAATGGGAGTGGGAATCGTAGAGAGAATAGCTTATGCATTGCCTGTCAATTAAAAGCCTGTGGCCTAAGGTTTAGGGAGGAAATAAAAGGTGGAACATCTGGGAAAAGAAAGAATTCTGGGATAGAGCCAGGCTTGAGGAGATCAGCCCAGGAAGATGTGAGGAGACAGATGTGTGGGACCTGAGCATAGGTATCCAGCCACATGGCAGAATGTAGGTTAAAATAAATGGGTTATCTTAAGTTATGATTCTTCTAGTCAGAGGAGAGCCTAGCTATATGGCCAAGAAATTTGGAAATATATTTTGAGTCTGAGTCTTATTTCTGGGAGTATGTGCGAGGGGGCAGAATCAAACATAGCTTCAACAGGGGATCTTCCTTCTAAGCTCAGAACTGGGGAAGGCCCAGAAGGAGGGGCCATGATTGACATGTGTTTTTTGTTTTTTGTTTTCATTCCATCTATCTTTCCCCTATATCTCTCTTCTACCTTCTCTTGGTCCCCAGCATCTCCATGATCACAATTTCTTGATGACAACTCAGTCTGGGGAGGAAAAAAAAAGTAGCTTTTGCTCCAGAAGAAGCTATGATTTTGTTGTTAAAACTCACAATTCAGGATGTTCCTCCCCAGGAAAGAGCACTCCAACTGTTTGTCCAGTGCCCAATGGCTAGCCCTGAGAAACACACATTCAAGTAACATTATACGGACTAAAGGGGTTATATTTAGGAATGAATGCATACATATATTCAAATACATATATGCATAAAAAAAAAAACCAACCCTCACAATTCCGTTCAAAGATAGGCCATAGATCCTGCTGCCAGAGAGTTCCAGAAGGACCGAGCATGTAGCCTGAGAGGGCTAGTTCATCTACGGTCCTCTTGGGAGGTTATTTCCCACTTTCTGAACGAAGATTCTCAGCAGTAGATATGGTTGGCTTGGCTCCGCCTCCTTTCCCCCATCCCATTATAGCCATAGACAGAAGCTGGTCCAGGCTTTCGCCATGTGTACCTTGAGATGAGGAGGCTGGCCATATTTATTCCACTCATCTCCCAGATCCCAAGGAATAGATCGTGTTTCCCAGCAACTCAAGGTCGTGTCTATCATCCTAGGCAGGACCCGGGCTCCGATCACCTCCAGCTCCCGCTGTTCAGATTTCACCGGATATGTACAGTGTTGACGGATGGGATTTAGAGTCACTGGAGAGACAAACCTCTGGGTGTATCCTGGAGGGGTCTTCTAGATTAGGTTAACTAAGGTGGGAGGACCCACCCTAAACATGGGGAGCATCTTCCCACTGGTCAGGATTGAGCACTGCTTGAAGAGAAAGAGCAAGGCGAGCACCGGTGTTCAAGTCCCTCTGCTTCCTGACAGTGAATACAATGTGACCTGCTGCCTTAAGCTCCTGCTGCCTTGTGTTCCTCATCCTGATGGACTATACATCTTAGAACTATGAGCCAAAACAAACCATCCCTTCCTTAAGCAGTTGCTGCTGCGTACTTTCGTCATGACAGAACAAGGAACAAATACTGCGCATGCGTACGCTCTGCTCTGTTCTCAGTCCTGTGAAACGTGCCCTCCTCAAGTTTAGGTGTTCCCCGTTGTGAAAGATCTCTTCCCAAATCCTCAGCCAGAATTACCCATCCTCTCCCCTGTTCTCCCTGGTTAAATTGAGACGAAAGCTGACACCATTGCCTTGTTCCATAGCGAGTAGTTGGTGTTGCTCAGCCCGCGTATGAGCTCTACGAAAGCAGAAGTTTGTTTTTATTTTTATTTCTGTACCTGTTCCACCCGATCGCATCTTCTTCCTGGAGCTGACTTTTTTTTTTTTTTTTTTTTTTTTTTTTCCTGTTCCACCCGATCGCATCTTCTTCCTGGAGCTGACTTTTTTTTTTTTTTTTTTTTTTTTCTGTCTTGCTGTTCCCATAACTATACTCACATCCAGCCAGCATAGGCCTATTCAGAATACTCAGTCACAGTTTTGGTTCATCCTTATAAACCCCGTGGTATACATTCAACCCTCAGAAGCAGTTAGGTGAACTGGCTGACTCCTTAAATAGAGCAGCAGACTCTGGGCTTCTGTGATTCAATTTGGAAAAACAAACAAACAAGCCAAAAAACCCCATGTCTTGGACCAGTTTTCTTTTTCTCCAGATGTGTTGGAAGCTGGGGAAAAGCTGGAAAGAAAGAGGGTGGAGTGAGACGGGAATCACCTGTCCATTAGGAATAAGAAAGATTTGAAGAAGAGGGAGTCGAATGAATGGAATCAGGACCATTCATCTTTTGCGGAGCCTGCGCTGCTGCGTGTTGTATCACGGTGTCAACACGTAACCGAGGCTCCCTCTCCTTGCCAACAGGGCCACACAATATCACCTTTCATGCTGGAAAACAGCAGCTGTCGCTGAGCCTGTGAACAACACCACTTCTGTGCTGGAAGCCTAGTTCTTCCACACTAATCACTTGCAAGATAGCATCTCCCCAGTTCTCAGAATACCGCCCGGAGGGAGGGAGGGTGGAAGCTTGTATTGTTCTGCGACTGTTTTGCATACAGTACAAACAAGGCCGTGGCAGGTTAAATGATTTGTCCTTGGTCAGGTGTGAGTCAGAGGCTGGGCCAGCCAGAGAAACACCTTTCCTCTCAGTCTATTGTTCTGTCTTGTTCTTGCTACACCCCCCCCCCCCAACCAGGCTAGAACTAGTGAGGAAAGCCAACAGGGCTCAGTCAGCCAGGTGGTCTGTCCTTCGACAAACAGAAGCCTTGACCACTGACCGAGAGATGCTCACGCACGAAGAGCGTCTGTGTGTACCTCCAGTGAGCACATATCACAGGAGACTTGTGCATGCCAGGCACTCTGCTCTCCACTGCCTTTAAGGAGTGTCCTCTTCAGGGAAATCACACACATTACTTGGAGAAAGACAAAAATCCATGGTTGTTATAACACACCCATCATCTTTTGAGCCAATCCGTTGAGAAGATTCTCAGGTTTTGTTTTTTATTTCCCCATTTTCATTAGCTCCCAACAGTCCCCACTGCCTCTCATAAGTACACCACGCTGCCACCGGGACTCTGTTTGACCTTCCCTGGCTACTTCATGGTAAATTGCTGTGGTTTATCTTAAGTGGCCTGAGAGGACCTTGCTTTCCAGTTAGCAAAATTTAGAAGAGTGTGGAGTTGGGGGGGGGCACCCATGTTTAGGATGCTGTAATGTCTGGTTGGTAAGAAAAGGAGGCACAGACATGACTGTTACAGCACCTATTACTGTGGTTGGACATGCTGGCTCTTTAGCTGATGCAGTGGTGAGACTGGATGGCAGGGCTATAGTCTTTCTCCACAGACTTCCTGTAGTTCTTCCTAGTTGTGATGGAACTCTCACCTTTGTGTTCTTGGTCACCTAAAGGAATAGGATTAGCTTTAGAATAGGGCTATACTTACAGTTGTCTGACCTGGCTTCACGTGTGTTTGACAGCCACCAACACATGTGTTAGGCACACACATGTACATGTATGTAGTGGCATGCTCTTTAAACACTGACCTAACTCTTAAGATCTACTGGTTTCTTCTAGTTATATAGCAAACTGGAGCTAAGGAAGGGTTCTAGATTTCTGTTTCTAGATTAGTTATACTTCTTTCAATCTACCTTGGGGTATGTTCTCCCCACTAGCAGCAGTTTGGGCTCAATGGGTTTCTGTATCTTTCCCAAATTCCGAGGGTCTTAGTGACTGCATCTGGAACTGAGAATCAAACTCGGGAAAGACAGATGACCAGTGTAAGGAGTGTGAATATTGTTTGATGCTAACAATCGTAAGTGGACATGAAGGTTCTAATACATAGGAGAAAAAAATGACCCAAAGAAGTCTGAGAGGGGTTGGAGAGATGGCACAGCAGTCAGGACTGCATACTGCTTTTGCAGAAGGCGGGTGTTTAGTTCCCACACCCGGGTGGAGCTGCCAGCTCCAGGACATCCAATGCTCTCTCTGACACCTGCAGACTGGCAGACAGACAGACAGACAGACAGAGAGACAGACATCATTTTAACAAAGATTACCGGCTGTGTAGATGTCACAGCACATGAGGCAAAGGTTGTAGGAAAGTAATCGGGGAACTAAAGAAAGATAGAAGTTATTTCAGTAGGGTTTGTTTGTACAGATTCCTCTCCCTGTTGCTCCCCCAGCACTGATGTTCCGAATGTCCTCTCCTTCCTGGTCCTGGGTGGACACTGTTCTCGTGGGGGGGATTTGCAACCTTCAGGGCAGAGAGGAGGACGTAAGATTATCATTCCCTTGCCTACCTTTCCTTAACTGCCTTCTGCTCAAAGTAACTAATATGCCAAAGGGTGGTATTTGTGGGCTAGCTATTCCGATTCCCTCCTGCCTCCTCTGTTGCTGCTCTCCTCACTTCTACCAATGGCCAAAGCGCTACAAAGTAGCCTTGGCTGTAAAAAGTGTCAGCCATCTTGGAACTATACGAGGTCCCTTGGCTGGACTTTACAGAGCCCTAACTTGGCTCCCAAGGTGAGCCTCTTGAGGACATTAATTCAATCTTGATTTTACTAACTTCTTAGTTCTAGGGAAGGAGCCCCATTGTCTAATTCTTCACCGATCAGGCACATAGAGATTCCTTTTCCTTCCAAGTCAAGACACTATTTCACAGCCCGAGTGGCCCAGCACAGTCTGATTTCTAACCAGAGAGGCATATGGTGAGCTTGCCAGTACTAGGCCCTTGCAAGCAGCAAGGCAGGAGAACACGTTAGTGAGTCCTCCAAACAAATGCTCAGAGAGCTTCCAAAAGACAGGAGACTGCAGTGCAGCCAACATTCCTGTGTTCAGGTAGTTAAACATGCTCCTCTACCAAGACAGACCAGAGCTTTCTAGTTAAATTCTTTGCCATCTGGCTGTTGATTTCTTTTAAATAAAATGAAAGGGTAGAGGCTAGATAGTAGATTTGAACCCAGCTGTCTGCCTGCCCAAAATATCTTCTTGTCTAATAGTTGGTGAGCCAGGATCTTATGGTTGGGAACTATAGAAACCAGTCTCTCCCTCTCTGGGCTCCGCCAGGGTCATATCGAGACCCAGCAATGAGTCAGATCTGGCAGCTTGTCACCTTCCCTTCAGGCCTCGAGATCAAAATCCCACTGCAAGAATGTTGTTTGCTTTTTTTTTTTTTTTTGTAGGCGGGAAGATTAGTTGAAGAGTTGCATCTTTTATCCAGTAGTAAGGACACCGCATTCTGTATTTGTTCTCACTCCCTTCAGAGGGATTGATTGCATAAAAATCAGTTTTGGGGAGCTATGTACCAAGGGACTGTCTACAAATCACTTTACCGCGATGTTTCTCTGAAGATGAGTAAAACTGTTAATTGATACAAAGTTTTAGATTATCTGCAGATGGAAGTATATGCGACATAACCCCTCTCCCTTTATTATCCTATTAAGTGTTAAAGTGTGTGGTCTTATGCCCAAAAGAGGAAATGTTCAAGGAAGAGGGCTGCTTAGCCATCAGTACTCAATGAGGTTGGAAAGCACTTTGATCTTGGGTTTTTAAGTTACTGGTGGCTCATCCTGCCAAGGTCAACTTTTATTAGCACATCTCTGCTCTTCAGAAAAAGTTTTACACCAGTCTCCCCAAAGGTGACTGGAGTTTGAATCAGCCCAATTAACACGACAATGACAAAAATGTCACGATCCATCTCTAAGGGAAAGATTTGTCCTTTGAAAGCCACTGTCTTGAGGTGTCCAGGCAGACAGAGAGCTTCTCTGGGACTATTTGGATTTTCTGTTCCTGAGCCAAAAAAAAAAAAAAAAAAAAACATTCTTTAGCATTGGCTGACAAAACGGGTTTCAGAACAGGAGGTCTGCAATGGAAACTTTAATTATGCAGGTCCTGTCAAAATCCATCTGCTGAATTCAACTGTTTCTGGGTAAGGTACTTCTTTTTTATTTTATTTTATTTTTTTTTTAGCAGTGTTACTGGGTGACACTTTGATAGGGGTCTGAAATTAGCTTCCTTCACAGGCTAATTTATTCTGCCTCCTTCTCTGCATTAGCAATATTTAAGTCAGGTTGGGATGTCTTCATGGCATATTTTCTTTTTTTCATTTTTTTTAATGGGTGATTTTTATGATGCTGCTTAAGTGTTGGAGTTGCACGGTGAAAGGTGTCAGTTTGGGAGATGTCTCCAGTGGATCAGCGTTGGCGTGAGTATGGCTGACAGGTCCCATGACTTATCAATAAAGCCATTCTGTACATTTTGAGGGAAGAGGGCCATCAAAAGTTGTTTTGGTTTTGGGAAGACTCAAATGCTGGGCACACTTGTAAGCACATCTGTGATCTTATAACCCCTTCCGTCACGCCTCATCTATGTAACTTGCAGCCCTTACACTAAGCTGTATTTACATTTATGGTGAGCACTCATTTGTGCTGGGGGGAGGGCTCGGGTGGGAATTCCAGGTGGTGGCTAAATGTACAGACAGTGAATGCACCCACATTGGGCATTTTTTTTTTCCAGCTTAAATACCACAGAGTGAGTCCAGAAGCCCGGTTAATGAAATCATCGTTTTATGGCACTTGCCTGGATCGGTTGCTATTGGATGAAATCAGAGGTTTCACTATCAATGATGTCATATGTGCTTCAAAGATTAAGAAAGAAATGTTCACCAACAATCTTCAGCATTAAAAGAAATCCTAGTGAAAATTAAAAAATTAAAATTAAAAAATTAAAAACAGAGCCGTGCCCACAGCCTTGCATCTATGTGGGGTCTGCAGTCTGAAGGTCGTTTGGAAACAAATTCATCTTCAGCCATCAAAAGTTAGAGCCTTATGCTTCTTCTTGGATGCTCAAAGCACCATGGCAATTTTGGATAAACAGCTCTTTGGGGGCTTTGAGACATAAATATGCTTTATAGCTTATGGTTGGAAGTATGTACTTTCCGAGGCCTGGTGTCACCGTTTAAACTCATTTAAAGGGTCCACCAAGCTCCCCATGGTTTGTGTGCCCTCCCTTAAGACCCATGTTCCTATGTGTGGGTGAGAGAGAGAGAGAGAGAGAGAGAGAGAGAACACATGCCAGAGATAAATCTTGGGTGCCATGCCTTAGCCATTGTCCTTTCCATTTTGTTGTTTGATTGTATACATATAATATACATAGTGTTTTACCAGCATTAATATCTACGTACCATGTGTGTGCTATGCCTTTGAAGACAAGAAGAAGGCATCAAATCTCCTAGGACTGGAGCTGTAAATGGGTGTGAGCCACCCCGTGGGTGCTGGGACTTGAACCTGGGTCCTCTTGAAGTGTAGTAAGTACTCTTAATTGATGAACCCTCTCTCTGGTCCTGACCACCTTGTTTTGAGGCAGGATCTCTCACTGGTCTGAAGCCTGCTGATTAGTGTAGGCTGGCTGGCCAATGAACCCCAAGTATCTTCCCGCCTCTGCCTCCTCATCAGTGGGATTATAAGCATGAGCGTCCATACCTGGCTGGCTTTGTTTTATTTTTCAAGATTTATTTTATGTTTAATGGTGTGTGTGTGTGTGTGTGTGTGTGTGTGTGTGTGTTCACGACTGCAGGTGTCTATAGAAACCAGAGGAGTTGGATTCCGCTGTGGCTGTAGTTACAGGCAGCTTTGAGTTGTGCAATGTAGGTGAATTGAACTTGGCTCCTCTTCTAGGGAAGTACATGTTCTTGATGGCTTAGATCCAGCACCTGACACCTGGCTTTTTTTTTTTTTTTATGACATGGGTTCTTGGAATCTAAGTCAACTCCTCATCCCCTCTGAACCCACTTCCCAGCCCCTTTCCTGAATTCTCAACCCTTGGCTTGTGTCACTCTCCAGGGGTAAAAATGTCAGTAAGACTCTATGGTGGCAACCTCACCCTGCAGGCCTCTGTGTAGTCTGGGGACAGTGCCAAGTCTTTGCTGTTTCTGCAGACTTGCATACACGATAGTCCACTGTCCTGAACCCTTCTTCCTTCCTCCCCAGGGGGGATTTGTGTCTTCTCCCTTCCCACTAGACATGCCTTGGAGACTGTTCTGGTTCTCCAACCTCCTCCTTAGTTTAGTCTTACCACTCTTGAGGGGAAAAAAAGAAATAACCGTATAACTTTCTTTGAGAAATAATTGATTTTACTGTGAGTGGCGAACCACGGAGTTGAACTATCTTTGGCTGAGTTCTGCTTCTGTTTTGTTTTGATTTCAAGGGAACCTACTCTTTCTGGTCTTTTCAGATCTTAAGTGTGTTGTGGGCAATTTCATTAAAAAAAAAAAATACTCCTGGGTCTCCCTCACAGGTTCTAGGTTGGGTTCTGGAATCAAGACAATCCAGGCTTTCAATTTTAGATGACCCAAATCACTGATAAAAATGTTGGGCAGACATCTGAGACTGACTCTACCCAACAGTCTCAACAGTCTTCGGCCTACATCACGCTTTCATCTCTGCACTCCACTTACCAGAATCTCCTGAGAGACCTGGCTGAAGGTAGTAGCATCTTGGTTTGCTTTCTACTACTGTGATAAACACCAAAACCAAAAGCAAGGTGGGGCGGAGACAGTTATTTCCTACACAGTCCATCCTTAAGAGGCAGGAACCTGGAGGCAGGAACCTGGAGGCAGAAACCAAAGCTAAGGCCACAGATGAGCACTGCCCACTAACTCACTCCTCAGGGCTTGCATAGCCTACTTTCCAATAACACCTAGGACCACCTGTCTACAGGTGGCACCACGAACAGCGGTCTGGGTCCTCCATCATCAATCACTAATCAAGAAATTGCACCACAGCTTGCTCACAGGCCAATCTCATGGAGGCAGTTCCTTGAATGACACCCCCTACTTCCCAGAAGACCTGAGCCTGTGTCAAACTGCCAAGAAAGTAACCAATGAAGACAACATCTTACTGACAACCAGATACACCACTGCCTCCAGGGCGAGCAGCCTAAAAAGCTCACGGAAAGAAGATGTGAGAGGTGTTAGCCTGTAGAGTGTCTCTGACATTTTGACCTATGACCTGTGGAAGCCACTGTTGATTGGCTTGACTTCCTGAGACATATGGCTCCCTCATCTCTATCTCTGTCTTTGGGAGGGAGGCAGTGAGAAGGAACATGGGCAGCCAGAGGTCTGACAGGAACTATGAAGTTAACATGGAAGAGATTCCCCCTTCTTTGGAGATGAACACTGGGTTAGAAGGTGTCCCTATGGGCCTTTCCCTGGTGATGTCATGAGGGGGTTAGAGGATGGGGGGGGGTGTCCCTCCAGCCGGGCCAGAGCCCTGCAGATCCCCTCAGACAGTGCCTGAACAGCAACAAGCCAAGGCTCTGTTAGCTGATGGGGGCGGCAAAAGTTGCCATTTTCTCTTACCAAACCGTTCAGCTTGGGAAGAAAGCTCACCCTTCCTCAGATAGAAACGGGGCCGGTGGGGGGGGAAAGGGGGGTGGGTAGAAGGGGAGAGGAGGTGTAGAATGTTACCTCACAAGAGACTAGTGCTTAGAGCCTGTTAAGGCGCAAATGTGTGGAGTAGTGTTGTGTTTCTAGAGCAAATTATATTCATCAGCAGTAAAGATTTTTTATGCCTCTCCTTTTCTGCTTCTCAAACAGCTCCCGTCATCTTCTGCCATATTAGCAGAACTGCCCTGTCTTCCCTTTTCACACTACAGTAACCCCAAGGCAAAAAAAAAAAAAAACGAAAAACAGAAACAAAAACAGATGAGGTATCTGGAAGGAGCCATTCTGCTATAGAATTATGTTTCGTTATTAGGTCCTACCCCCACCCCACTTTGGAAAGCCTGGAACCAGCGAGCCAGGATGCTGTGAGGAAGGGCTCATGGATGCGAAGGCCACAGTGTTCCCCGGCTTCACCGGGCAATAGCATCCTACTCCCCGCCCCCGTCCACCCCAAGCACATACTCAAGTCTGCTGTGAAGGCTGTGGGCGGGCCTCTGACAGGAAGTATTCTTTCTAGGTGCTGTGTGTGACATCCTGGCCAAAGGGACACAGTGGGTCTTCGTGATTTTTTTTTTCTTAAAGTTCTTTTGTTCCTTGGCACTTTAGATTAGTAAGTGTAGGGCACTGACAGGCAGCTATTCAGGGAGCGATGACATTTTTCTCAGTTTATACAAGTCATCAGTGAACCTAGTGCACTGGACTTGTAAAATAGGATGAAGGGAGAACAGAAGGATCCTGTGTCCCCTGAACTGAAAACGCTTCCCTACCCACCTCAGGTTACCTCAGGTAACTAGAGAGACTCTGGATTTTCTCCCATGCTTGAACCCACGTAGGCATAATCAGGTCTGGCAAGAGGCCAACCAAGGTTTTCTCAAGATACCCTGGGGACTTTCCAAAAGTCTCTAGAACGTGGACTCTGTTAGGACTCATTGGTGTCTTCCTCATTTGCAAGCAAGCATTCATTCTCCTAGGAGATGGAATGGCTGCGGTGGTACTGCCTTGGTCCTGAGCGAAGCAAGGCGATCTCTTCCAGGAAGAGGTCCACGCTGGAGCAGTGTTAACGAGCATGGCGTGCCCTCTGCAGCTTC
This sequence comes from Mus pahari, assembly GCF_900095145.1. Classification (NCBI taxonomy): domain Eukaryota; kingdom Metazoa; phylum Chordata; class Mammalia; order Rodentia; family Muridae; genus Mus; species Mus pahari. Next base: position 32,601,568 of record NC_034598.1, read on the forward strand.
CTCAGGCGTGGAGCCGCGCCGGGAGCTGGGAACACTTGCTCTTTAAGGGCTTTCTGTTTTTTTAAAACCACTGAAAGATCTTAGTGCAAAATCAAGCATGGAATCAGGGCCTGTGGTTTTTCAAAGCGCTTCCTGGAGGCTTTGAGTCGGATAGATTGAGACTGAACCTAATCACCTATGACGGTTACAGGTAGGCTCTGCCGTCTGGGCCAAGGAAAACTGGACATGCTTTGTGCGGTACCCAAGAGGGTCAGTCTCTTCGTTGGAAACGTCGTAACAAGCTGGGCATGGGGCACGCCCCTTTAATTCCAGTACTTGAGAGGCAGAGGCAAGTGGGTATATGAGTTCGAGACTGACCTGTTCTACAGAGTGAATTCCAAGCCAGTCAAGGCTGGACAGTGAGAGTCTCACAAAAACAAAGCAAACCCAAAACTATATGCTATAGCCTCGTCTCCACTCCAGCCAAGCTATGAACTGTGAGGGGTAAGCGTGCTGAAATATATATATATATATATATATATATATATATATATATATTATATATAAAATCTCAGGGAAATCGGTATATTTGTTCGCTATAAAAACCACAGATCAATTTGTTGAGTCTTTAGATCATTTCCCTATAAATGATAACTCTTAACCACGTTCAAAGAAAAAAAAAGTCAACAAAACCAAATTATCTTCTAACTTATCTTTTCTCGATTCCTTTGGGTAAATAAGCTTTATGAATCAATTAGAGGAACCTCCAATTATTATTTTTTTTTAAATATCAAAGAACTGGATGAAAATGGATTGTGCAGGAAATGCTGTCACTAAAAGGGCCAAGAAATGAAGGCATGCTTGATTATTGAGTAGAATATTCATAGTTTTTGAATATCGATCAGCTCAGTGTGTCCCTGACATGTTTTTACGATGCAAGACAGGAACACATTATAGCTCTTTTCTCTTTGGAAAGAAAGACGAGACAAAGGCCCGGGGGGGGGGGAGGGGGAGGGGGGGGGGGGGGGGGAGGGGTGGAAAAAAAAAAAGGGAGGGGGGGGGGGGGAGGGACCACTTAGTTGAGACTATTTCAGTTCCCTCATTTTCTCCAGGGAAAAGCGCACTGATTGGTTATCCATACCCAATAGTCAGCTCTGAAAGTATACATATGAGTAACTTCGTACAGACTGAGCAGCTGGGATTTTCGTGGTTTTTGGGATTCACGTTTTTGTTTTTGTGAGAGAGGGTCTCACTGTGCAGCCCTGGCTGGCCTGAGATGCACTCTGTAGACCAGGCTGGCCTCAAACTCACAGAGATCCACTTGGCTCTGCCTCTCAAGTGCCGGATTTAAAGGCAGAGGCCTTGTTCCAAGTTTATTATGTTTTTGATCAGGAGACTGACCCACTTGGGTTCTGTACAAAGAATGTCCACTTTTCCTTGCCTCAGATGTCAGTGTCTGTTTATAACATATGGTATTCATGTATACCACATGCATATGCATGCATGCATACATACATACACACACATGCATTTTCTCTCTCTCTCTCTCTCTCTCTCTCTCTCTCTCTCTCTCTCTCTCTCTCTCATGCATGCAGCTCATAACAATGACTAAATGAAAAAGGAGCCAAAGGATTTAGAAGCATGCAGGGGTATATGGGTGGGTTTGGTGGGGGAAGAAAGGGAGAAATGATATAATTATATTAATCTCAAAAAAAGAAGTAATACAGAAAAAGTAGAAACAAAAATACTCTATTTCTGTTTAACTGAATGAAATAACAGCATCTTTCCACCCCTCTCTCTACTCCCCTGAGGTGAATTTAAAGATAACCTGGAAAGACCTCTGAAGCATTTTGCTGTCGCATTACTGTGTTTGATCCCAAGTGAGTCCCAGACCCTGCCTATGTTTCAATCCATCGTGAACTCCTGTTTTCCAGTTCACACAAAGAAAGCTTCCATTTACAGGCACTGCCCAAGGCCCGTGGGCTTCCCGGGAGAGTGCTTTGCTAGTTGGGATCTTTCTGAACCCCTTTAGGCAGCCTCGTGTCCATGGGAGAAGAAATCAGACATAAAGAGTCTGGAGTGGGAGGCAGATGGGGACTGTCAACACCATCCTTAAGAAGTCTTCACCAGTTTGGAAGATCAGCGGCTTGAACATGGCCAGGACTTGCCCCTGTGCCACAGGCATCCTGGCTTTTAAGGAGGAGAGCACAGAGCGCCAGTCAGAATCTCTCTTTGAAATATGTGTGACAGACTGACTGCTGTGTCTCCCTCTCATCTCGACTCCTCTCTAGCAGTGTGTCCCTGTCTCCACCCACCTCAGTTCCGTCGGCATCTCCATTTTCTCCTCTTCAGTGGTATCTTGACTGTTTTCTTCCAGATCAAAGGTAGAAGCAGACCACTTGATTAATTGCCGTGCAGCCAAATCTTTTCCTTCCTTGACACTCATGGCGTTGGAGACAAAGGGCTGTTCTTTGGAAGCCTGGAGTTGTGTGGGTTGCTGGGTGGGGAGTTCATAAGCCTGAGAGAACTGAGCCTTCCCAGCAGGGATGTGACGATCCCTAGACCCCCAACAGAAGAATACATTTGCTACCACTAGCACATTGTGATTGGCCATATTGGTGTCTGTGGTGAAAGAGTACGTAATCCCATTTTAAACCATATAGACTGGGAAACTGGATTTGAAGTTTGAAGTCTCCATGTATAGAAATTGTTTGGGAAGGTCCATACATTTTGAAATTGAAAGGGAGTTAAATAACAGCGATTTAGCATTTCAATGTAATCCCGCACCATTAAGATTCTTCAAAATGGCGCCATTTGATGTACTCTTATAAACCCTACATGGGCGTTTTTCATTGGCATTCATGAACAGGAGGTAAAATCTGATATTTGATTCCTCAATCATATTAACCATGTTGTAGGTGTCCCATAGACTTGTAGAGATGGTGGTCACTTCAGGGACTGTCTGTATAGGACATCTATCATGTCTCTATTCCTCACCCTTACAGCCTTTAAGTTGGATAACTGGGGTGTTCCACAGTATAAAGACAGATCTCAGAAGAGCTTGCAAAACCAGAAAACATGTAACAGAAGCCACACACACACACCAATCTACAATTTAGCTGGTTTGAGAAATGGGTTGAGATGTTGAACACAAATGAAAAAGAAAACCCATTGGAATTATGGGAAATACCGTGGAGTATTTCTAATAGAAGAATAACCCATTGCTGATGTATACCATGGCCATGTAAATCTTCTGTTTATCAAAACTGAAATGTAGGGGTCATCATGTCCAAGATTTGGGTAGGTCTCTGCCAAGTGCATATGTCTTTTTTTGTTTGTTTGTTTGTTTTGGCTTTTTTTTTTTTTTTTGGACATTGCAACCTGACCTTGTCACCTACAGAGCTCACACTTAAGAACTACACAATCGACTAGCAATGAAAATCACAACCACCCTCCCCTAGAAGCAAACCCTTATAATAGTTTAAGGTAAATGTGCAGTTTTATGTTGGGTAGCATTCAGAGATATCCTGGGGCCCATCAGTTCAGTACGCCTTAGATTGAGGCCAGTAATTTCCCTCAGTAATGGATCAGATCCTACCACACCTCCTCCCAAAACTCACTCATGCTCCAGCTCTTAGCCGTTGCTCAGCAAACAGCCGCACTGAAAAGAAACTGGCTGCTCGACCCATGTCGTGATTACAGAGACTAAGAGAGCTGATTCCAGTCCTGTGGCTCGCAGCAGACTGGTTCTGTCCAGCTTGGTGGCAATGTCAGAGATCCAGTGCCTCTCCAGGTCACACTGGGTTCTTTTGAGTAGTTTGTGGTAACCACTGCACTGTGACTTCCTGAGTCATTAACAAGTCCCCCCCCACAACAGGCCCCCATCCTACCCCAAATTATTTTACTTATCAATTCTATTGGCTCTGACCTCTTGAGTGTATAAAGCTACTTGAGAAAGAAGGTTAGGAAATAATCCAGAAACAAGCAAAACCAAACACCAGCCACACACACATGGAGACCTAGGTCCAGGCTTTCCTGTACGTGCTGGCAGCTATGTGTTGGATCCCTCTCCCAGGCTTCTTGGTAAAATGGAGATCTGGGGCTCTAGATGTTCTGATAGATTCACAGTTTCTGGGCTGAGCCCTGAGGTGCTCTTACTCTCTTGTCTGATGATGGCTAATGTGCAGAGTTAAGCCCAGAGAATATACCCAAGGGGCTTGAGTCTGAGTCTTCACCAGTAGAAGTTAGAACTCGGAATGGCCAAGTTCTGCAGCAGATGGGAAGGTGGCTTCTCTTCTGTTTCTGCATTGATTAGTGTTCCTTGCCATAGAAGGATTGTCCCCGAGCTTCCTTTCACATTCCTGGGATGTGAATTTACATGTCTGGTGTCTGCTTTCGGAGCACAGTTGAAACTTGCTTGCTGTCTTCTTTATCTCGCCATCACGGACAACAGCTATACAGGAGAAAAGAACAGTGCGGTGCAGCCCTCCTCGGAGACGAAAGAAGACCACATTCAGCTCTTCCTTCTTGCAAGAGAGGAGGCCAAGGTCCAAGAAAGGGCTGCACCAGTGGGGAATGGCTTGCTGGGTCAGAGGCAGAGGGACAAATGCCTGGGTACCTGCATTTGGGATGTGAGATTTCCCCCACCACACTGGTCTGTTCTGTGTCCTACAACCTAGCTCATCTGCTAAGAGGCAATAGCAAAATAAACACAAAGCTAAACCTTTAGGTACAAAGCCAGAGTCCATCCTAGACTCTGAGATGGCTTCTAAGTGGAGATTCTGAGAACCTTCCGAGATTAAGAGAACAGGATGCTTATCTTTGTGTCCTCAAAGAAGAAATATGAGAAGCACTTGCTCTAAACAGTGGTACCACAGAGCTATTAGAGCATCTGAAGCCAAGATCCTTAAGATCAGGAGCCCACCTTTGACACTCGTAAGTTTTATTAGCTTAGGCAAACCCTTTAATTGCTCCACACCTTGATTTACCCATCTGTGACTAAGATGACGACAGTATCTTCTTCAGCTGAATCAGTAGGTTGTGAAGTACTCACAGCTGGCACAGAACGAGCAAGTCTTAATCATTTTCTTTATCTGGCTAAATCCTACCACCGCTTCCCAGAGTTATTTGCTATGTAACATGTTGCAAAGAACAGAGCATGGGGAAACAAGATGCCATTCGATGGTGTGGGTTTCTTTGTTCCCACTGAAGGGGCAGAGTACTGTCCCACAGCAGAAACCCGGGTCCATCTGCTGGTTCAGGATGAACAGGAAGCACGGGGGGGGGGGTCTATCATTCCAATGGTACTAGGTGGATCTTCTGTCCCCACAGTGTCACAGTACTGTCAGCACAACACCAGACAGCCGGGTATCACTTGGGAAGTAGAGACATCACCACAGTTGAGAAGGTCCCAGGTAGAAATATGAATAACTTATTAGTCGTTGGAAAGCCGCTAAGTCAAAGCATGCAAGCGGAGGGAGGGAAATTGCCCGGGTCATTTCTGAGCTGTATTGGATTTCTTTCTACCCTTCCAAGCCTGTCCAGTGACTTATAGGGATAGTTCAGTTGTGCCTGATGATGGTGGGACTTATTCTAGAATGGCCAAGGTCCTCCTTAGTTGAGTGGGATATCTTCAAATCTCTTTAGGGCTGGGACCCCCTATCTGAGAATTAGATGTCTGAGTAAAATTACATATCCAGTTGACATCCTAAAGGACCTACCTTCTTAGCCAAGTTTCTATGACTCGTCTTCTTTTTCAGAGTTGTATGTACAGGTTTCCTTCTCCCCCTCCCCTGCCACTCACACCCCTCCCCCATTCCACTTTCCCTCCCAGGTCCCTTCCTCACTCCCTCCCCACTTGTGATTGCTCTCTCCTCTCTCCCAAGTGGGACTGAGGCATCCTCAGTTGGGCACTTCAGCTTGTTGACCTTTTGGAGGGAGGGACCTTAGATGAAATGCCTGACAGTAGGGAGAGGGAACTTACAGAGCCCACCTCCAGCAGGAAGACAGGGCATCAAGTGAGGGATGGGGTTGCCATCCCACAGTCACATCTCTGACCCAGAATTACAGGGATGGAAATGGAGAGGAGCCTGAGGAAAAGAAGGTCCAGCAACAGGCCCAAAGTGAGATCCAGCTCAAGGGGAGGTCCCAAGGCCTGACACTATTTTTTTTTTTTTAAAGATTTATTTATTTATTATATGTAAGTACACTGTAGCTGTCCTCAGACACTCCAGAAGAGGGAGTCAGATCTTGTTACGGATGGTTGTGAGCCACCATGTGGTTGCTGGGATTTGAACTCTGGTCCTTCGGAAGAGCAGTCGGGTGCTCTTACCCACTGAGCCATCTCACCAGCCCGGCCTGACACTATTATTGAGGCTTTAGAGTGCTCACAAAAAGGGACCCATCATGACTGCCCTCCGAAAGACCCAACAGGCAGCTGAAAGAGTCAGATGCAGATGCTTGCACCCAACCGATGGACAGAAGCAGCTGACCCCTGCTGTTGAGTCAGGGAAGGCTGAAAGAACCTGAGGAGAAGGGTGATCCTGTAGGAGGACCAGCAGCCTCAATCTGGACCCCTGAGATCCCTCAAACACTGGACCACCAAACAGACAGCATACACCAGCTGATATGAGGTCCCCAACACACATACAGTAGAGGACTGCTGGGTCTGTGTTCATTCAGAGATGATGCACCTAACCCTCAAGAGGCCCCCAGGAGTTTAGAGGTCAGGTGGGGTGGGAGGTGGGGACATCCATGTGGAGACAGGGGAGGGTGGGGAGGAGGTGTGGGATGTGGAACAGTCAGAGGGTGGATGGGGGGGGCAGGGAATGGAATATGGGGTGTAAAAAATAAATTAATTAAAAAAGATATTGTGCCACAAAGGTATAATTAAAAGACGAATAAGGATTAGGGGTAGAGCTTAATGGTAGAACACTTGCCTCGAACACTCAAGGACATGTTCTCACTCAAAAGCCAATGAACAGTGAATTCAGCAAAGCAAATAAAGAAACCAATACCGTGGACCTACCACTGGACTGTAAAGTTAGAATATGTCAATATCACCTAATGAAGGCCTAGACTCCCAGTTCTTTGACAAGTGGTACAGTACACATATATGCAATATACTATGATATATTTATATATGTATTTACTGCTTTTAGTATTGGCCAAACACTATATATACATATATATATGTGTGTGTATATATATACATATACATGAATATATGATATATACACATATGTATAGCATATATTTGTATACTCACATATAAACATACACACACACACATCACACACATATACTTATACACATAAAGTAAATTGCTTAAAGTTGTTAGGCTGTTTGGCCAAGCATATGAGGGTTTCTCTAAAGTCCACATTCCTGAATACTCCCTCTCGGTGCTTAATCTCTTAAAAGCTTTGCTTTTCTCCTCAGTAGAGATCTGAGAGCATGACTAGCAGGCCATAAGAGCCAAGGTAGAGGGAGCTGGAGAGATGGCTCAGCTGTTAAGAGCACTGGCTGCTCTTCCAGAGGTCCCGAGTTCAATTCCCAGCACCCACACGGCAGCTCACAACTGTCTGTAACTCCAGTTCCCGGGCATCTGGTACTCTCCTACATGCAGTCTAAACTCCAACTCACATAAAAATAAATACATCTTAACAACAACAACAAAAAAAAAATGGTCAAAGTGTGCTTGGAACACTGAGATGTAGGACACAGAGGCTGGCATGGTTGATGGGCTGAGGTTGCTAGAGACATCCCCACTGTGTGCAGATCTTTGTTCCAGTGTGACACCATGCTTGCTGATTGGCATGGGCTGCGTAGGGAGTGCTCACACCTGAAAATGGACAGAAGCCATAAATCACACCCCCCTCCTCTTTGGCTCCTTGAAAGTGGATTTACCAGAATTCTAGCAAGCATCTAGGCCCTGGGACAAAACCCTTAGTGTGGGAGGGAATGTTGAGAGTGTTCCAGAAGTTTGGAGTTTCTCAAAGTGAGGCACTGGGGAGGTCATTAAAGCTGCTGCATCCTAGCTCCTGCTTCCAGAGAGTTCTGCTCCAGGTGACCTGCGGACTGGTCTAGAGACGTGGAGTGTCCGGGTGATTTGGATGCATACTAAAACCTGAGAACACTCCCGTGGTTTCTAAACGTCCATGGCATACAATGTTAAAATGCAGATTCTGATGGAGCTAGGATCTGAGATCCTGCATTGCTCACAGCCTTCCCGGTAATGTAACTCTGGACCACAGACACACCTTTTGTAAGAAGACTGGCATCCGACCCTCTCATCTTACAGATGAGAGGCTTCCGTGGTCCAGAGACAAACAACTTATCTGTTTCCAGGATGCCGAGGGAGGCACAAAAGACTGAAAACCATTTAGTCTACGCAACATTAAGATCAGCTCTGTGTATTAAATGCCTTTCGCATGGGGAATCAAGTAGAGAGTCTGGTCTCAGACTGCTCACCTGCTAGGGGAGGAGCTTGGTGTTTTGTCCCAGAAGTAAATAAAGGTAGAAGGAAGAAAGATGCTGGGATAAAGTGATAAGCCAGCAGGGTGGGAACCAGAGGTTGACTTTGTCTGCTTGGGACGGCTTGGGGCAAGTGGACTCTTGGATTCTTGGAGCTCTGGTTTTCCGTAGTCATGGAGCCTCAAAGCACACCTCAAGTTAGGAATCTAGAAAGCACATACACGCAGGCTCTTGTTTAGAACCGAGACTGTGCCCCGACGGCCTGGGCACTGTTTTACTCATAGACTTTATTTTTAAGCAAGCAAAAGTCTATTTTTATAAACTTGATTCTCTGTGAATAAAATTCATATTTGGGTCCAATTTTACATTACTAGAGAGGTTGCAAAGCTAAGGCAGGAAGTCCCTCTATAACCCTCACCTTTCCCACATTTTCATAAAAACCAAGAGATGAAAAATGATATATTACTTTAATTAAACCCTAAGCTTTGCTTGGATCTTATAAATCTTCTATTCATTTTTTTGGAGAGGATTCAGAGAGAACACAAGTGTGACAGTGCCAGCCTGGTTCACAGAGTGAGTTCTGAGACAGCCAGGGCTAGGCAGAGAAACCCTGTCTCTAAAAACAAACAAACAAACAAACAACAAAAAGATTATGTACTGGACACACACATGCATTTCTTCTTACTTGTAATACCATCTCTCCCTTCCTTGAAGGATTCTTGGGATGGTCACATGCTCCTGTGTGCAACCATCCTGAACTGACTGGGAAGAGTTCCCACACAGCCTCTCCTCCTTCCAGCCCCTCCTGCCCGACTCCTTCTATTTCAGACTTCTGTTAAACTTCGAGGTTTCTAGCATCTCTTGCTGACTGTATTAGTCAGAAATTCTTGTAGCCATGACAGACCACATGAACAAGACAACTTACAGGGAGGCAAGATGTATGCTAGCTCATGGGTTTAAGGCTTATAGTGCAAGTTTAGCTGGATCCATCAGCTTGGGTTTGAGGAGAGATTAAAATATCATGGTGGCTGGAGTGTATAGCAGGTGCTCCTCTCATGGTGGCCAGAAGGAGGGGATGGGGGAGAAGACAGAGGGAGAGGGAGAGAGAGAGAGGAAAGAAGTGGGGTGTGTGTGTGTGTGTGTGTGTGTGTGTGTGTGTATGAGAGAGAGAGAGAGAGAGAGAGAGAGAGAGAGAGAGAGAGAGAGAGAGAGAGAGAGAGNGAGAGAGAGAGAGAGAGAGAGAGAGAGAGAGAGAGAGAGAGAGAGAGAGAGAGAGAGAGATCTGATACAAGATACGGGCTTCCAGGGGCTGGAGTAAAGGCTTAACATTAAGAGGAATTGGTTTTAGAGGACTCGGGTTCAGTTCCCAGCAACCACGTGGTGGCTCACAACCTCCTGGAATTCCAGTTCCAAAGGCTCTGATGCCCCTACCTGATCTTCACGGGTGCTAGGCACACACATGGTGTGCATGTGCACACACAGACCAAACACTCATACTCACAAAACAAGTAAGTAAGAAGCCTTAATCCCCAAAGACATACTTCCCAGTGATGCACTTGCTCTAATGTGGTCCCACCCTCGAAGGTTTCTATCCTCTCCCGATATTGCCATTGGAGAATGAGCCTATCAGTGGACTAACCCACCAATTAGAACAGGCACCTCTCAATGACTGACTGGAGAGTCATTTAACACATGCCACTTGGGATGAGAGACAGTTCAGATCTGAACCGGAATACCCACCCTGTGGGGAGTGGAACCTTCTCTTAGTTTCTGTGGGAAGTGCGCCACTTGTCTGAACAGAGCTAGTTCATTTGTCTCTGCCCCAGGAGCAGCTCATCCAACACTTACTGAATGATCCAGTGGCCTGTCGACCAAAGGGTGACTGACAGCCAGCTGGCCAAGTATCAGGAACAACTTAGGCTCCACTCTGGTTCCACCTAAATAGTGGTGCGGACAGACTGGCCATCTCTGTGCTTCCTTCCAGGAGAGTCCGACCTTTGGGTTTCTCTGGGATGCATTGGAGAAAGAACTGTCCAAAGGTGATCAATTTGAAGGGTGGGGATGACAGGAGCATACATATGTTTCTTTTGCTTGATGGTATAATGTGAAGTATATCCTGGACCACCTGAGATCCATGGACCACGGGGTACACACCCCTGGTAGAAGGTGTTCTGGGATAATCATATGAACTCACATCCCTAAGACATCTGGCAAATGGTAAGCGATCAACAAACACTAGCACCAGACAGCTCTTAGTGATGAAGCACTAAGCTGGGTTGGCAACAATTCCCTGTGTATATGCTATACAAAGATGCTCCATTTCGTAAAGGGAGACCCAAAGCAGGAGTGGGGCTATGCCTTTCTGCTTCATCTGAGGTTTCTTTATTCCTTGTTCATCCTTTCCTGGGGTGGCAGTCAGTTGGGGCAGTTGAGGTCTGCCAGACACATGTGAAGAAGCTGGTCTAAGAGCTAAACTTAGAGTACAGAAGCAGACCCACTGTGTGCCAAAAGGTAAGCTTGGGATACAAAAGCAGGCCCACTGTGTGCCAAAAGGTAAGCTTGAGGTATAGAAGCAGGTCCACTTTGCGCCAAGAGGTAACCTTTGGGTGCAGAAGCAGGCCCACTGTGTGCTAAGAGGTAATCTTAAGAGTATAGAAGCAGACCCACTGTGAGCCAAGAGGTAACCTTGGGGTGCAGAAGCAGGACCGATTCTATGAGCACCCAATCCATCCACAGGACCATTCTATGAGTCCCTCTGTGTGACTACTGGGCTGTTGTATCTTGGGGAAAGAGTCTGGCTAGCTCTAGTTTTCTGTGTGTTTACTTCAATGGGCTTGTAATTAATATTGTAGAATAGGGGCTCATTAAATCAGACTCATTATGACTGTCCAGGTTCTGGAGCTCAAAAGAAAAGGATTTTCCTGTTCCAGAAGCCTGATGGATCGTCCTAATCAAGCAGGCAATTCTCTTCTGTTGAAGATTGTCTTACAAATGGAGATGAGATTTATTCTGACTTGTGCTATTACAGTGAAGGATGTGGTTGCTGCCGACAGGCATTATAGGTCTCTGTCAAGTCGGTGGCTCCCTTTGCAAGACACACAGAATACAAGGATTTGTAAGATGCTGTGCTTACAGCGGCAGGAATGTCCACTGGCTTCATTCCCAACTTTGGCTCAGAACTGAGTCTTCCTTCTTGGGTTAGGAAAATGGCTCTGTCGAGTCCTGGCCTTACTCTATTCTCAGACTGAAAAAAAGTCCCTGGGGTTTAGAGATGTGAGTGGAGGGAGGAGATTGATGGGGTAGCAGGCAGGTAAGACACACACTTTCGGGGGTCCCTGGCCAGAGGAAACAAGGAGAGAGATGAGCCCGCATCAAAGCTGAGGGGCAACCATCCAAGTAATGTGTGTGTGTGTGTGTGTGTTTATTTGTTTGTTTATTATTTTTCAGTTCTGGGGAATAAATCTGAGTCCTACTGTGTTCTAGGTAAGCACTTTCCAACTGACTCTTACCCTCAGCTCAACACTAGACCTTTAAGCCTTTATTCTTTGAGCTTTGTATGACATCATCCATCCATCCATCCATCCATCCATCCATCCATCCATCCATCCAAACTACCTCTGGCAAGTGTTCATCAAGTAACTAGATATTTGTGCACTGTTCTATGAATTGAGACCCTAGGAAGCAAGGCATCCCTGCCCTGGGAATCCACGGTCCACTAGAATACGTCTGAGGATTCCAGGCCATTCCTTTCAAGTGTCTGATCACTTGTCCACTGGACTCCAGGGTCACATCTAAGCCCAACAACAATGAGGGATAAGGAGAAAAACCGGCTCACAGTCACAGTTCGCGCTTTTACATGGCATACCTGCAGCCACACTGCAGGAGGCTGCTTTTCTCACATGCTCCTTGCAGTAAGCTTTCAAGGAAGTTGAAAACTCTTCTCTCCTTAGAGATCTACATGGTGGGAGCTCCCAGTCATGGCTGCAGATGTCTGCTGGGCAATCGGTCTCATCTACCACCATGCAGTGTTGCCAATATTCTTGATCACCAGTGCACTCTTGACTGACCATATATTCTGACCATGTATTCTGACCATATCTTCGTGTTTTCAGTGAAACCTCCTTGAGCAAGTAATGCACAAATGTTTACAAAAGAACCAGATCAACTATTCAAATGAAAATTAATGATGAACCCTCTGATAGACTCATCCGTTTCTTCCCATTTCTCAGAGGGGGGGGAGCATGATTTAGAAAATGTACTTTTAGGGGCTGAGGAAGACATAAAGTGGAAGGCAGTAAATTGCATGAAGACCCGAGCCTGATCCCAGTACCGTGTAAAAGGCCAAGTGTAGTAGCATGTGTCTGTAATACAAGTGCTGGGTATACAGAGACAAGAAGATCTCTGGAGCTCGTGGGTTTGCCAGATGAGTCAAATGGTGGGTTTTAGGCCAGTGAAACTGTCTCAAAAAACAAGGTGACTAGAACCTGTGGCAGAGCACCCAAAAGTTGTCCAGTGGCAGAGAGAGAGAGAGAGAGAGAGAGAGAGAGAGAGAGAGAGAGAGAGAGAGAGAGAGAGATGCGTGAATGCCACACTATGTGTGTGGTAGTCAGAAGCTAACTTCTAGAAGATGATTCTCTCTTCTACCTTGTCGATTCTAGGAACTAAACAGAGGTCATCAGATTTAGCAACAGGTACCTATACCCACTGAGACATCTAGCCAGCCCATACATTATAGTTTGTATATGTATGTGTGTTTGTGTAAATGTACCCATGTATCTGTACACACACACACACACACACACACACACACACACACACATACATACATACATATATAATACATACATACATGAGTGTTATTTCATTACATGTACCAATCCATGTTTTGTTTTTTTTGCTAAATACATACTTGGGATCTGCTAGGAACCAGGATGCAGAAGCCCCAATTAGCTCTGTTGAATTCCAATCATCTCCTCTGGGTAAGTGTGCTCGATTTTATTGGCTTTTCTTCTTGAGATGGATACCTAAGCCATTTCCATTTTTTTTCTTGTTCAGATAATGCTTTAGAGAGAACCAGGCACATATGCCACAAGACCTTCAAAACCCTGAGAGGCAGAGCAGAGAATTTTATGTTTTTTTTAATTCCCTGTTTCCCTTAGCATAGGCCCTGTGTAAGTCGGACCATCAATTCATGCATTAATGCATACAAGTTGCAACAACTGTGTGTATAACCAGTTGGCCATTAGGTTTTCAAAAGATGCCGTGTATGTATAAATGTATAAATTCAGAGGCGACAGCTGTCTGGGTGCCAAGGTCCAGGCCATTTGGTGTCTCGAAAGGGGCCTGTTCTCTTTCCTTGTTCTTCTGCACACGAGAGAGGGAGTTCCTGGGAGCAGTGGGTAGGCATGGTGGGCCATACCCCACACTTGCCAGCTGGCATAACCGCCTTGGTCTTCCCATCTACTCTTGTTTGTTCCCATGAGGCCTTAGAAGCTAGTTCTGGATTGCTTTAGGATTGTCTAGGTCTCAGGAGCAAACAGGATTGAAGCTAGGATTTTAGTGGTATTCCACTCTGACCCAGGACAGCCTTGGATAAGGGCCACCAGTTACCTCTCTCCCAGATCAGTATTACAGAAGAGACACCCCTGGGGTCCCTGAAGGGCAGGGGTATTCACTGAAATCTCTCGATAGCCCCTCACTTCATCTCTCAAGCCTTCCAAAAGGGCACGCAGCTGCTTCCCCAGGTTCTGGATGATTAAGAGTCATGGAGCCTGTCCTGATGGTGTGCCTGAGGACACAGGCCCAGCTCAGACAGCAGCGGGCCTGGAGGTTTTCAGCCCCTACATTGGGAATGTGAGATGTATAGAGAATTCACTTCCAGAAAGCCGGAAGACATTCTTGGGGACCAAGGGCAGAGTTCCCATGAGGTCACCATAGGTGCTTGTGTGTGTGTGTGTGTGTGTGTGTGTGTGTGTGTGTGTGTGTGTGTACAGGAATGCTCCTGAAGCACAGTTGCTTAGAGCCTGTAGGAGCCCTAAGGTGGCCCTTGGGCTACAGCTTCACTCCTCTGCCCGTAGAGGGACTTGCTTGCCAAGCCTCTTTATGCCTCCTGCCCATGCTGCACCCTCCCCTTCTTTCTGCCCTGTCCCCATTCAAGCCGTTCTGGGACCACCAACCCAGCCTTTCATCTGGTGACCCTGTCTCTCTCCCTCTCTCCAATATCTTCCAGCTGCAGAGTTCTTTGATCCATTTTTATTTTATATAATAGTGTATTCATTCCCGCGACTGTGTGCATGTCACACAGGCTGAGCTGGAGGCTTGGCGTGACCTGAGTCTTTTAGTCGTAAGGACCTTTCTAAAAACAAAAGCAGGAACATGTACAAAATATACATGACCATATGTTGGCCATTTTGATCTTTCTATGTGTGCAGCTCAATGACACTAAGATTCTTCCTAGTAGGGGACCATTAAACTATTTCCACATCTCTTTCTCTCTTACAGACAACAAGAAATGAAACGGTAACTCCCCGTGACTCTTGTCCCAACCACCAATACTGTCTGTTCTACTTTCAGTTTCTAGCAGCATGTCTGTCACTCTAAGCCTCTCATATTAGTGGCATCAGATAATTTTGGTCTCTTTGTGACTGACTTGTAAGTCTTTTCTTGGTTTCTGGGGACGCTTGCGCACATGTGCACATACTCACACACAGTCGCTTGCGTGCACGTGCACACACATATCAATAAAAATAAAATAAAAAATGTAATAGTGTTAAGCTGGGATTGGTGTGTAGGTGTGTGTGTGTGTGTGTGTGTGTGTGTGAGTGTGTGTATGTGTGTGCATACACACGCAAGAACATACATCCTGGTTTACTGAGTATTCTGCTGTGCGACTTTTACAATGATAGATCGCTTCTGCCTTCCATTGCCTTCAACAACCATTTTGGCAAGCTTATGTCTTAAAGAACAAGAATGAATTTAGCTGTAGCAACTAGGTAGTGGGCGTTCAGGTAGTGAGAGCCATGTGGGCCTATAAAGAGAATGAAAGACAGTGAGAGAGAGAGAGAGAGAGAGAGAGAGAGAGAGAGAGAGAGAGAGAGAGAGAGAGAGAGAGAAACTATCCCCAACACGCCTGGCAATACCCAACTAGTTGAGCTTTTCTTCTGGTTGCATTTATAAAGTATTCTGACAAGAGCATCTTAAGGGTTAATTTGGCTCACAGCTCAGGTATGTCACAGTGGCAGAAACTCAAGACGCTGTCCATACTTCATACACAGTCAGAAAGTAGGCGGCAACGAGTGCTTCTGCTCTTATTTTCTCCTTTTCACACGGTCCAATGCACTAGCCAAAGGAATGGTGCCACCCACAGTGGGCAGGATGTCTGTGAAGTGGCTCCCTGGGTGAGAGCACTCTGCCAAACCTGATGACCTGAGATCGATCCCCAGAGTCCACGTAGTAAAAAGAGAGAGCTAGCTCTCACACACTGTCCTCTTCCATGTCAGACACAGGCATGCACGCGCGTGCGCACGCACACAGACACACACACACACACACACACACACCACTATAGCAATACACCTTTACTCTTGCTTACTCTAAACCTTTCAGTGTCTGGCTTGCGCTCTCTTTCCCAGGACCACCTTAATCCTTACCTCAGTCTCCCACAGGAAATTTTGGCCAGTGCTAATGTCATATATTTCAACATCCATTTGGCTCTTCTGGGTTTTTGAAGGATGACCTCCCTTCTTCTTCATCTTTCCTTTTCAAATTCCATCCTTTATTGCATTCCCGTCTGTCTGTTTGCTTGCTTGCCTGCCTGCCTGCCTGCCTGTCTGTCTGTCTCTCTGTCTCTCTGTCTCTCTGTCTCTCTGTGTCTCACTGGCACTCTTTCTCATTGAGACAGGGGTCTTGCTATCTAGCCAAGGCTCATCTTTTCTTTATAAACTCCATCCTTTATTGTGCTGTCTGTCTGTCTGTCTGTCTGTCTGTCTGTCTCTCTGGTTCTGTCTCTCATCACTGAGATGGGGATCTTGCTATGCAGCCAAGGCTGACCTAGAACTCGTGGTGATCCTTTGTCCTAGAGAGATTGCAGATGCAAGACACCACTCCCAGCTTGATCCAACCTTCAAGGATAAGTAGTCCCACCCACCCTCCCTCCCTCAGTCCTGGGCCTTGACCTTGGACTCTGGCTACAAACGCTTTCACCATCTTCTTTGTCCGGAAATGACTTACACCTTCGTGTCTCCACTGGTAATTTTTAAACTCTGAAAGTATACTATGTTTTGAAACCTGACACGGAATCTAGGTTGTGTAGTGACAAGAAAGTGTTTATCCAAGGAGAGGAGCGATTTCACAAACACCAGCATCCTCTCAGAGAGAACAGGAAGCCTCAGATGAACCACAACAATCGTATGGATCCTGGCTGCCAAGTGTGTGCGAAGTGACACTGGGAACGGAGCAGGGTTCTCCCACAGATGTGTTTCTCGGGGTTTGGGTTGTTTTCTCACGTGATGTACTATGCTCGGAGTAGTTCCTCCGAAACTGCCTTCTGTTTGTTCACAGTGTCTTCAGGTATTCTGGAAGTAAACGCCCCTGGCAGTCAGCACAGCCTGTGAGCAGATGGGAAGGCAGGCATTTGCTTGCTGCTTGGCTGTGGGAGCCTGGCCTTTATTCACGAAAGGGATCCACTTAATAAATTTGCTCAAAGCTGGCAGGTGTGGTGGGGGAGAGAGAAAGTTATGTAAGATACAAGCTGAATATTCAAAAACTCCAGCTCATGGTCAGATAGACCTTCTAAAGTGACACAGAAGGCCTATTTTGTAAGAATATTTTTTTTTAGGGAAAAAGAAAGGGGAATTTTTTTTTTCTCCTTATGCGGCCTAGGATAGACTCAAGCTAGATATATAGCCCAGACCAAACTCACAAATCTCTTGTCTCAGCATCTAAAGGACTGGGGCTCCTTACAAGTGTGCTCATTGGAAGTTTTGTTCATCGCCTGCCTGCCTGTTACATCGCCAGATCCTTCAAGGAAGCTCAGTATTCCAGAAGGTTCTGTGTTAGGATGAGGCTCGTGGAAACAGGACTAGTGTACGTGGCCGTTAGAATTCGTGTAAGTAAAACGTGATCTTTTAAAAACACATCAGGGACTCTCACATGGATGCTGAGACGTGAACGGATCTTCAATGCGACAAAAGAAAAGAAACACCTGAGCGAGCAGCCTCCCCCTCAGTTCCACCCCACCCCTGCTATGATAACCCTCACATCCTCTCTGAACCATCACACCCTAGACAGATGACCCCTCGACCCACTTAATCGCACAGAATGCCTCGCCTCTTGGCTGTTGGTTTATACTATTCTTATTGTATAAATGGATCCTGTAGGGCTTGTTGCTGTTGTTGTTTGTTTGTCTGAAGGCACAAAATTACTAAGTACAAAAAACATTTGGAAATTCCATCATCCAGCAGTTCGTCTAGGGAAGCAGGGGACAAGGACTAGAAAGCATGCCTGCCATGTCTATGGGGAGTCACCAAGATGCTATTGTTGGAAATTTAGAACCCGTGGTGGCAACCGCGCTGGCACAAGCTGTCAAACCCACTAATTTTTTTTTTTTTTTTTTTTTTTTTTTTTGACTCAGTAGATGACTCATTTACTCTCTCCTCGCAGGCTGACGAGGCAGGATGCGGAAGCCCATTTGGGCTTAGCACGTGGATGGAAAAAAAAAAAAAAAGACCTAGCAGATTCCCAAGCTTCAAAATGCTGTCACTGACAAAGTGGGCTGGAAGCTGGCTGTGCTTGTTCAGTTTAATGAGAGCATCCTTCCTCATTCACGAAGCCCGTGTAGGTTACAGAGCTGGAGCTGTGCCCTTCTCCCAGCCTTGAGTGGGCTAAATCAGACCTTGTTTAGCCCATCTAGGGTGGAGTCTTCTGACCTAGGTGGAAGTCTATTGTCCTGCCACATCTGCAGCTTCCTGCAGAGCAGGTGAGCTTGTTTTCCTGACAAAGCTACGAGATTCTAGCAGAGTGGAGGCTGGGTCCCCCCCCACACACACTTTAAATTCAGACTTAAGAATTAGACATTGGGCCTTGGTCAGAAACTTTGTCTTCGTCTCATTCCTCTCTCGTCTGTCCTTCTCATCCAACCCCAGCGCTTCTTCCAGGTAAACTCCATTATCTATGGCCACTGGACAGCTACATGGAGGGGGCCCATGAAGGCCGAGGAGACGGTCTCTGTGAGAAGTCAGAGCCGCAGCAGGGAAGGGCGGCCCACGGGATGGAGCCGACACCATCCACTGTGGTATCATCCTAACCATGGTCACATATCACAGCAGCCACGCAGAAGGAAGGGAGAACCCATCGTTTTTACAGGTTGTTGTCTGTCCCATCACCGAGGGTGCCTTGCTCTTTATTGGCTGCTCAAGCAGAGGATAAAATGGGCGGCTTTTCAAGTCAGAGAGGCTTAGCATTTAACTTATTTTTTTTTTTTCATTAATTTATTTATTTATCCACTTTACATCCCAGCTCCCCTCTCCTCCCAGTACCTCCCAAAGCACCCTCCTCTGTCCCCTCCTCTTCTCCTCTGAGAAGTGGGAGCCCCCTCAACCAGGGTATCCACCCCACCCTGACACATCAAGTCACTGCAAGATTAGGCACACCCTCTCCCACTTCCCGTTTCCAGAAGGCTAGACTTGGAAACCAAGGTACTGCCCAAGCTGTGCTCAACCTGAAATGTGTTGGGCACATCCCTTCTTCAATGGCCAACTTTGTCCACTTGTCAGAATTTAGATTCACCTTGGAGATGCCCATCTGGGGTGCCTGTGGCAATGTTGCTGGACAGTTCTCACTGAAGAGAGAAATCCCAGTCACAGGTCTCCAACTGGGAAAGGGAAAGCAAGCAAGCTGAATGCTAGCATTCCTGTCTCCCGAGCTGGTGTGACTTGGCCATCCACCTCACACTCCTGCTGCTCCTTCCCCAGCATGACAGACTGTGTCTCTTAAAACTGTGAGCCAACATAAGCTTGCCCTTCCTTCCTTCAGTTGCTTTGTCAGATATTTTGTTACAGCAATGGGAACAGTACCATACTTGCCTTGCCCGTTCCTCACTTCTGGAAGTTGTCAGCAATCTTCAGCACTCTGGCTTATACTGCTGTTTCCATCATAGGATGTTCTTGCCTTCTCCCAGGTGATTGATCAACCTCTCTTTTCCTCTTCCAACAAGAGCACCAGTCACTCTGCTCTGAACTCTACCAACTGTGTAAGCAATGACTCTAATTTTGATTAGGGTTACATCCCTTGGTATTGCAGTCAGAACCTCAGCCAGAGGTCACAAGAGGCTTCTAGTTCATAAAGTTTGGGGGCTGTAGGTTTACAGCCGGAGGCCATTCTTCAGTCAGTATTTGGTACTCACCCCTAGGCTATGATGTATCTCTTAGGATTTGGCAGACATGGAAGCCTCACTAGATGCAGCAAGGAGGGCCGAGTGATAAGAGCTCTGGAGCTCTGCAGTTGCCTCAGAATGGGGGACAGTTAGTTCTGTCATAGTTCATAGGGCCATTGTTTAGGTTTTTTTTCTGCAAGATTGTAATAATAGCGGGGTGGGTAAGAGTTTAAAGACGCAGTTTAGTTGGGTATGGAAGTAGCCAGCTTGGGCTAATAGAAATAGGAGGTGAGCCTTGGCTACATAGTGATTTCCTGTATCAAACAAGCAACAAAAAATGTTGAGCTCTGAACTGAGATATATACTTGTCCCTCTGCCTCCATACTGTTGGAGTTACAAGCAGGTATACCATAGACAGTTTTTACATACTGAGTGTTGGGTCCTCATGCTTTGGGGCCAAGTGCTTTGCTAACTGAGTCATTTCTCCACCTCCTGGTCATAGGTTTCCAGTCTTAAACTTATCTCCAATGGATGGCTCTATTTTCTTTTTCTTTCCTTCTCTCTCCTTCCTCTCCACCCCCTGAACCCTACCCTAGACAGATTCTCCTAGCTCAGGGTGGCCTTGAATTTGCTAAGCAGCTGAGGATGACCTTGAACTTCTGATCCTCCTGCCTCTACCTCCTGAGTGCTGGGGTTACAGATGTGACTCACCTAGCCTGGTTTTATGAAGTGTTGGAATTTGTTTCAGATTATCTTAATAGTATTGACACTAGCCTAATTGGTTATAGGTCAAGTGCCCAAGGTTAGGGTTAGCACACAACCTATAAAGTACATCAGTGTGATCCAAAAAGTTGTAAACCATACTTCTTGCTGATTGTGTGTTATAGCCCAAGGGTGTCTAGTTCCTGTGCACCAGACATTGCTGCAAAGACTGTGTGCACTTAATTCATTTGCTCTTCACAACAGTTCACTGAGTTGGATTCAGTTACTACCCTCACATTACAGCAGAGGGAACTGATACACAAAGAGGTTACAAGATGTGCTAGTGGAGTTGAAACTGTAACTTTGACACACTGGTTTCCAAGTGTGTTGGATGTTCCATCCCTTAAACCAAAACTCAGTGAGCCTTCCAAGTCTGGACCCATTTATCTGTCTGTAACGAGGGGGCCTCTCCAAAGCTAGCCATCCTTCTCAGATCCAAGTCTATACACTGTTGCCACATTGAACCTGGTGGGATCCTTCGGTTCCTTTCTCCCAAGCATCCCCTGTCTGCCCTCGTGAGAAAAGTGTGTAAGGTTTACATGGACTTGGAAGTCATCCGGAAGAACAAGGGTCAGGCCAGAGTCACTCTCGATGAGTGAATGCAGATCAGCTTGGCAGGGCGGGATTGCTGGGATCGGGGTTAATGGATGAATTACTGCACAGGTCTCAGAGACATCTGTAAGTGTCTTCTCAGGGTTTGCAATTATATGAGTTGTAGACTGGTTAAGATGTGGAGATTACTTTTTTTTTCAAAGAAGCAGGGAAATGATACCTATCTTATCGTTTCCATGGAAGCATCTATCGGGATGGAGTAGAGATCTACTGGACGTGTAGCTGTGGGGAATGCTTAGTATAGGAGAGGGTTCCCAGACTCCAAGCTTCTCAACCAGCATCATCAGCTGCAGAGTTCACAAGTCACTGCTGCAGAGGAGGCTGGAACTAGAAAGTAGAGCCGTGTTATGCTGGATGAAAGCTAGGGATTTTGATGGACTGTTCTGTTGGGGTCTGAGGTGGCAGAGCATTGGAAACAGAGAAAGCAAAGAAGGAAAATGACCTTTAATGACACTGTATGGCAAATCCAGCCTACACACTTTGGCACGAATTTTTATTATATTTATCGATTTGTGTACGTGCGTATGCATGTAGGTGAGTGCATCCCATTGCCAAGTGTGGAGGTCAGAGGACAACTTACAGTTGTTGCTCTTCTGCTTCTGGATGTAATGTAGGTACCAGAAGCCACTCAGGTTGTCAGGGTTGGCGGCAAGCACCTTTATCCACTGAGCCATCCTAAGTGTCTGAGACTAGATCTTGAAAACCCTTAAAGACTGCAGGCTTAATCTTCTAAGTTGTAGGATCTGATGATGGTGCCGAAAACTGGGTTGTATGTCATGACCAAATCCTTAGTTTAGGATGGATAGGAGGAGAAACACTAGGGAAAGTGAGTGCCAAGGATAGTAGGTGCCAAGGATAGTCCAGATGAGAAATGACAGTCTAGCTAGCCAAGCAGGACTATGGATTGCCCTCCACACAAGAAACTGGTATACCTGCTACAGAGAACTAAAGAGATAAGGCACTTCCATGACTTCCCTTGCCTTGAGGTGGCTGCACACAGTCAATGGTTGACAGATCTGGGCAGGATGAATCATGATGCAGTCAGCACCACTGTGTGCCAGCCCTGTGCCGACTGTTTTACATAAACTTCTCTGTAAACCTCACAACAGCACGGCGAGACAGCTGGTGCATTTTACAGATGAGGAAAAGAGAGTCTCAAAGAAGTGAAGCAACTTGCCTGCAGATCGGAAGTTCACGGCACAGTGGAATTGCAGATGTGGCCATCTGATACGAGAGTTCGCGCTTTCTGCCGTGAAGCTGTTCTATTTTTCTAGAGTGAGGTGCTTCCTTGAGAACCAGTCTTCTTATTCACGCATGCGCAGAGTTTTGCGTCCTTACCGTAATCATCAAGTTTCATGCCCTACTCTACCTAAAATGTTTTGCTATGCCATACGGCATTTTCCTGTGGAATGGGGAATAACTTTGGCCATGCTGGAAATGGGTGGTAGGTTTCTTCAAGTCCTGATAGGTCTCTCTTCCTATGTCTTCATCTCCAGGATCAGTCCCAGATCTGCGAAGTCTCCCTTGGAAATGACATTAGTCAACTGTGTTCACTGAATGTCCTCATTGGTCTCTGGCGTTTTTGTGACTTGTAGGGAAGAATGTAGCAAACATTTTGAGGCATGGAATATTTGCGAGGCCTAGGGTTATTTGCAAGGATGGGATCTCCAGAGGCAGACTTACCACTGGATGGAAGTCATGCTGCAGTTCTTTTTTTTTTTTTTTAAATTTATTATTATTTTCTTTATTTATATTTCAAATGCTTTCCCGAAAGTCTCCCACTACTTGGCCCTGGCCTTCCCCTGTGCTGGGTCATATAAAGTTTACAAGACCAAGGGGCCTCTCTTTGCAATGATGGCTGATTAGGCCATCTT
>NC_034598.1:32625667-32640248 GCF_900095145.1 Mus pahari
AGGTGTTTCTCAGCCATTCGGTATTCCTCAGTTGAGAAGTCTTTGTTTAACTCTGTACCCCATTTTTAATGGGGTTCATGCTGTAGTTCTTAATTTCTTTCACCAAATTGTGCAAAATTTGGGAATAAAAATATTTGCCATTCATGTACACACTGCCACATTCAAAGAATGAGATTACCAGTTTCAGTGCAGCCTGGCACTTAGTGGGCATTGCTGTCTTATTAATTGTTCTTCTTAATTGCTCTTGTTTCAAAAAGTTAAAACAATACATGCTACTCAAGTTCGATCTACAATTGCTAGGTAGTGTCTTTTCCTGTATCCTCACTAAATAAATGCATTATTAGCATTGTCACTTTATGACTGGCTGCTTGCTCACTTCATCTGTCTTTCTACAGAGCTCTGTGAGTCATGTCCTAGGTTGACTACCCAGATCTGGGGCAGACACAGGGCATGGGTGCACAAGGAAGGGAGGCAGATTAGGGATTGAGGAAATCTATCTCCAGTTAACCAACATGTCTAAAATACATTCCCCATCTACAACCCACCTTAGTGAGATATTCCAGATGGCGGTAAAATCATCTCCCCGTCTCTCAGATAATAATGAGTCCTCCACTAATTAGATAGTTCATACACAGAAGCATTTAGGCATCAGGATAGTCTACATTAGGAAGACACTACGGGTAAAAGTACAGGGACACTCCCCTGCCCCCAAGACCTACATTATAGAATCCATGTACTTCCCTGGCAGTTTCAAGAATAAAGTATAATCAACTATTCCAAGAGTAACTTGGGGCCCTGGATGAACACTGTTTTGTTTTTTTGTTTTGTTTTGTTTTGTTTTGTTTTGAATATGTACTAGGAGAAGCATGAGCTGCTTCCATCTTGGTGATTTTAGAGACATTATTGCCAAGGACGGCCTCAAAGGACAGCAGCAAGAATACCTGTGTAGCGGCCGAATACTCACCTAGAACACAAAGCACAAAGGCGTCAGAGAGATGTCAACTTTGGGAAACCTAACTTTATGTAACTATCATCAGTGCCAAGGTCTTGTGTATATCTGCTACGTGCTAAATACTTTGGTACCAAGGACACAGATAGAGTGTATATATTTACCTCTAACACAGTGGATTCTCAACCTGTGGGTCATGATCCCTTTGGAAGTCCCTGGACCCTTTTACAGAGGTTGCCTAAGAGTATCAGAAATATCAGCTGTTTACATTCTGATTTCACAACAGTAGCAACATTTCAGTTATGAAGTAACAATAGAATTAATTTTATGGTTGTAGGGGTCACCACAGCCTCTCGGGGAGCTGTGTTAAAGGGTCTCAGCATTGGGAAGGTTGAGAACCACTGCTCTAAGAGCTCCCAGGGGGAAAAGGCCAATGAACAGGTGGGAAGTGGGCACCTGGGTCGATGGGAAACAGGTGTGGGCAGACCAGCCAGAAGATCTCAGAATGCTAAGAACGATGCCTCTCACAAATGCCATGGCAGAGTAGTGAACATCTTCCTGTTTACATCCGTTCCCAGTGTCCATGCAAGACGAAACGGAATCCCTCCCTCCCTTCCCCCTTCCCTCTTGATCCCTCCCTCCTCTTTCCCCCTCCCTCCCTCCCTCCGCCTTCCTCCCTCCCCGTTCTTAACGCTCTCGTCCCATGTTTTACAAATTGCTTGCCCACAACTCTGAAGAAGTTATCCAGGTGGGTGCCACAGGGCATCGGGAAGATAAAGAATGTGCATGTGCCCGGGACAACAGCCTTAACTGGTAAATCAAGTCTGTTCTTCTCACCCCAATGATTTCCTCTTTAAAATTCATCTCGGAGGAAGTTGGGCAACGTTTGTTTCCCATTCTGGCTAGGGTTTCTCCGGCTCACTCAACTCTAAGTAACAACTGGGCCTCTTGAGGACAGTCAGGCCTTCTGACCATGGGGATGGGAGGGAAGGAGAGGGGAGGGGAGGGGAGGGGAGGGGAGGGAGTCCTGGATGATGGGTTACCAGCTGCAATCAACATAGGGACCCTAGAAGGATGACAATGACTGTCACAGAACCAGGTTGTTATGTTGTCATCAAGATACTTGAAGAGGGCAAGGCATCTGCTATTGAAAAGATGTCACCCATTGGGCTCTGGGAATAAAACAGAGGCACAAATGTCTCTTGCCTTGAGGACCATGGATGTGAGAACATTGGCTCTAATCAAGGGGAAATCCAGCCACATTACCAGAGAGACACAGAGAAGGGGCCATTTCTGGCATAGGGCACACAGGAAAAGGAGGGGTTGAGCTCCCTCAGTCTAGTGCCTAATCAGATCAATGGTTTAATCAGCACATCAGACTGGAGGTCCCTTTGTGGGATTTCAGTAGTCTTATGTATATGTGTGTGTATGAGTGGAAACAAATGAGGGGTGCAGGAGAATGGGGGTGCAGGAGAAGAAAAGCACATGCTTTACTTCCAAGTCATGCTGGGGTTGAGTGCACAGAGTAGACTAAGCCGTGATGCATGGTGCATTTGGGAGCCCATGGAGGACAAGCCTGGAAGATGGAATGACCCAACTCCCTAGTCCTAAGAAGCCATTAGCATTCCAACAGGATTAGTGAGAGTCACCTATATTTTCTTTGGGGGACATTATTGTGGCAGGTGTTCACCGTGCATGAGTCAGAGGAGGAAGAAACTGGAGATAGGAAACCAGTTAGGCAACTGTTGCAAAGCCGGGTGAGAGCTAACATCATCCTTGATCAGGGTTGTGGTGTGAGACGTGGAAAGTTAGCCCTGCCAGGGACAGACAGCTGGTTTGGTAGACAAGGTCAAGAGATAGAATGACAAGAGGAACTTATGTGAGGGTTAGAGGTTGGTCTATGTGCCATAACCAAGGCTGAATCACTGATATGGGGGGAGCGTTTGGAGAATTTAAGAAAAACTGGATGTATTTTTCCCCCATAGGGATATTCATCCCCAAGTGTGTACCTTGAGGAATGAGTGTTACGGTAATGGAAGATATGGTAGATAGTGGTGTTTTGGTTTTGAAAGGCCAGCAGACTTTAGGAAGAAGGGCTGTGGAGAGCGCTTTAAATACACTCTCACTATGGAGTCTTAAAAAAAAAAAAAAAATGAGTGTTCTGAGTACTTGAATTTCAGTGCTTGCCAAGTCTGGGATGAGAACTCTTTGGTTTCAGATTAACTCCCTAGAACGTCCACTAAGATCTACAGTGAACTTATTCTATCTGAGCTTGTGGTCTCAGATCCCTGATCTATGGGAGATGGGAAGTAGGTAGGCTATCCATCCTTCCCACCCGATCCATCTGTCCTATCCCATTTATCCATTCAAGCCCCCATCTCTCCTTCCTCAGCCCGTTCCTCAAAGAAGACCTATTGCATGCTCACGATAGCTATGCTCCTTGCTGGGCATAGTTAATTATTGACATTATAGCAGGAAATATATATATATATATATATATATATATATATATATATATATATAGAGAGAGAGAGAGAGAGAGAGAGAGAGAGAATATGATACACATATATACATATACACATACACATACATACACATAGATATACATAGATATACATACATATACATATATATACATACACATATATATGTTCCATCCCACTTTGGACTAACATACCAGAGGCAGATGATGATCCTGCTTGAAAAACAGACACACAGAAGCTGTGGTGGACAGCAGAGTTATAGAGAAAAGCCTGAGACAGAAGTGAAGTTGTCAGGCAAGCAAGTTGCTGTTGAAACAGATTGGTAAAAACAGCCTCTCTGAGAGAAAGACATTTTCGAAAGAAGAAAGCCGTGGGTAAATCGAAGGAAGCCGTGGGTAAATCGAAGGAAGGCTATTCCAGTGTGGGGAGGGAGGCTATTCCAGTGTGGGGAGTTGGACTCTCTGCAGGAGTGTTTGAACCTTAGTAAGGAATGCAGTGGGGATGCTGCAGCAGGAGGCTACCACAGGGAACAGAAAACCATCGGACTGATAGGTCCATCCTACAGAGTTCCTTCTCAGCTAGGATCTTCTGGAGACAATTTCAGAATCCTACAGAGTGGTCCTAAGGTGGAGGTTTAGAGGATGGGTTAGCTGATCTACTTTGGGGCTGGGCTTGCTTCGCAGAGAGTGAAAAACTGGGCTCCGGAGCACGCTGGGAGGAAGGGTTTCCTGCTGAGAAGCCTGGAGTGCTTTTCCCTTTAGTGGAATCAGTTCTGTGATGGCGCTTCCCCTCCCACCCGTGTGATTGGAGGTTGGCAGAAGGCCTGGGTCTTCCTAGCAGCCCTCTCAAGGCTGATTCATAGCACCAATTACTCAACATGTATAGATTCTAAAATAAAAATAAGTTCTTCTAAATGACTCTAAAAATGTACCCGTGTTCTCTGAGTGCTTGCATCACGGACTGCGTTTAGTTTAGATCCTCCTTGCTTGCCTTCTTACACCAAGCTGCAAGATGGGGCACTAGGAGGAAGATTCACACAGGCTGAAGCTCTTGAGTTCTATACTTAAAGTCTGTCTCCATGACAGCCCGACAGCCCCCTGACCATGTGGAACCTGCTCACGTGATCTTGAAGAACAGCTTTAGATTCTCCGTTCCTGCTTGCTTATCTAAGAGTTACTTTCATTTGGCTTATTCTATCTCTCTCATGGTTATTTACCATCCAGGAGGGGAGGGCTGCATTTTCCTGTATTTCTTTGCACTGGACAATGTGCTTGTCGGTTCTAGCTGGTCTTTGGAACCCTTGGAAAAAGCAGAAAGATACGAGGTGGGGGAGGGGCAGCGGGGAGACTAGGTCTTGCCCTGTGGCGGAGGCTATGAACTTGGAGATCAAAAGATCAATCTTTGATTTAAAAGATGGAGCCACTATTCACGAACCGCGTGGTGACTGGCCAAGAAGACATACAACCACTTGTTGTCATGAAAAGATTAAAATAGAAAGCTGCAGCGCCCCACCCCTCCCCCAAAACAACCTGGAGTCCCATACACAAGGAAGGTAGGGGCTGTGACTCCACTTAGTCTCATCAATTGCTCATAAGTGACTGCTCCATAAAACAGAACTGACAATTCAAGCTGACAAAGGGGGTGAGCCAGAACCATTCATTGCTCTATTAATTTTATATCATTGGCTTGTTGATGAGGAACTCTTGCCCTGTCTCTTAGTACAAAAGTGTTTAATCTGAGAATGTAAGTTCTGAGACAGGCTCCAGTCTCTAGCACTCCATACAGCATCTCGATTGCTTGTTTTCCTAATTCTACACGCTATCAATAGACAGTTATATGTGGAGCGTCAGGGCAAAGGTAGAGCTCCTTAGTCGAAAGGATTTTGAGAAACGCTATAGTTAAATACTATTGAAAGGTTTTCCCTTCTGCAAGATTCCCTAGGACTTTCAACATTCCTAAATGGTGTGTGTGTGTGTGTGTGTGAGAGAGAGAGACAGAGACAGAGACAGAGACAGAGAGACCACACCCATGGCTCAAATTTGGGTCATCCAGTCCCTTTTCACACAGGGATATTACCAGACTCACTCAGTGTCAGAACTAGAAGTAAAAAAGGTTTGCTCTCCTCAAGTTCTTTCCATTTGCCCAGAGAAACGCAGGGCATGAGCAAATCTGCAAGCAGAGGCCGTCATGAGTCATCACTTCGAAGGAAAAGTAAATGTCAGATTCAAAATGTCAGGAGGTCAGCCCTGAGTCATCCCGGTAGCCTAAGAGGAGGATGCTCAAGACAGCAAAGGGAATAAAGACCAAGAACCGGAGCTAAAGAGGTGGGGGAGACATGCAGTTATAAGGAGGTGAGATACGAAAGGGAAGTCCGACCGATTCCCAATTTTGTTGGACAAACCCTGACCCAAATATCTGTGAGATACTAGACGCCCCTGGGAGTGCAGAGCCCAACAAAGGCACAGAGATGAAAATCTGGTCTGAGGTCTGACAACTCAGAGAATTCTATCCTCTAAGTGCTTCTGACACCCTCCTCGTCTCCTTGGCAACTCAACTTGCCCACTCCACGAGGTCTAGATTCTGCAAAGTGCAAGTGCATGCCAGCTATGGGTCTGACTTGGAAGCTTTGCCTTGTCCCCACAACAGTTTGAGCCTTTGGATTTTGCTGTGGGGGGAAGGATTTATCTTCTGGGTTTGACCATAGTGGGTCCAGGTGGGTTGGGACTTATACTTCTTTGATGATACAGGAAGGCATAGAGTAGTTTCTGCTTTTCTCCTGTTTTATGCTAAGTCTGATAGGCAAAGAGAAGGTTTGACCCCTCCCTCCAGTAACTTGTCAGAACTTTCAACAACAACAACAACAACAACAACAACAAAGCTGTTCACTCAAAGACAGGGTACTCCATTAAAACCCCCAAAGCTGAGACTTTCCTAACTGGGCTGAGGTCCTCTGAGGCCAAGCATGGTGAGTTGTGGTTCAAAGCAATACAGTCCGTCCTGGTGGAGCAAGCATGACCCCAAGAGCAGAGGCAGCCCAGCACATTTCTGTGTATGAAATGTTATTTTTAATTGCTGGTGATCAGACTTGAACTTGACACACAGGAGCACAGGATTTAAGGAAGTTTATGATTTTATGTTAGGCTGTATTACCTTAGCTGTGCATGGCCCTCAAAGAGCACATTGGATCCGTTTGAGTGGATGTTAAAGACTCAGAGGTTGGGAAAGGTTTTGACCCTGCTCTCTGGAGTCCCTTTGTTTCTAGAACTTCCCAGGCTTTCCTTTTGGCCAACTCTGAACCCAAATTAGAAACTGAGAAATTATTTCCACTCAAACTATTTAAAACTACAAACATTGTCTCTTACTATATCTACCTAGGAATCTTTGTTCTGTATATAAAATAATAAGATGAAGTGGCAAATATAATTTTTTTTTTAAAAAAGCATCTAATCCCACAACTTCAAGTTAGAGGCAGGAGGATCCGGAATTCAAAGTCATCTTTAGCTACTAGAGGGTTCAAAGTCAGCCAAGGCTAGATGAGACCCTGTCTCAAAACAACAGGTATAATACAATCTGGTTTAGAAAGAAGGAAAGAAAGAGAGAGAGAGAAAGAGAGAAAGAAAGAAAGAATGGGTGAATGAATCTGTGATACGAATCAACAGAACCGCACATGGAAGAGAGCCTAATCTAAAATATGGATCTTATAAAACTGTCTTGGCACTGGCTCATCAACTGACAGTCCTATGCTCTCGCCAGAGTTAGAGGGAGCAGAGTCCATGTGAACTCTTTATGTTTATCTACAGAAACTTCCTTAAGTCTCAACTTGTTCTAAAATTAATTAGTAACTGCTGTGTCTGTAAGCCCCAGTGGACTTTCTCCCACTGACTCCGCCTGCCTGGAAAGTAACCTATACACATCTATTTAACGAAATGTCTGCCTTCTTAGTTTTATTATTTATTAATAACTATGTGAATGGCAACTGGTTTCCCTTGCTTTTTCTGAAAAAACAAAAACAAAAACAAAAGCAAAAGCAAAAACAAAACAAAACTCAAACTCAGTTAGTTCATTATTCTTTTGTTTGTTTGTTTGTTTTTTCGAGACAGGGTTTCTCTGTATAGCCCTGGCTGTCCTGAAACTCACTCAGTAGACCAGACTGGCCTCGAACTCAGAAATCCTCCTGCCTCTGCCTCTCAAGTGCTGGGATTAAAGGCATGCACCACCACTGCCCAGCTATCAATAATCTTTTCTCAAGTATCCATTATTGATACCTTGAGACTTAGTTTGAGTACCTACCAAGTTTAAAGGTCCCAAGGTCACTGGACCAGAGGTATTTCAGGGTTTCTGTAACTGCATCTGCTGACATTTGCCTGTCAGTCATGGTGAGCTCAGAGCAGTGTTGACTTCACATTGTTGAAGACTGCAAGCCCGACACACTCAGGACAGAAATGCTTCAGTGTACACGGTTTTGTTTCCATTTGGCAATGCATTCTCCTTGCCCACTGGGCTAGTAAATTCCAGTTTAACTAGATCTTCAGGACATGGTGTTTACTAAAAAGAGTTCATTGCCCAAGACTAAACGAACAGCAGCTTTGAAAGTTTCGTGTGTATGTGCAGATATACTAGAACATGGGAAGGCAGTCATGCAGAGGTCAGAGGTCAACAATGGGTATTTTCGAACCTTTTGCTTTATTAAAACTGTTTATTATATTTATTTGCTTGTACATGAATACATGTGGGTGCACTCATGCTATAGGATATTCAGAGGATAACTTAGCGGGGGGGGGGTGTTTCTCTTCTTCCATCGTCAGTGTCTTGGGGATCCAACTCAGGCCTTCAGGCTTGGTGTCAAGCTCCTTTACCTGATCGGTCATCTTGCCAGCACCCACCCTTCTTATGCTTTGAGACAGGGTCTCTCGATAAATCAGGAGCTTCCCGTGTTGGCTAGACTGGTTACCTACCAAGACCCAGTTTCTAACCTATCTCGAGCGTCCTATGTTGGCTAAACAGGCTACCTACCAAGACCCAGCGTCTAACCTATCTCTGCCTCTCCAACACTGACCCTACAGGTTCATAGGACACTGACGACTCACTTTGAATTGTTAAAACCATTTGCTTGCTTTACCATTTGCCTACATGTGTACACGTGTACTACATGTGATCCTGGTGAGTGGAGGAGCCAGGGGAGAGCGTCAGAGTCCCTGGAACTAGAGTTACAGGTGGCCGTAAGCTGCCATCGTGGTGCTGGAATGGAACCCAAGTCCTGTGTGAGAGAGGCCCGTGCTCTAAACTGGAGACTAGACTCCTCTCTCCAGTCCCAGGGCCAGTGTTTTTTTTTTTTGTTTTTTTTGTTTTTTTTTTTTTTGGTTTGTCGTTGTTATTTTTGTTTGTTAGAGGCCGGGTCACTCTATGGAGTCCCGGCTGTCCTGGAACTCTATAGGTAGAGCAGGTTGACCTTGAAGTAAGTCACAGAGATAACATCTACCTCCGTCTTCTGAGTGTAGGGGTTAAACTCATGCTCCTCCATGTCTGGCCCTAGCTTTTTAAACATAGGTGCTGGCTTTGAACTTAGCTGAGCATGCTTGTTGAGCAAGAACTTTGCTGGTCACATCGCGATGGCCCCTGCTTACTTTAATTCATACCTTTCCACTGGAATCCAGTATCAGTGATGGGTTCTATTTTGATTCACAGAAAGAGTAAACCCCGCCAATGCAGATAGAGATAGACCGCAGTAAGAGTGGTTATGGCTCTGCCTCTCTTTCGGCTTTCATAGTTTGAAATGAAAGTGAAAATTGTTTCTAACTTTTGCACACAGGGAGAAAACAGCAAAACAAAACACTTTTCTTCCTTTGGCTAGCAAGAGTGTTGTGTAAAAATTGCAGAAGCTGTTTGCTTAAGACTAGCAACAGCTCAAATGAGAAGCTTCCATTTTTCTAAGGTCAGAGGATAACTGAAGCACTCGGTAGTTTGTTTCACAAGCAGGTGTGAATATCAGATGCCACGGTTCTCATGCAACGCTGTCAACTCATTCATCCAGTGGAGATTCTTCTTCACAGGAGACCCATAGAAAAACATTGTTAGGCGCGAGGCAGCGTTCAAGCAGTGGAAAAATCTCCAGATGTGTCACTCATGGAGCAGATACAAACAGACTGTTAGAACGGGGCCTCATCAATGCTTTGATGGAATTAGTCATCAATTTCTAAAAAAGAAAGCAAAAAAGAGAGAGAGAGGGGGAGAAAGGAAGTCAAACGCAGCAGAATTTCATATTGACAGCTGAGATATTAATCGTTTGCAAACCTCAGAACAGAGGAAGGATAGCCATCAAATTGGTCACTTGTCTCATCTGGCAGGACATCAAGTTCAAGAGCTTTTGATGGCAGCTCAGGAATCTGGTTAAAATAGCTTACCAATATAGAGGGTGCCTTTTTCGGATTGTGGTTAGTGGATGCTTCTGTGTCGTTGAGATACACAGGTTCTGGTTCGTGTTTACTAAATATTTTGTGGTCCTACAGTTAAGTTTCAGAAAAAAAAAATTGTTCTCATCTTCTGTTTCTGTTTGTTTGTTTTGTTTTGTTTTCCTTTGTGCTAATGGAAATTTAAGTTCAGAGTTCATGACACCCAGTTCCTGCAAAAACCCGAAACCAGGATTGGGTCTTGTGATGATACATAGAGCGAGTGCCTCTTTTCTGAACTATTTCCTCATTCGGTCATGGAAACTCCAGATCTGAACGACAATGCCTGTTTCCAAGTCGTTGTTGTAAAAGGAGTATGGCTGGCTTATCTCACTCAGCATCGAAATAAGAAACAAAATTCTACCTGTGCACTGACACGTAATTTGAATATTTTTCTTGGAAACTTCATCAAATATCTTCTGTCTTTCTGGCTGGCTTCCGACCTTGGTGATCGTTTTGAAGCTGGAATAAAATGGCATAAAAATGTGAAGTGGGCCTGGAGAGGTGGTTCAATGGTTGGGGGCACTGGCCACTCCCTCCAGAGGATCCTGGTTCAATTCCCAACACCCACATGATAGCTCATAACGATCTGCAGCTCCAGGGCCATGGGATCGACACCCTCACATAGACACGCGTGCAGGCAGAACACTAATGCACCCAAAATAAAATTAAAAATTAAAAAAAAAAACCTGTGAAGCGCTCATTGGACTTTTCTATACTATACATAAGAGTAGAAGGAGCCATTGTGATGGTCATCTGTTATCATGGTCACCTCTACACAGGTCACACTCCACACAGATTAAGTACAGTTATTTGTTAACATTGGGGACACCTTCTGAGAAGGTGGGGGACACTTGTCACATTATGAGTACCATGAGGTGTGCTTCATGGACTAAGACAGTCATGCCCCTACTGAAGTCTTTTTGTGGAGTGCTTCAGGATTCGACTGAGACAAACACCCACCAGATGTTCATAGAACCTCAACCTCTTCTGTTCTTTCTCCATCAATCTCCTAATACTGTCTTTCCTCAATTCTCTGTCCCTGGTCCAATCTCTAGGGTGCCCATGGACCGAACCAGACTCACTGAGCTTACAACATTTTTACACTGTTTCATAGACTTTTCTTTTCTTTTTAAAGACATTGTCTTGTGTGCTGGCTGGTTCTGTGTGTCAACTTGACACAAGCTGGAGTTATCACAGAGAAAGGAGCCTCCCTTGAGGAAGTGCCTCCATGAGATCCAGCTGTAAGGCATTTTCTCAATTAGTGATCAAGAGTGGGAGGGCCCATTGTGGGTGGTGCCATCCCTGGGCTGGTAGTCTTGGGTTCTATAAGAGAGCAGGCTGAGCAAGCCAGGGGAAGCAAGCCAGTCAGTAACATCCCACCATGGCCTCTGCATCAGCTCCTGCCTCCTGACCTGCTTGAGTTTCAGTCCTGACTTCCTTTGGTGATGAACAGCAGTGTGGAGGTGTAAGCTGATTAAACCTTTTCCTCCCCAGCTTGTTTCTTGGTCATGATGTTTTGTGCAGGAATAGAAACCCTGACTAAGACATCTTGTATTCCAGAGTGGCCTCAAACTCACTCAATAGCCCTAAATGACTTAAAAATTTTGGTTTTCTTGTCTCCATCTATGTCTCTTGAATTCTAGGATTACAGGCAAGCATCACCCTGTCTAGTTTATGTGGTGATGTGGATGGAACCCCTATATCCATGACCTTTGCCCCCCAACTTTCTCTTTATTTTATTTTATTTTTTGAATAAGGCCTCACTATGTACTTTGGCTGGCCTGGAACTCCCTGTGCAAACCAAGCTGGCCTCAAACTCACAGAGATCTGCCTGCCTCTGCTTCCCAAGTATAGCCATCAAAGGTATGCACCACCACACCTGGCTTTTCTAGGTTTCTTAATTTCAAATGAGCATCACTGATTTGGTCTTTCTTGTCCTTATCTCCTAAGATACTGGGAGTTTGAGGATATTTCTGTATTTATGCAAAAAGAAAATACTTAGAATTAAAATATCCCTATTAAAAATAAATGTTTTTCAGGGATGGAGAGATTGCTCGGCAGTTAGGAGCACTTTGCTGCTCTTGAAGAGAGCCCGGGTTCGGTTCCCAGCACTTGGGTGGTGGCTTACAACCACCTGTAACTCCAGGTTCAGGGAATCCAATACTCTCTTCTGAACCCAAGGGCATCAGCTATGCAACTGGTACACATACATACATACATATGGGCAAAACACTCATACCCATAAAATAAAATAAAATAAAATAAAATAAAATAAAATAAAATAAAAACTTTTAAAATCAACCTTTCCAGTCAGGTGTACTGGAATATGTGTACAGAAAGCTGAGACAGGAGCATTATAAGTTCAAGGTCTGATTGGGAAACACAGTGAGACCCCATTTTTGTTTTTATTCATTTTTTAAATCAGACCCACCTTTGAGCTCTTCATTGCAACAACTGTCCCTAAGTCTTCACCAAACTTAGGATATTATTATACCAATAGTTCTTACATATGGACATATTTTATATGAACAGTTGTCTCTTGAAAAAGATACAAAGGTCTTTAGCCACTCATATAAATCTCCATGAGAACTGCTTACATCCCCTTAACATTTAAACATCCTTAGATCACTGATAATTCACAACCCAATGTAAATAGTTGTTATTTAATAGTGTTTAAGATAGAATGGCAAGACAATGTTAATTTGTTTGTTTGTTTGTTTGGTCCAGTTTTTTTCTCTTAATCAATGGGTATAGATAGAGAGGGATAATTATAGACATGTTAAGATCACCACTCTTCTACTTTAAACAAGATACCTGTCTTTCTTTTGTCTGTTACCCTGTGCCCAAATCATTCTCTGTATAGATTGACTGGAAGATCAAAGTAAAGCTTTGTTGGTTAATTCTCTCGTTAGTGTGACAAATACCTAAGGCAAACAGCTTATAAAGAAGAAAGGTTTATTTAGATTTGTAATTTTAGAGGTCCCATCACAAGATGGGACCCTGTTGCTTTGGGGTCTTGTCTAGATAGTACACATAGCAGAGGAATAGGCCTGCCTCACAGTGGCTGGGAGGGATCTGGGGAGATGGCTCAGTCAGTCAAGTGCTGCTCCCACACCCCCAGGCTCCAGCATGAGGACTTGAGTTCGCTCTCCAGAACCCATGTGGAAAACTGGGCATGGAAACGCATAATGGTAGCCCTGGTTTTGGAGAGAGAGAGATGGAGGATTTCTAGAGCTCCCTGGCCAGGCTGGCCTGCTCAGACAGACAATGCACAGGCAAAATGAGAGAGCCTGTTCCCAAAACAATGTGGATGGCACCTGAGAAATGAGACTCAGGTTTTTTTATTTGCTCCTAACATACATGTTCCCCCTACTCCAACTCCCCCATACACTCACACTTGCACACACACACACACACACACACACACACACACACACACACACACAATGAGAGAGAATCAGAGAGGCCAGAGAGACAGAGAGAATGAGAAAGAATGAGAGAAAGAATATGAGAGAATGGAAGAGAGAATGAGAGAGAGTTCAGAGAGGCGGAGAGAGAGGGAGAGAAGGGGAGAGGAGAAAGAAGAGGGGGAGGAGAAGAGGGAGGGAGAGAGGGAGGAGAGGGGCAGGGGAAGGGAGGTGGGAGGGGGAGGGGAACGAAGAGAGGAGGCCAGAGTTCTACAGTCCATATTGAGGAGTTATCTTTATCCTAACACCTCACTTACTCCCGAGGGCTCCAGTTCCTAAAGCTTCAGCCGGCACTCAACAGCGGAACAGAATGGGGACCAAACCTTTAACTTGCACACCCGTGGGGGGCACAAATCTCAACTGCAGCAGCACACAATGCTTCTGACAGCCGGTCATCATCTCTAGGAGCAGGCGCCCATGAAGGACCGAAGTCTGTGAGACGGGAGGTTTCTAAGGACATCTCTTCAGAAACCCATCACCTGCATCCATTTTGGATCTGCAAAGTGTCGCTTACTGAGCCTCATGGTGCCACAGAACCATGGAGAAAGTTGTGCCATTTTTCAGATTGTAAGTCATTCAAAGCCCCACCGAGGCCACAGTGACTTAAGTTGGAGACCAAAGAACCAAAAGGACTCGCCTGTGCAAGAGAATGGGATAGATTTTAAGGAACTATTTCAGGGTGTTTCATAAAACATGGCTACAGAAGAAATAATAATCAACATGTATAAACCCATTTCCCCTGGAAACTCTGTAAGAACTAACTGATGCTACAAAATCATGAGCTTCTAAGGCCACACATCCTGATTCAAGGTCATTTCAAGATACAGCAGCAGCAGCCACATGCCGTTCTCCTTAAGGATATCTGCCCTAGAAATCTAAAGGTCCAGCATGCAAGCATCACCCAGCATGTCACAGTGTTAGCGAGGAAGGCAGCCTGGGGACCCTGCAGGGCTCAACCCACTCACTGTGGACTAATATAAAGCTCAGGGTTGGAGTCAGGATGCTTGTGGGAGGTTACGGAGCCAGGTCCTGCGGCATCCTCTTGGTCTGCCCCTCAAGATTCGCGCTTTGCTACCCTGCTCCATGGATTTCAATCATCAGCTTCTCTCCCCTCTGGGTGGGAGGCAAAGTCTCACTGCTGGAGGGCAAGAGGAAGGCTGGCTGGGGTGTTTAATCCCCAACAACCTCTCTACCTGGCATCAAGGTGGCATTGCATTGCTCACTCTTCTCTCT
>NC_034598.1:32640673-32709825 GCF_900095145.1 Mus pahari
GTGTGTGTGAGAGAGAGAGAGAGAGAGAGAGAGAGAGAGAGAGAATGCACATGTGTATGCAGTTATGAATTAATACATACATGTGTGTACAGGTATGAGTGTGTGTGTGTGTGTGTGTGTGAGAGAGAGAATGCACATGTGTATGCAGTTATGAATTAATACATACATGTGTGTACAGGTATGAGTGTGTGTGTGTGTGTGTGTGTGTGTGAGAGAGAGAGAGAGAGAGAGAGAGAGAGAGAGAGAGAGACACGTATAAGCTAGAGGAAAACCTTGAGTACCACTAACCTCATTTGTGTAAAACAGGATCTCTCACTGGCCTGGGACTCATCAAATAGGCTAGACCACATGACCAGTGAGCTCTAGGGATCAGGGATCAGACTGTTCCAATTCTAGCAACGGGAATACAAACTGGACCAGCTGGTAGAACTTAACACATGAGCTTTGGAAATCAAAGTCAAATCCTCATGCTTGCTACCCAAGCATGCTAGCAGGTGAGCTATCTCTCTAGCCCGGCCCTGCATTCAGCCTTGCTTGGGTGTCCTTTCCAGCCCCAGTGACCAGTTCCCCTCTGGAGCCGTTCAGACCTAGCCACAATGAGACTTCAAACTGCTGTTGACTCTGGGATCCTTCATGACCTGTTGCTGACTGTGCTCAGTCTGGCCCACACTCTGGTTTCAAAGACTCTTTGACACCGATAGCCTTCTTAGAACTGTCCCTAACTGCCACTGGGTTTGAATTAAGTCTGTTGGCTCTTGTCAATGCCCTTTCATTTACATTTTCCAAGTCATACGCTGCTTCAGAAATGTAAATGACTTTGGAAAGGTTCAAGACATCCCATGCTTGGCATGACCATGATAATGCACTATACACCTGAAAGCCAATGGCAGAGCCAGCCTGAAGCGTTCTCACGGTGCATGTACTGGGTAGCCGCATAAGGAGACAGTTGTGAGTCGTTTGACTTCTGTCGTCACTTCGTCATGGAGACAAAAACATCCTAGCTGTACATCTTGAATTTCCCCCAACCGTTTTGTCATCAATACCACAGCATAGCTGGAAAGACACAGAGCGCTGTATTCGATGGAGAAGAAGAGAGGCTTGTGACTCTAACTGCTCAGAGTATGTGGAAATGTTTTCAAGTATTTGAGGAAGAGCAATTGAACCTAAACCTGAGTAATGAGCCGCAGAAAGGGAAAGACTGACTCTGGGGTGGCACTGCAGGAAATCTTGCAGAGGTGAGATCTGACTGGGGTAAAAGTGCAACTGTCTGGAGGACAGGAGGGCTCGGTGGTGCTTCCGGTGCGGTGGGGGTTAGAGGAAGTGGGGCTGCAGCAGCTGGAGTCAGCCCACCCCGGGGGTGATCCGGCCAGGTTTTCCAACAGGCAAAACCTCACAACAAAAGCCAACAGGGTACCAGAGCTCACCAGCGAGAGCTATGTGGGATTCTGATGTTGGAATGACGCTGGCCTTCTGTCTCCAGGAAGGTGTCAGGCTAAAACGGTTCTGAGGCTCCATCTGGCCTGACATTCTGACCCCATTGAGGGTCGCCTTTACCCACGGACATTTCCTTTTCTTTCAGCCTCAGCTGCTTTTTTTCTCCGTGAAAATGGAGAAATGGTGAACCAGGAAGTGGGGTGTTGGTTGAGGTAAGTCAGAGGCTATGCCCCAGAACAAGTAAACCTTTTTTTTCCAGTCTCAACTCTGTCACTTTGTGAGACCTCACTCAAGTCTCTGGTTTCTCGGAGTAAAATGAAAACTTTGGCGAGAACGACCATGGACGTCACTTCCGTTTCTCATCCCTTTGATTAGCCTAAGAACTAGACTAAAGAGCCGGGCGTGGTGGCGCATGCCTTTAATCCCAGCACTTGGGAGGCAGAGGCAGGTGGATTTCTGAGTTCGAGGCCAGCCTGGACTACAAAGTGAGTTCCAGGACAGCCAGGGCTACACAGGGAAACCCTGTCTCGAAAAAACCAAAAAAAAAAAAAAAAAAAAAAAAAAAAAGAACTAGACTAATGAGAGAGTCATCCATGTTGAACTGATCCTGGGTAGTGAGAGTCCCTTACCCAGGCCCTTCCCTCCTGGCTTGTGCTATCTGTCTTAAAGGAAAAGCAGCGAGCTCCCAGTATCCCCAGGGCCGTGACACCTCCCTCAAGCTCCTCAGATCCTAAGACCCCAGAGCTTATCGTGTAGCTATGACTCCCAGGAGGTGTGTCCTGTATAGAATACCAGTGAACTGGGGATGGGGGTGGGGAGGGACGGGGCGGAACCTGCTGCTTGACGTCGTAGTCAGGAGGGCCAATCGTTCTGAACATGGCCATCTTATCCAGAGTACTTTACGTTTCCACTCACTCGGCTCCACTTGGCCACACGTGTGAAAGAAATCAGTCCAGTACTTTCCCTTTCTGGTTTTCCCAAACTCAACTACTCTTTCTGGTCGACTTTACCCCTCATTAACTAGTTATATGAATGCTGCATGGATCCTTTGGAAAACTCCTTCACAGCAGTCTCTGCATAAGCCAGTTCAGTCAAGGGGCTTTGATTGTATGTGTAGCTGCGTGTGCTTGTGTTCTTGCATGTACCCACGTGCTACAACGTGTGTGTTGAAGGCAGATGACAACCTTAGGGGCAAGTCCTTGCAGCCCACCTCCTTTGCGACATAACTGTCATTTTTCAACTGTGTACAGAAGGCTAGTTGGCCCGTGAGCTTCCAGGGTTCCTCTGGTATCAGCTTCCACAGGATCAACCGGATTATGGACAGGCGCTACTGCACTTAGTTCTCCCTGGGTTCTGGGATCTGAGACTCAGGGCTTCACATTTGCAAGGCAAATGCTCTATCTAAGGGACTCATCACCCTTCTCAGCTCCCAAGAGACTTTAACTTCTTTTCTCCTTGGCCAACTTTGACTTTCAACAGAATTCACCCGGAGCTCCATGGGGAAAGATTTCAGATGCCCCTTCCTTGAGTAGTCCTGTCCTCCTCCAGGTTTTTCAGACACTGTGTGCCTTTCTCTTGCTGACATTTGTTACCCATTGTAGAGTCATTCCTACCTGCTGGAGGGGGAGCCCCCAGAAGTCAGAGGCCTTTTTTTTTTTTTTTCATCTCTGACTAGAATATAGACTCCTGCAGGAGAAAGAAACTGAAGAGAGGAAGAAGCCATGTCCTGTTTGCCGAAAGCTTGCATATGAATATTGTGAAGATGATTGACAGATGACAGAGAGGGTATGTGAGCATCTCTCGCCACTGGCAAGAACAAACATGGCAGCAAAGCTCTTTCGAGGGGACTTATTTTCTAGTGCCCCCTTCCCCATTCCTGCTCCCCCCAGAGCTTCGCTTTAGGTGTCTAGAGTTGCTCACTAGGAGATAGTGGGATTCCAGGTGGAGGGGTATCACTGATACCTGCAAGAAGTGGTTAACAGTGTTTCCAGAGAACGTCTTCTATGTTTCCCCAGAGGTAAAGGTGTAGTGGAATGCCTGCATCCTCCACTGAGTGTTCCCTGAGGCAGAAGGAACAATCTGAAGACTGACTTGGTTTGGGGATAATGGGCTTGTCTGAGAGGATCAGAAGCTACGAGATGAATTTGGTAGTTGAACAGCCAGGAAAATTAGAATATTTTTTACAACC
Organism: Mus pahari; assembly: GCF_900095145.1. Classification (NCBI taxonomy): domain Eukaryota; kingdom Metazoa; phylum Chordata; class Mammalia; order Rodentia; family Muridae; genus Mus; species Mus pahari. Next base: position 32,644,296 of record NC_034598.1, read on the forward strand.
GGAAGACTATCCCCAACTAGTTAATGGTTAGCAATGTCCTTTCTTAGGTATTGAAAATTATTGGTTCATGCTATCTTCCAATATCTCAAAATTCTCTAAAACCTTTGGTTTTCTTTTTGATGGCTAAGGTCACCCTGCCCACACTTCTGACCCACACTTCTGATTCTTTGCAGAATTTAGTCAACTCATACATTATACACAATACATATATGTCTACATATATGTGTGCATATGACATGTATATGTCTACATATGTGTGTACATATATATACATAAATATGTATGTGTATACATAAATACATATGTATACATATATATACATACATTAATATATAAATATATATATAAATGGTGGTATTTCTGGATACACACACCCATACACACACACACACACACACACACACACACACACACACACTAGTGGTGGCGTATCTGATAAAACTTTTTCCTGCTCTGACTTAGCTTTAGCTGGTTGGTAGTTTTGGATGATTTGGGGGACAGCGGGTTAATAGCAGATAACAAAGATGCATTTGTGCATTTTCACACTCTGTCCACTAGGGGCCTATGAAAAAGGCGATCTGGTAGAACATTGGTGTGGCCATCTTCAACCTGACAGACCTAGAAGTCAACCATCTCATCTACATTTCAACACAAAACAAAGTCAAGCCCTTGAGACATCTTACAGGGCTTTTAATGGCTGCTGGAAAACTGGAGCTTGTTCATTTTAACCTAATTGCGGAAAATATAAAAATAATAGTTCATTCAAGACGCCATTCACTAACAGATATTTATTAAGTACCTATTATGTGATAAGCATTGTTATACTTACTTGGGGACATATCTGTAATATTTTTTGGTTCTCTGAGGTTTGCACACTCTATGGATGTGGGAAAGGCACTGAACAATATGTAAAGTAAATAATACCTCAAACATTAAGGATGCCAAGTACTGTGGAAAGAGGCGCACAAGTAAGGTGAGTGGAGTTGTGTCCAGAAGGGATAGACATTAGGATGTGCTATGGTTTTGATCCGAAAGTGTCTCCCAAAAGGCTTCCGTGTTGAGGACCTGGGCCAGCTGTCGGTGCTACTGAGACTGAACAGTGCAGCCGCTGACTTGACTAAGGGATGTGCATGAATGAGTTCACAGCTGAATGGAATATTAAGAGGTAGGGCGAAGCTGAACCATTGAAAATGGTCAATGGTGGTGTGCTTTGTGTGGGGGGGGTGTACCTTTACCTGGACCCTGCCACCTGGCCCCTGGCCCCAATTGTGAGGTAAGGTGATCAGCTCTACCAGAGCTTTCTGCCACGATGCTCTGCCTTAGTACAGACCTACAGTAATGGATCCAGCATCCCCAAACTGGATGTTCTAAAGAGATAAGGTAAAGTAAACCTTTCTACTTATGTTGTTTCTTGAGTATTTTTTTTTCATAGTGATAGGAAACTGTCTAATATAGGAAGGTGGCTATTGGCATTCAAGATGGGCCAAGCTGAGATGGTGGTGTCTCAGCAAAGACTTGAAAGAGGCTGTGGAGTTAGCCAAGCAGATTCTGTCTCTAGCACCCCTGTGGCAGGGTTACAGACCCACATACCCACTCTAGGCCTTTATGTGGGTGCTGGGCCTCTAAACTCAATTCGCCATGCTAGAACAAGTGTTCTTACCCACATCGAGCCACACCTCTAACTCCTCAGATATGAGGAGGTTCTTAACCCACTGTCTCTTAGTCCAAAGGGTAGTGCTAACTCAGAGAATCTAGTGTTAAACACTCTGCAGGCCTAACTAGAGACCCATGGTAACTAATAAATTTTGAGGTTAGTCAAATCCATTTTGGCAAGGAAGAAAGAAAAGCAGCACATCAAAACAGCAAGGCTGGGATGGTTTAAACAATGGAAACTGGTTTTCTCATCATTCTGGAGGTCAGAAGAACCAAGACCAAAGTGTTCGCTGTGTTGATTTCCCCTGGGCCTTTCTCCTTGGCTTACAGATGGCCACTGCCTGAGAGTGTGTTTAGATCATCTTTCTCTGCGTGCATGCATTCCTGGAGTCTGGGTGACAAAATTTTCTCTTCTAAATGGTGTGATGTTTTGTATATGCTTGGCCCAGGGAGAAGCACTATTTGAGGTGTGGCCTTATTAGAGTGGGTGTGGCTTGCTGGAGTGGCTGTGGCCTTGTTGGAGTAGGTGTGTCACTGTGCATGGGCTTTAAGACCCTCATCCTAGCTGCCTGGATGCCAGTATTCTGCTAGCAGCCTTCAGATGAAGATGCAGAACTCTCAGCTCCTCCTGCACCATGCCTGCCTGGATGCTGCCATGCTCCTGCCTTGATGATAATGGGTTGAACCCCTGAACCTGTGAGCTAGCCCCAGTTAAATGTTGTCCTTTATAAGAGTTGCCTTGGTCATGGTGTCTGTTCACAGCAGTAAAACCCTAAGACAGAAGGACGACCATCCATTCCACCGGGTCAGGGGCCCTCTCATGGTTCTCTTTCATGTAGGCGCTTCTATTTCCCAACCTGGCTATATCCTGAACAACCACCACTGAGTAATTGGACATTTGGATTCAGTCCAGGACAGCTGGAGTAACCCTGTCCTTTGAGGACGGAAGCTGACACCTTGAAAGGACTGAGGCCTCTCTCACCAAGGAAAAGTCATTTGCTTTAGAGCTGACTTTCACTGAAAAAAAAAAAAAAAACCAAAAAAAAAACAACAACCAAAACCAAAACCAAACCAAACCAAAACAACAACAAAAAAGCCAAACCTGACAGACGTAGATGTATGCTCTTCAGGACACAGGTCTGAGTCACACTAGGAGACAAAGAGCACTACTGTGTGCTCTTTTCACCGAAGCCTATTAGGGGCGAGGTTTGGAAGTACATTCCCAAGGCTGCACCAGCTGTGGCCTTAGCACCAGGCAAACCCCTACCTTACTTTGCAATGCCTGAATGGAGATAAGGAGGCTGAAGAGCCTGTGCTTGCTTCCTCCATCAGCAGTACTCACAGAAAACAGGAGATGGAGAGGAAAGTCCATAGTGAGATGCCCTGGTGCTGGCCATCTGAGGTCTGAGGGGGGTTTAAGAGCCGTCTGAGGGGGTGATCTTGTTTCCAGGCTCCTACCTTCTTACCTCCTTTCTTCCTTTTCCCATTTAGCTTGCTGGACAGTATTGTCGGGAAGCCTGAACAAGTGGTCCGCTGTTCTTGTCTGTAAGTAGCAGACACCTCTTAAGTCACAGAACCTCTTGGGTGAGGCTCCTTGGGACTCTTCTTAAAGACTGGAATTAATGAAAGATGTGTGTTGTCAAGCTACGCAAGGGAGATGAGTAATTTATCTGGAGAATGAGGGTGATCTCAAGGGTTCTCTCCTTAAGAGCATTGTCTCAGTGAACCCGCCAGGGTTCAGAATCTGGTCCTTAGACTGTTAGTTACCAGAATGCTTAATCTGTTACATAAAAAGCAGGATGATTTGCAATCGCCAAATTTATGAGGCCTGTGTCTAGTGAGGAATGTCCTTACCCATGAAGACTAGGCAATCCTGTCCTCTGGAAAGTCCATCTGGTTTCTGTAACATCCATGGGAAACTATGTTCTAATCAGAAGGTTGCTTGGTGAGTCAGCCATCTAAACAAAAGGAGTTACTTATGTGATTCAGATGTTTAGATGCGCGGATGAAAGGCAGGTTTCACTCCACCAGCTCACCTATTGATTGTTAAGGGCTGTCCAGCATGTTGAGAAATAGGTCATGTTCAGGGTTTGTGGAAAACAACAGTTGACTAGTGATGTCTGCTGCAGCCTAGACTTGGACAAAGGGGCAGATGTGCTCTGTCTGAACACCCCTGGTATAAGCAGAACTGACCAATAAACCTTATGAATCCAGGCACACATAATCAACCACAAGATTATGAGAAATGGAGCAGAGGTGACTGGCAAGTCTTTGGTCACCAGTAGTGTACTTTTTTTTTTTTTTTTAAGTCCTTCTCTGTAAGATAGATCATGTGTCTGGTGAGGCCAACTTTTTGTCCAAATTTGTGTGTGCCTGAACTTTCGAGTGCATGTGTACACGCACATGTGTGTGTGTGCCTGCTTGTGATTACGTAGATGCAGAAGGACAGCTTGCAGGAGCTGGTTGGTTCTCCCCTCCCACCATACAGGTTTCAGGTGCTGAATTCAGGCCACGAGGCGTGGTGACAGGTGCCCTGCATTGCTGACCTGTCTCTCGAGCCCTGGCTTTATCTGCTCTGGTGGATGTTTTTTCAGTCCAGGCAGAGGAAGTGCTACAGGGATGGCCCGTCTGCAAGAACCAGTTAGGGCTGCCCTGCACTCTGAAGACAATCTTACTTCCCAGACTTCTGGAGACCTTTGGGTAAGGGACAGGATTATCTATTTTAATGTTGCTGACCTCATTTTCTGTAAACTAAGCTCAACCGGAACTTTTATTAAAACAAATAAAAGTGACAGGCAGGTTTTCCTGGAAGTTTCCCCCATCCTTATGTCATGGATGTTATTTTTTTTTTTTTTCTGCATGGAAATATCTTGAAACACACTGGAAAGACATGGGATATTACTATGTGAGATCCATTCATCGGGGTTGGGTTCTAGTCCTTTATTCCAGATGTGGGAGAATCTGGACTGGGTGAGCACGCAGTTTCCTCTGGGTCACACAGAATGTTTGAGGCTGTGTTGGACGAGGCAACCCCTGACTCTTCACTCATTATGCAGTATTCTTTCCACCAGACCAACGCTATGGATTTGAGGATCACCTGTCAATTCCCAATAGCCCCCACCCTCGTCTAAACTGTGAGCCCACCAAAGGTGACACACCGAGGACCCTACAGAGAGACATGCCTGACTCATCCCGCCCCCCATTTCACAAGTGAAGCCTGTGATTAGAAAAATAATAAAAGCCCATATCACCTGTGTTCCTTGTTTATTATGCATTATACAGGTATCTGGTTGCAAAACCCGAACTCCTACTCCTGTCTCTGGGTGAGCATTTGAGGCAGAACACACTGACCTGCCTCATCAGATAACGTAAGTGCTCCCTTCCCAGGTGACTTCCACCCTCCCTCCCCATCCCCCCTTGGCTGCACTCCCAGAGAAAGAGTCCAATAGGGGGAGGGGAGCAGAGGGAATTGGGACAGGGACAGGGATCCATAGATTTCCTGGATGGGGAGGGTGTTCTGAGATGAGAGTAAGGAGGAAAGGAGAGAGAGAGAGAGAGAGAGAGAGAGAGAGAGAGAGGCAGGCAGACAGAAACACACACGGGGGAGGGGGGAAAGAGACAGAGAGACAGAGACAGGGAGATGGGGAGCCAGGCAGAATTATGAGAGGAAAAAATAAGGAGAGGTACTTTAAAAATAAAAAACGGTATAAAGTAATAACCAAATTTAGCAGTTCCAGGATGCTAATAGGTGGGACCAAGCTACAGAGGAAAAAAAAAGGTCCCACTTGCACCTCTGCCATTGACCATATGTCTCCTCGAGTCCCTTCTCTTGGCCTTGGTTTCCTCAATATCCCTGGAGAAGGGTATGTGAGAGTCCAGGAACCATTTTATCCCCGCCCACCTACCCCCATCAACCCCAGTTTTTGCCCGGGGCAGCCTTGAGTCTCTGCTGAGACAGGGAAAGGAGAACAGAGCCCTTTGTGGCAGGCTGGGGACGGGCAACTTGAAAGCACTAGGGGTAGAAGAATTGAAGCATTTTTGTTGCGGAGGAAAGCGTGGGCTGCAGGCAGGGAGCCAGAAGCCGCTGACATCACCATCATACTTGGATCGAGCCTCTGAGAAGTGGGCGGGAGCCTCAGGGGAGTGGGCACAGTTACCTGGTAAAGGGACCAGAGGGCCTGCGTCTGGTCCAGCAGTGACAGGAACACTCACACAGGCCTCACTGGACCAACTAGTAGTCACGGGTCAAAGATAAAGAGGAAAGCCTGTGGAGGCTCTGGGGAGCCATTTCTCCATTCCGTCCCTTGATTCAGGTCTTGGAGGGAAGGATGGGAGGGAGGCATGTGCAGGTTACCTTTGTCCCTGGTTTTGAAGTCAGACATTAGATGCAGCAGAAGTCAACCCAATCTTTTCCTGCTGTTTTGAGACTGTCGGGCAGAGAATGGGAAAGGCAGCCACCCCTTTCCTTATTTTCAGAGGTAGCCTCCATTAAAATGCCACAGAACTTAGACCTCCACTGTTGATAAGCCTCTTTCAGGTTTAAGCATGACCCTCTTCTCACAGACTTCAATCATTTTGTTTTTCCAAATAGCTTCTCCCTAGGGATTTGAAAGTACTAGCTTTCTGGACCATCCTGTTCTACTCATCCGGTGAGCTCAGGGCAGACAGAGCTAATAGATCCCTGGTCTTTCTCAACCCCTCTCAATTCAGGACACTACCCAGACCTTACCAACGGTTTGGAATCGGCTCTTGAGATTGATTAGGTCACCCTTATTTTAAGCTATAGATCGCTAGACATTTGCTTTTCGGACAGGAAGGAGGGGGTGAGGTAGGGGCAGCAAGGCTGGGAGAGGCAGAGGCGGTGCTTATTTTTGGTGTCATTTGTTTTTCTTTGTTAGTAACTTCCCTCCAGCCTTTCCCCAGAGCTTTCTTCATCTTTGGATCTTGCTGTCCCGAGTATTCTTCCCCAAGAGTTATCAGAATAAGCAGCTCAGTCATGGTTTCTGAGGTGCTGGGCTCACTCCTCGTGGTCTGAGACCGTCTCTCTGCTTTCAGGAAGCTGGCCCCTGTTGGTTGCTTAGGAGACCCCTGGAGTATGCCTGTTCTTCATGGCAGCCTTGTAAGATTTCACACCACACTTTCCCTATGCTCCTCAGAGACAGCTCATCTCACCGAACAACGACCTACATGATGAACAATGTGGTTAGCTCATCTCTTGTTCTTGAAATCTCTCTGCTGGACAAGCTCATTCATTAGCACTAGTTCAAAAACCATGCCTGTACCTCTTTTCCCACACCGATCTTGAAGGCTGCTGGAAAATACCTATCGAGAGCTCCCTAGAATTTGTGACCCATAGATGGGGTATCCTTTTTTTTTTTCTACTTCATATGACAAGGCATGGAGTTTCCTTATCCAGATCTCCCCACTCCATGGTATTAGCAACCACCTGTCACTAGCGTCCTGTACATGTGTTTCCTGAATTTAATTGATTATTTAGTCTTGCAATCTAGCAACTGGCCTTCTATCCAAAGAGCTATGCTTCCTTCTGGAATTCAACCTTGTGCTAATTGCGTGGTTGGCCAGTGGTCTTTAGGTTTATTTCACAGAATCTACCAGCCATCCTGTATCTGACCCATAGGAAACTTAAAACTAAGTACTGCTGTTGCTAAACAGAAATGTGTGTGGATTGTGTTTCTTCATGGGGTCTGTGCTGGCAATGACCACTGTGGTAAATCCTTCAGAGAATTATAATTTGAATCTTGTTTATTCAACACTCACTTATTGCTAGATTAAAATTTCAGTGGACAATTTGTCTGTGTTAGAATTTTCTACAATTCTGGCATCTGTCCAACATTTTATATAGCAGATCACTTGCATAACGAACATAAAGTTCTGTATGAGCATATTAGTTGTGGCGTTAATTTAAGTTATAAGAATTTAAATTCTAAAGTAAGCAGAGTCCAAAGATGACACAGAGACCTCCAGTAAGCGAATGGGAAGGTCACAAGGTCACATCACTAATCATAGGCAAAGAAAACTCAAAACCAAAAGGATTCATTGCACAAGCCTTTAGGATGGCTATTATTAGAAAAATCAAAAAAGCAAGTGTTAGTGTAATATGAATTGGAACATTCATATAACTCTTGGCATGGAAAACAGTACAGTATTCCTAAAAAAAAACAAACCAAACTTAAAACATCCAAGTACATTATCATTCCCAAGTCCAGCATCTGGGAATATAGTTCAAAGTAGGGACTCAAATACCTAGATACGTTTATAATAGCAGGATTCACAAAAACAAAAGGTAGGGGCAATCATGTGGCAGTCAACAAGCAAATGAGTAAATGAAATTTGTGAGTATGCACATTCTAGGGTTATTCAGTCTTACAGCTGTGCAGAAAGCTGTTGAGAAGGTGGATTCTGTATTTGCATCCTTGTGGCTAAAGTACTTGATGGACACCTTGAGGGAGCTAGCTCATGTTTTCAAAGGTTTCATTTAGGATGTGATAGCCTGCACTCATGAGCTTGGCAGAACATGGAGACAGAGGGAGTGTGTGGCTGTAGGTTTTTTGTTCACAGCAGACAGAAAGTCAAGAGGGAAGGTTCCGGAAATGACCAGGACTCCCATACCTCCGACGCTGTGGGATCCCAACTAGTGTGCTTAAAAACGGTCAAGATTTTATGAGTACCTCCCCACCAGTGACAAAGCAACAAGCAGAGAGGGAACAGTTTTGACGCCTGTACTTAAAGTGCTCCTCTCCTTAACCCATGAGATTACTTTTGATTCTATAATCACTCTCATTGTTCAAATAGTGTGCAGATTTGTAAAACCACCTCTGCCAACCATCACCTGCTGTAAAATAGCCAGACATAGCAGCACACACCTAGGGGGCTGAGAGGCAGGAAGATTATGAGTTCAGGGTCATCCGGAGCCACATAGATACCTGTCTCCAAAAGTACATAAAAATGAAACCTTATAAAAAGAAACTAGTATCATTCAGCTGCTGGTCTGGATGAAACGGAAGCAGTTATCCCAGGTGGCTTTTTGGCTCCTCCCCACTCTCCATCCAAGCCATCCTGTCATGCAAACTCACACCTGCCCTCTTGCTCACACTTAGAATACCAGGACTCTAGCAATCTCTGTGCACCATGGCTAGCTACTTTTAGCAGATTCTGATCCAATCTGTAGCACTGGTGGCAAGCGATGGCACCAGTAGATGAGATGACTAAGTGCTTGCCTCCCTCAAGAGGATGTGTTGAACGATCAGACCGTGGATCATCTAAATTGTGCTCAGTGTAAGTCTAACACACATACACACACACACACACACACACACACACACTAGGATTTAGAAGGGATTTGTCATGCCCGGAATTAATGAGACTGCTGGTTCCCAAGGCACCGTGGAACATTTCCTGACTTTGTGCTCATTAAGTTTTACTGTAATAAGTGGTGGGATGGCTTCACTTCTCACTAGAATATAACAGAAGTTTATTCGCCTGCTCACTGCTGTATCCCTGTTGCTTTAATATACCTGGATCATGTAATATTAAGTGCTCCATAAATACTTTGTGAATAAATAGATGCTCATATTTTACACTCAAAGTGGCAGACTGGTAATGAGGAAGCTGTATAAAGTAGCTGTGTGTGCATATATGTGTGTGTGTGCATGTGTACGCGCATGTGTGCGCGATACTGCTGAATCAGGCCAATTCCATTTGTTCAGTCTCTGTAACGTTGAACAAAATAGCTTCTGGGTTTCCTTTACTCTCCTCTTTAAGGTGTAGATGAGAAGAGGACTCATCTCAGAGTTAGGATGATGAGATAATTTAGTTAAAACCCTTCAGGATCAAGCCCCCAGTAGAGTAATTATTTAGTGGAATCACTTCTCATATTTAGGTTTTTGGTGGATTTATGAACATTATATATTATAATTAAATGTGTCTTTAAAAAATGCATTCGGCGGGTATTATTCTGTAATGAAAATCTAGATTCCCTCTATTTTTAAGCCATTCTTGTCTATGCAGTTACAATAGAGTGCGTCCAGTGGGTACGTATTATTCTGTAATGAAAATCGAGATTCCCTTTATTTTAAACCACTCTTACTTATGGAGTTACAGTAGAGAACTTACTAACTTGGGTTTGGGTTTCAGACTGCCCGGATTTCAAATCCAAATTCCCTCTTGCAGGCTATGTGAACACCTAGTATTCCTGTTGGTAGAATCTACAAGAGCCATAAGCTGGACTGTTGGAAAGTTGAAGAACTGACATGTGTGGGCTGCCTGAGACGCCTGGCACAGTGTACTGAATAAACATTTTTTATTACTACTGTTGCTTACATTTTGCTTTGTTAAAGGCAATGGAAGACATCAATGAATTTGTTGGAGACAAGGGTATCTTTATGATATTTATTACATTATAGTTTTGCTAGAAACATCTAATATAAACAGTTGAGATGAGAAGAACCTGGTTGTTGTTATTATTACAATTCGTGTTAATCATGGCCACTCAATAGTGAAATGTATTCAAATTAGCATTTAGAAATGTATTGAAGTCAACATCCAAAATTATTTATAATTTGAAAAGAAGCGGCTAAATGTTACCCCCTGGATATACTCCCCCGGTCATTTAACAATTACCTGTGTTCCAAATATGAAGACTATTGGATGAATGGGTCTATGTGAATGACATTAATAAAAATGCTAAGCTAAATCTACTCTCCACTATGGCTCCCTTGTACAACTAAGTAGTATATTTATTTTGGTGACAGGACTTAACAAATATTTTAAGTGTTAGGAGTCCTTACTTAAAGAGCTCTAAGGCTGTTTATATACAGGGTGAGCTCAGCTCCTTTTAAGATGGAGGAAAAGACCTGTAATATTTCCTCAACTCATCTTGACCTCTACCTTCAAGCTCTTGGCCCTTCACCCTGCCTACCAGCCACATCAGAAACCTTGTATTTCCTTGGTCAGGCTGTAATGTCTCAAAATATCACTCTAGTATACTGTCCAGCACACTGGTTTTTTTCTGATTAGTTTCAAATTACAAGTCATGTGTTGACAATAACACGCTCCTAGCAAATATCCTGAGAGGAACAAGCATTCATCAGAGTATGACAATTCACCAGATGTCACTTTTGTCCCTGAGGTTAAGCAACGCAAGAAAAAGGACTGTTACCTTAACCAAAACAACTTAAAGGAAAAAGGGTCCGTTCTGACTCAGAATAAAGTTAAGGTATACTCCATTGTCTCACATTGAAAGCCAATGCTGTTATGTTACAGGAGATTTAGTTTAGAAAGAATTGCTCTTGGTAGTCTTGTTACCCCACAGTCAGGAACTCGTACTCCCTCCCTTTCATCCTCGGTTCTGTCCAGCATCTGTTCCTGTCCCAGTATGTTGTATGGCAAGCCTTTTCATGGAGAGATGAGCACACAAGTCTTCAAATAAGAGCCTGAAACTGATGGTTACCTTGTATCTAGTCAAGAAACAGAAAACAATGAATGCTTGCTAAGCTTGTTCCAGTCCTGGATGCCCTGCCAGAGGGGATAGTTGCACTCATAGTCAACATTGGTCTTCCCATACAAAGTCTTCCCATAACCCTTCACCAGCATCCCCAGAGACCTATTTCCCAGGTGATTCTAGATCTTGTCATGCAGACACCGACCATTACAAACTGTAATAATAGCAGACCTTGGTATAGTTTTATAAGAGTCATGTACTATGCTAAATCTTGATTACAAAACGTCCCAGCAGGGAGGCACTTACTGTTTGACAAAACTTTCCCTGGGGAGATACAACACACTTTTCTACTTAGCCCAGAATGGAAACCCACTACAGACCAAAGTACACATGCTGCCAAAGTCCACCTTGGCAAGCCAGTTTTACTGGGGTTACTTACAGGAGTATGGATGAGGGCTTACAGGATCAGAAATTACTCTAACACAGTTGCATTACCAAAGATTACTCCAGCACAAAAGCTGGAAACCTGGAACACATAGCTGAAGGCAGCTTGACAGGTGGGAGAATGTCCTTTCCAGGTGACTCAGTTGGTCCAAACCTCTTCCAGGCTATAGTTAGGCTGGTTTCTGTTTCTCCCAGGCATTAAGTCTTGGGAAGGAGGCTCCTAGAAAATCTGGTCAGTTTCAGGGACTTCCTGAAACTATTTTGAGTTGTTTACCTTCTGAGCCGAGCATGGTGGTCCATGCCTTTAATCCCAGCACTCGGGAGGCAGAGACAGGTGGATTTCTGAGTTCGAGGCCAGCCTGGTCTACAAAGTGAGTTCCAGGACAGCCAGAGCTATACAGAGAAACCCTATCTCGAAAAATAAAAATAAATAAATAAATAAATAAATAAATAAATAAAAAAGAATGTCTCAGTCTCAGCAGAAACTGCTATATAACACTTGGGGATCAAATGCAGGTGGTCAAACTTGCCCTTTGCTCTACCCATTGAGACATCCAATCAGCTTCCATTGAAAATTTGCCAACTTTGATGAACACAACTGAGTGCAAATTGGTGCACTAGGTGACTAATAGAGCCAGGCTGTGGACTTGTCTGGTGCTGTTTCCTCTTTTCCTACAGGAAGTTGAGTGACATATAGATGTGTGGCAATATGTTTGCTTATAGAAGGGAAGTTATTTCGATCATAGTAGCTATGAAGCACGGGTTTTAAAGTTTCTAATGGTTATGGAGGAAGTGCTGTTATGTTACAGGAGATTTAGTTTAGAAAGAATTGCTCTTGGTAGTCTTGTTACCCCACAGTCAGGAACGTGTACTCCCTCCCTTTCATCCTCGGTTCTGTCCAGCATCTGTTCCTGTCCCAGTATGTTGTATGGCAAGCCTTTTCTTGGGGAGATGAACACACAAGTCTACTTACCCCAAATAGGAAACCCACTACCAACCAAAATACAGACATCACCAAAGTCCAATTTGATGAAGAACAGTTGAGCTGTAACTTACAGGGGCAGAAATGATTCAAAGATGACTACATCACCAAAGCCCACCTCAGTGTGGGTGACCACTTACTAAGCTGGTGTACACTGCACAGCTTACAGGCAGCTCAAGAGGTTGGAAAGTTTCCTTGCCAGGTATCTCCAGTTGGTCTGAACCAGCTTAGCTGGTTTTCGTTTCTTCTAGGCAGCTGCTGGTCTGCAACCTTTCTCCTCTAGAAGTCTTTTTTTGTTTTGTTTTTTAATTTATTTAAATTATTTTTAAATGTATGTAAAATTGCAAAGTAACACTATTTTTCACCAAAGATACTTGATATACTATCCAATGATAGGATAAAACAAATGTCTGTTCACTTCTGTCCATTTTAAAGTCACCATATTGAACGATACATCATGAAATCAATGGTTGTGCATCTAGGGAATTGCCCAATGGAGCTCTCTTCCACTAGTGTGTATATTTTAATTTGTCTCATGTGGGTAGCTCTTCCATTCTGATGATTGGCTAGAACAGCAATCTGTATCATGAATGTGCGACTTGGCTTCTTACGATTGTCAGTTAAAGGAACATGAATCCAGCCACTTGTTTCCACCAATTCAAGTTGCCGGATTTCTTGAAGGTTGTGAAAATTATTTCCTACTCTGACTGAGATTTTGCTTTCATCAGACTTATAGTCTGCATAAATACATAATGTCTTCACTGTTGTTTTTCTTCTGAATTGGATGTTCACTAAATGAGGCTGAGAGCCATCAGATTGCCAATAAATTTCTAGATTGTCATCCCGCAATTGATCCACTCCAAACCCTGGTTTGCAGGAAGAGAGTGACCAAACAGCCTGAGACCTAATCTCCCTGACTGTTGCTGACCTCTCCAACTGCTTAGGATCAGCACCAGGAGGTGTCTTGTTCAATGTGGTCATTTTTAAATTATTCTGGTTCGCCACAATTCTGCTTCTCACCCCCGTTTTGTTTTCTTTTGAAGCTCAGCTTCCCTGAGTCTTTGAGACTGTTTTTATTGTTTACTCAGGCAGGAAGGGCATAATGAATCTGGTCAGTTTCAGGAACTTCCTGAAGCTTATTTGAGTTGCTTACCTTCCTGTTTAAGGAGCTTTCCTGCAGAATGCAGTATTTTAAACTCTGGAGGATACTTGTTATACAATGTACCATGACTATCTGCTTTCTTAAAACTAGGAATCTGAACCTGGAGAGCAGTTTGCCAAGTAGCAAAGTCATGGTATAACACAGATGAGTTTAGGCTGTGGTTGAGGTTTATAAGCACTGAATTCTAGTACACTTAACATGTGTCTTTTCTCTTTGGACTTTACGTTATTACCAATGAGATTTAGCTACACTTTTCCTAACATTTTTGTTTTTACCATGGTGTCCATTATTATCTGTATTGTAATTTACTTACTCTTTAGATGGCTTTGGAGTGAAAAGAGTTGTTACATCCATTATGAAAATGTGTTAGTTTACTAAGAATCAACTGCTTGGTCCTTTGGTGGGCAAAAGTTCAGCTTTGGAAGAAATAGTCAAATAGTCTTCTAAAGCAGTGGGGAAAACTCAACCTCAAACCTGGAGTAAATGGCTGCTAGTTGCTGCAGATTTTCACTAATACTCAGTATCTGTAGCTCTTAGTCTTGAGGTAATTCTGGACACTATGGGATGGTATTTCATCATGGGTTTAATTGCCACCTATCAGATGACTGATGATACGTAAAGATTTTTATGTGTACTGGCTATAAATATTATTTCGTGAAGAATTTACAAAAGTGTTTTTACCAATTTAAAGTCAGTTTTTTGGGGGGGAATGGGAAAGAGCTCAGTCCATTTGGTGCCTACAACACTAGTATTAGGATCTGAGTCTGTGTCCTGAGAACCCACATGAAAAGTTAGAACTGGCACATCATGCCTGTAACTCCAATACGCCGGAGCGAGAGTTAGATACAGGTTACATCCCTGAAGCTCATTGGTCAGCCAGTCTACATGGGTCAGTGAGCCTCTGGTTCACCTAGACGACCTATTTCAAAAATTTAAAAAAAAAAAAAAATTGGAGTACAAGCAAGGAATGACACCCAGAATCAACTGTGTGCCTTCACATATACATATGCACATATCCACACTAACAAGTACACACATCACAAGCATTCATACATACATACATACATAAAACATACATCATAACACAGAAGGAAAAGAAAGCGTTTATCTGCTAAATATTGATCCATAGGAGAGTTATCCCCCCTCACCATCTCTGCCTCCCAGGCTGGCCTCAAATTCACTGTCCTCCTGCCTCAGCCTTCTGTGTGCTGAGATGGCAGGTATGAGGCAGAGTGCCCATCTAGTAGTTTTTTCCATCATATTTTGGACACAAGCCTTTTTTAAAAAAACACATGTGTGACAATCTCCTCCTCCACGGCCTGGCTCTTCATTCTCTCAATGTGTCTTCCGACTTACACTGAGTTTTCCATTTTAATGGAATCTAGATAACTGATGTTTTCCTCCTCGTTTAATGTTCTCATGGGCCCCATAGATTTATGCTCATCTCAAGATCACAGAAATGCTTGCTTATGTTATCTTTATTGTTCTGATGCTCATTTTTTACTTATATTGATTTTGAATTGATTTTTGTGTATGATGGGAGGTAGGGTTAAAAGCTTGGGGTTTTAGTTCCTTTTTTTGTTTTGTTTTGTTTTTGTCTTTTTGTTGCTGTTGTTTCTGACTGGCCAATTATCTAACAACACTGATTAAGAGCCACCATTTTCCTGTAATATTTTAAAGGCACCTTCAACACAATTCAAATGACCCTATCAACTGTCTAAGATCCTGTTCTGTTCCTGTGGCCTGTTAGCCTCTGTGAAGCAGTAACTTGTATTTTTATCTGTGTGTGTGTGTGTGTGTGTGTGTGTGTCTGCCATTTGTTTGTCGGTGCCTTTGGAGGCTAGAGGAAGGTGTCTGAGTCCCTGGAGCTGAAATGGATGCTGGGAACAGAACTTGAGCCCTCTGGAAGACCAGCAAGTGCTCCTAACTGTTACGCTGTCTCCCCATGCCATCCCTAGTCCTTTAACACAGTACTGCTTTACAGCAAGACCAGGCCTCTAAAACACTACTTTGGCAAAGTTACTTCTCTTACTATGTATTTTCAGATTTTTCTTTTAATGATGCTGATTGGAAAATATATGTGGAAAACAACTCACTCCCGCCCCATCCCCCCTCCTGCCATCATTTATTTTCACAACTCCCTAGATGACATTTGTTTTTTTTTTATCTCCACAGCTACCATCTCTCACCTTAACTGATGTGAGTTCAAGTCTCAATTATAGGTAGTCGGTGCTTTTGCTCTGCCTCAAAGATCCCTCATTATTCTTGATGTCCTATAGTTTTTTCTATTACACTGAATCTACTTACCCTCGCTGGGCACACACTGTGCACTCTGCTCTTCTGAGACATGGTCTCCCACAACCCCGGCGACTAGAAAATGACTCTTTTTAATCTCTTTGAGACGAAGTCACTGTGTGCAGCCTCACTTAAGCACTGTCCCCCATTCACGACTCTTCTGAGGAGGACAGATCCCTTTGTGTAGTCAATAGTTTAGCCTACCTTACATCAGTACAGTTGACATCAACACAGACTCACAGATGACCTGATGCTTTGGCTTACGACCCAATGCCATTGTGTTGCTGATTGAGTGTGCCAGCCTAAGTCTCAGAAGCATCAACTGATTCCTGTATCCTTTGGATATACTTGTATGTTTGCAAGCTGTGTTCTGGTTTTCCGACCTGGTAAGATATTCCAGACTCATCCTGCATCTCTTCTCCCAGATTTTTGGAAGAAGCCCTGCTTGCTTTGACACTGGGGTTGTGTAAGAAACCAAGATCTGGGTGTCAGCTGTGCTTGGCTACAATGCTTTTGGCATCAAGGTATCTCACTAAAAGCCCAAGCAAGTATCGTCTCTTTCTATAATTCTCCTATACCATCCTGCCCATGCTTTTCTACTAGACAACATAAAAAGAGCCCTGAGCTGCCTATCGCATCTCATAACTAAACCCTATGATTGGTAGTTTCTTTTCTACCTCCTCCTCATCTCTTCCCTCTCGCCATTTTCTTTAGCATTCTGTTCCCATTCAGAAATATTCTATCTCTAATCCAGATTTTTATATGGTTTTATTTGGAAAGTTGTTTTCACTAGAATATCTTTTCAAGATTTATACTCTTCCCATTCTTATTTCCCACACAATCTGGCTTATAGCATCAGCGGATGGGGTATATCACACACAACCTGGCCCATGCCATCAGCTGATAGGCTATCTCACACACAAACTGGCCCATGCCATCAGCTGATGGGCTATGTAACTCACAAACTGGCCCATGCCATCAGCTGACAGCTTTGTTGAGGCCCTGGCCTCCAAGCCTTGAGGCTGGGTTGGGTTACTGACCTTTAAGCCAGAGCTTCAGCCCACTGGTCAGCAACTGTTGGACTGTTTGGGTTTCTTCCATCATATTTACTGTGTAAGCTGACAGTGAAGAGCCAGCCTGCTTTAATCCCAGGTAAGCAGTGGGTTGGTCCCCACAGAGCCTCCCTTAGCAGACACTTCCCTGCGTTGGGTGAAAACTCTAAAATACCATCTATTCGTCTAGTTTCATTTTTATTATGCAAATGACACAGGTTTTAATTTTTCCATTCTCAATATCGTTTCCTTCTAAAATATGTATATTCTCTCTCTCTCTCTCTCTCTCTCTCTCTCTCTCTCTCTCTCTCTCTGGTATGTGTGTGTGTAAGTCAGAGGTCTATGTTGGAAACCTTCTCCAGTCTCTCTCTACTCTATACTTTGAGACAGGGTCTTGCATTAAACCTGAAGCTCACCAAGTGAGCTAGAACAAGCAGCTAACAAGGCCCCAGACATCTGCCTGCCTCGGCCACACCAGAGCTAGATGACATCCAGGTGCTCATTCAGCTTTTTACGTGGCTGCTGGAGGTTTGAACTCGGCTCCTTATGCTTACAAGGCAAGCACTTTAGCCACTGAGCTATCTCCCCATCCCCTTTATTTAGTACCACAAAGAAAGAAGGGTGCAAAATAAAATAACAATTCAAGCCGGAGAAGCCAATTCCTGAGCCAGGTGGAATGTTGGCAAGTCTCTGCTAAGGACCAGCCCCTCACAGAATGTATTGTGTCTGAACTCACTAATACCTGTTGCTGTGTAGTAACGGAGCATACCCTTGGGACAGCTCACTTCCAGTGATGCTGAGGTCAGGTGAACATGGAAGCTACTGGCCTGAGGGATGTGATGACTGGAGACATCCTCTGAGACCCATTTTGTGGGGTCCTGAACCTTTCCCACTGATTGGCCTAGGAAAGCCACCCCACATGGTGAGAGGGTCACCACACCACTGGTCTGTTAAAAGTGGGAAGCCCTGAGCCCCTTCCTGGCAAAGCGTTCTGACTCTTGTGTTTGGGGATAAATGACGACTCCAGACGTGAGTCATCGCAGTTTGGAAATTCTCAGCTGCAGCCCGCACTTTAAGAAAAAAAAATTATTATTATCATCTCTGACTAATAACTAGCCAACCCAGAGTGAAAAAATAACTCTGTGGGAGATGAAGAGAAAGTTCTTTAAAAAAAAAAACAACACAATTTCACAAGCAGCTCAAAGCACACGAAGACAGAAGCAGAGCAAGGCAAGCAGCGAGTCTTAAAATATTAACTGAGTAATTATACCAATTAACATTTAGTTGTGTCTATGTCCGTTCCATTTTGTCTCTAATAGAATGATAGGTGGTGGTTATGGCTGGAGATCTCTGAAAGTTAATTAAAATCACTGAAACGGAACCTATACAATGTCCATTCTTCTTCTTGTTTTTTTTTTTTTTTTTTTTTAATTCATTGAAGGCTAAATAATTTATCTCCTATTCTGAAATTTATTCCAAATGGAGACGGAGCCAGGAGTACAGACATGTTTCCTTTCTTCTCCTGAAGTCCCTGTCATTGTGTTGCATCTCATCTGGGCACTTAGCTGAGCCCCTGGCTGAGTCACTGTACAAGAGCAGAGTAGGGCGTGATGTTAGGGAGGACCAGTTATCCCGATCTACTGATGTCTCTGGTCTCCTCAATCAGAGGGCTGCCCTGTTGTGAACTGGGTTTTCCCTGGCCTCTCACGTTCAGCCACTGCAGTCAAAGCGTACTCTGGGGTCCCACTCCACGCAGGAGCTCTGTGGAGGTCTGAAGCCAGGCAGAAACTAAATGAGACAGCTTACCTCTCTGCTCACTGATGGCAGCAATCCTGAGAGGACCTGACTGGCCCACAGGGGAAGACCGCAGCTGGCCACTGACAGGAATAACAACTCTGGGGGGACCAGTCACCAGGCTTGCTAGTTGGCTAAGGAAAGTCCATCTTTGGGGATCTGCTACAGCATGGGATGCAGAGGGTCCTTTCTACATCCAGTTGTGTAAACGTTTCTTTAGAATATTTTATTTGTTTATTTATCTGTGTGTGTATGGGTATTTTGTCTGAATGGATACCTGTCCACCCAGTGCATGCCTAGTGCCTGCAGAGGATAGAAGAAAAAAAAATCAGATCCCCTGGAATAGGGTTACAACAGACCATGGTAAGTGGCCATATGGGCACTGGGAATTGAACCTGGGGTTCTCTGGAAGATCATCCTGTGCTCTTGACTCCGGAGCCATTTCTCTAACCTCTCTCTACATCCAGTGCTATGAAATTCTCAAGGCCAAACTCTTATTTCCTATCCATTGACTAGATAAACCAGACAAATATGACTGAGAACACAATTTCCTCCTCTACATGGAGTCACTCAGCTACCTTTTGATGTCTTTGAAGTTACTCTCAAAATATTCTTCGGGGAAATGAATGATTAGTGGCTGCTAAATATGGTGTTCCTTCACTTTTGGGTGCTGTATGCAAATCTTGTTTTTCATTCCTGTGGCTGAGTCTGAAAATCTTTGTTCAGAAACTTAAAGAATGATAAATACACAAAGAACTTCCGTTTATGGATCTGCATCTTCAGGAACTGGACTCTGTCAGTCTCCAAGTAAACTCCCAGTGTCAACTACTGCTACCCAGTGGGTGCTATAACATATGCTTCCTGTGTTTCCTGTGAATAAATATCCATCAATCAGTTGATGCATTGATTAACATTTAGGGATTGTCTCTCATAGGTGTTCCAGTGTATTCAATATAGACAAACGCACCATTTATGAAGGGCAGGGACAATAAATGACCCTCATGTGACTTGTTCCACACCCCTGACTGTCCCCACCCTTCCTCAGGCCTGAAGCAGTGTTTGGAATATGTCCGACAGTACCCATCCTGTCTTGTATACACTCTCAGTATTTGTACACTTGCCTGCCTCTGTGATAGAATCCTGTTTCAAAGAGTCAAGGACTCTAGTTCATCTTTTATTCCTTCTAAACTCTTACAGCAGCCTCAACACCCTACATAGGTCTCAACTGAATGATTTTGCCAGTATTGCCTTCCCCTGGGCCTAACAGATGACAGCACAGTGTCAGTGACCAGAGAGCCCTGACATTTTAGATACTTTTGGACCCTGGTGATAAAACGCTTGACTTACATCTTTGCAAGCCCATTTTTTCCCCTTTTACACCGTGTGTTGGTTTATATGTGTGCATGCATTTTTAAATAACCAGGCTGTAATTAAGTCAGCCTATTCTTGATTTTCTAAAAATTATATAAATTATAGTTTCCTTTCTATAGTGCAAATTAAAATACATCGCTGAAATTAAAGTGGACCTACAGGAGTGCCATTAGCATATTCAAAGCCGAAGGTTGATAATAACGGTGTTTACTTAACCGAAATTTAGCGGTATTCATTCAAAAACAACATGCAGCCCTAACCACCATCCATGAAATAATGCATGTTGCTTTATGGTTCCGAACCCTAATTAGTTGGGAACAAAACAACTCCTTTGATTCTTATTAACCCTTTCCATTCCACTGTTCTCTGTGTTACCTGAAGCAGAACACCCTTTGGAGCGCGTTCTGGGACTCCTCCCAGGGGGGGCCTGGCCTAGAGACTGAGAAAGGGTAACCCACCTTCCTTTATCCGAGTGAAAAGCAGTCCACGTGGCTCCAGTCAGTTCTCTCCTCCTCCTGAGCATCGCCCTATTTATATCTGCACGTGGGTTTGCCTCCTTTGTGTGCAAACTGCCTTGGTGTGAGCGAGCCAACAAACAGGAGTGAAAGGATTTCAAGGAACCAAATTCCTCCCAGGCCCATCCAATCTCTTCCCGGGAGAAAGCCTGGCCTGAGTCCTTTGTTGGAGAGAAGCCTCTTCCACAGGCCTTCATCTCCTGGGGTGATGCCTCCCTTGGGCCATCAAGTGTGGGTGATGGTTGAGACCACAGCCCTTTCATTCCCCAGAGATTCAGGACCAAATAATAAGAGATTGCCAGTGCCGTGCAGGGCCTGGGGTGCTGCGTAGACTGGTACCTTGTAACACCCATGAGGGCCCTGGGGCTGAGAGAGCCAAAGGTACCAGGAGGAGGCTGTCTATCCCAAACCTGGTTGATCACTGCTCCCTCATCCAGTCCTTCAACAAACTCTGTCTCGCTTCGTTCCCTGCCAGCAATGGGGACCCAGTGAATGGCCAGGACAAGGGAGGTCTTTACTCTTATGGGGCTGAGGGTCACTAATTATGACCCCCCCTCAGTGAGGACATGGAGCCTGATGGTGGGAACGGTGACTGGGATGGTTAGGGAGGGGTGAGAAAAAAAAAGGCTCACACACCAGAACAGGACCAGGGCACAGGGTGACCCAAAGGTAAACTCTAGGACAGTGGCTCTCAGCCTTCCTAATGCTACAACCCTTTTAATACAGCTCATCGTGTTGTGGTTACCCTGCCCGCAACCATAAGATTATCTTCACTGCTGCCTCTTAACTGTAACTTGGCTCCTGTCAGTACTAGTGTTTTCTGACGGTCTTAGGCCACCCCTGTGAAAGGGTCGTTTGACCTGCAAAGGGAGTTACTACCCATAGGGCGAGGGCCACTGCTCTAGGCAGAAAGAACAGCCAATGCATAGGTTCTGAGACAGGAAGGGCCCCGGGACATTTCAGGGTTGGGGCAGGATAGTGACCCACAGGAAGATTAGCCCTTGGGAGCAGCCTTGGGGATTGGTGGGTTACTCCGAACACAAACGAGATGGTGTGGGGTCAGCCATAGCAAGAAATGCAAACCATAGACACTGTGGCCTTCTCTGAGCACACCATTGCACAAGGTAAACTGGGTGTGGAGAAAGCAAAACCATTAAGGCTGTCAGCTTGTCCCATTCCCCCCCACCCCCCGGTAAGGCTGGTCATCCCAGTTGAGACCCAGGCACACTTAAGCCACCCCACACAGATGTCAATCTCTTAGGTATGATTGCACCACAGGCTGATAACCGACAGGGTGGCAATCACTGAGTCAGTGCCAGCCTTGTAAAATTGGGACAAGTGAGGACTCAGAGGATGGAACTGAAGAGGAATGGCACCCAGAATCGCCTCCCAGGACCTACAAGGTGAAGATCTGGCTGGCTGGTGGCAGCTCATCACCATTAGGGTCCTAGTCCTTAACCACTGTACGAAACAGGGCACCAGGGTACGAGCGGGGTCAGTCACAGCTGTGGCGATGCAAACAGGTGACCTGAATGATAACTGGCCATTCTCCGTCCCAGTTCTCAGACATTGCACAAGCCTTCGCATGCCTGAGCCTTCCCAACCAGTACGTGGACACCCATTTCTCAGACTGAAACTCGGGCTCAGCGGCATCCAGAGGCATGGTGGAGAGTGTTGCCTCTGAACCCTCTCTAGCTGCGTGGCCCTGGGTAAGTCACCTGAGCTCTCTGGGGTTCATTTGGCTTCTCTGGGCAGAGGGAAGGTGAACAAGGCTTGTCAGTAGCAAGAGGTTAGACTGTACATCTGAAAAGCAGTCATGTTGGAGAACGGGATTTGGAAAGGTTCGAGGAACATCTTAAAACATATTAATTAGGCTTTCCAATGGAGGGGAAGCTTGGGCAATCGGGAAGTTCATGATAACATTGCTTTAGATAGGAAATGGGCCCAAAGGCTCGAATCCTAAGACCGACTCTTGAGAACTGGGGTTTTTGTCTACAGGGATCAGAAAGGCCAAGGGCAATAGTCCACTCTGTGACTGGTTCTTGCAACACTGTGACTAAGTCCTTTCAAGTCTCCCAAGGAGAAAACAAAATAAAATTCATAATGAAAAGGGGGGTGTAGTCTATCGCTGAGGAATGCCGTGTGAGAGTAGACACCGGAATGAGTTATCAAAGCAAGTCTGGTATTCTTCCCCTGATGGCCTTAGGAGAGATACCTACCAGAGTGTGGGTGGGTGAAATAGGATTCTGGCTGAAGCCAAGGGGAAGACGCTACAAACTCCAGGCTTCCCTTTTTTGGTTCCTAAAACAAACCCACAAGAACTTCCAGAGAGCTTTGTTCACTGACGCTTGCCAGCACTGTGCGTGTTGTGTGATCTGAATACAGAAGGCGTTTGATAAATGGAAGATTAAGGGACACAGTAAGTTCATCTGACTTTTTGGAAGTGTTACAAGCCTGTGTTCCTGTACTCACTGGCTCTGGCTCACCTGTCTGCTTATTCTCAGCCCCTTCCCACGGACCCTAAAGAATGAGTTAAATGGACTAAGGCTTAAAGATTGATGTGACGGTATGTCCTAAGCACATATGTGCGTGCACACACACACACACACACACACACACACATGCTCAAAAACATACATACACACATACGCACATGTGCGCGCCCATACACGCATGCTCCAAGATATATACACATATGCACTCACACCCACATACATTCACATACACATGCGCAAACATACACACACACACACACACACACACACTCAAACTCATGCACGTACATCGGCACACATGACGCACATATGGCATGCATATACATGCTGTCTCTTGAGCGCACATGCATGCGTGAGTGCACACACACACATCCACATACCTAGCTTCCTGTGGAGAGGTGAATTTGTCATTATCTGCAAACACAGGGTGGTGAAACGCCTGTGTAATAGGGCACAGTCCTCTGTTAAGGCCTTATTCATCTCTAGTGTTTCTGAGCTAACAGATGTGGGGCCAAATCAACCACTTTAGGCATGTCTTCAGCGTTCTTTCATGAGCTGCAATCAGAGAAAGAGATCTAAATTGCAAAAAAAAAATTTTTTTTTCCTTTCAAAGCTCCCATAGCTGTTGCCTGGAAAAAAAAAAATCCTGTTTATAAAAAGCAAACTCTGGGCTGGACGTCACCAGGTCCCTGGGGTAAACACTGCCTGTGTGCTTACAAGACCATTGACTGAAACTGTCCGGTGACTCAGGGATAAGCCTGGTGGTGAACCCGAAGAGCAGAAACACACATTGTTGTCAGTTGCTAGGAGTGTGAGTGTGTGTCTAGCCGGTTTGCATCATCAAGAGAAGCAAGAGAGACTGGGACTGATCCCAAAGGCCCCAATTCTCCGGGGAACCCCCCTTCCATGCTATGAAGAGGAATCCTCAGATCTGGATCACCCCCTAATGTGAGAAGGAGGAAAAGAGACCATTTGGAAGGAGCCTTGGGATTTGACGGGAAGCAAACAGGTCCAAATCAAAGAGGTCTCTGCCCTAGCCTCAACTGGGCCTCCTTCCCTACCCTAATCTACATCCACCTCTTGCAGCCTAGCAACCACTCAGGAAGACAGCAACTAGAGCTCTCCCACAATGCCCTAGCCATGGTCAGTAGAATCAGACACACCCGTCTCCATCTTAAAGATGGGAAAACAGAGCCTCTGAGAAGAGAGGTGCCACATCTCGCTACACGGGCTAGGTAGGTGGAGTCTTGCTAACCCTGGAGTTCGAGTGCCTGGGTTCATAGCTTCAATGATGTCCACTGAATTAAAACAGGGAGTCCAGCTTTGGTGACTTGGTTTCTGCACCTTTAAAGTAACAATACTAATGATACCTGCTTCATAAAATGAGCAGAGCAAAAGGAATCAGGCACTGCCTGCCATTTTGGTGCTCCATAAATATAAGTCATTATTATTATTATTATTATTACATTCTTGTTATGGACAGGTAGCCAACAGGTGCAGTTTCTAACCTGTTTCCCCTTTACCCAGTTTTGCACCGAGGGCCAGGGTTTTGCACTGCCTCTCCACACCATGGCTCTGTGTCCCCAATACTGTTCTCATTCGAAACCTCGAAGCCTTAAACTCTCTTTCTAAAGCCGGTGGCCGCATTATTATTCAGTGTTATGGCAGACTTGAGGAAATGTCACGCCTCCTGATCTTCGTGGTACATGATTAAGAGCCATCAATAGATGTGGGAGTGAAAAAGCTTGTCTCCCATGGAAGGCTCGTGTGGTGCAATGGCAGAACGCACAAACGGTCTCTCCCTGAAGCAACCATCAACTCCAAAGAATACCATGACCAAGTGACAGAAGGAACTGGGAAGATGTCTCCGGATTCTTTGCCCCATGTCCTTCGCGTTCTTCCGGGTTCCTTGCCTGTAGCAGGTGGGGAGAAGAACCAGAAAGAAAGAAATGGCCTAGCTAGGGCCTCAGGCAGATCTGCCCTTAGCTGTTCTCTGCTGGTGGTCTCTACACTGACTGCAGAGGGTGGTACTTCAGAGAATGAGCAGCCTTTGCTTCATGCAAGGGGGAGGGGGCGCGGGTATCTAGATTCTCTTTAGATGAGGCTCCTGGAGGTCCTGGCTCGGCCGTGTGGTATCTCTAAGGGAAACTGTTTGACATAGCGCGCAGGAAGACCAGCAGAACTAATTAGGAGTTATCTATGAGGTTCTCTCACTACTTGGAAGACACTGTGTTCCCATCCAGAACTCTACTGGCTGAAACACAGAGAGCAATCACACTTCTGAACTCAGGTGACGGACATAGTTTAACAGAAAATGCGGACAGATCACACAAGACAAGTTTTGTTCCTAGGGCATACTGAGGCCAAAATGCCTGATGGTGGGCTTAAATTTACTCTACATCCCAGGCATGAAACTGGGCATCTTCCTGCCTCAGCTTTCTAAATGTGGATTTTACAGGTGTGTACCATCGATCCCCTAAATTTCCAATCACTTTGATAGTCCCAACCTTTTCCTTGAAGAAGCAGTCCTTCTGTATTTTGATTCTTCTGGGGGTGGGGGCAGGGGAGGGGGAGGGCGGGGCGTGTATGTTAATTAAGCTACTTTAAATGTGTAACTTGGCTTTCTGGGCTTAGACCTTGTTTTTCAAAGGATATAATCTGTTTTAAAGTGTATTACAAAAACTTCTACCTCGAGGGTTCCCTTTCTTCCCCCCAACCTTCCTTCTTGGTAACGGTGAATTCATTATTCTTGGAAGCAGAAACTCAAAACTTGGAGAGAAATACCATGAATCCTCCCTTCCTCAATATCTGAAGAAAAGCTGTTCTGCTTTTATTTGATGTGAGCTGTGCATCGCATGAGCTCAAAACACACAGCTCTGAGGCCAATGCAACAGAGTCCATATTCTGGTTCTGCACCTTGCTGCGGAGTCTTGGGCGAGTCATGTCCCCTCCCTAAGGCTTCTCCCCCACATATATGAAACAGAAGAGATTAGCCATATTCTTCCAGGTTGGTTACGAGGGACACAGTGATGAAGCTAGAATGACAAAATTGTGTCTGGTGCATAGCATTAAGCAATGAAAATCATTTAATAAGTAACAATTATTGCATATTTAATATCAGCAATAGTGTGCTGGCAACTTCTCATTACTGTATTTAATCATCACAATAACTTGGTCATTCCATTCACTTTCCAGATGAAGGAACCAGGGCAGAGCAGCTATGAAATGTGGTGAAGTACACACAGCCAGGAGTGGCAACATTGGGATTTGAATGGAAGACCAGAACCCACTGTCTTAACCCTAACAAATGGTGACCTTCTTGGTGAGATCACTGAGCTGAAAACCCAAAATGTCTGTACTTAAGTGTTACGAAACAATTGCTGTGGCAGAGATGCCTTGTTGGATCCTTTTGTGAACATGAAACCAAAAAGCTTTGTGAATCCGACATTAGTTGGAAAAGAAAAAAGAATTACTTCCCATAACCTGGCACTATAAGCAGGCTAGCGAAATAAGACATGGGTGGGTTTCCAAGTTGTAATGACCTTCATTTCTCATGTGATAACACATAATACACTCAATACAGAAGCTCAAAGCAAGATGATTTGGAAAGGAGGCGTTGGTTTTAAGCTCTCATCACCAGACTTAACATCTTAACTGTTGAATTGGGGCCTGGGTTGAAGTGAACCTGTCTTAAACAACCGTGCGAATGGTTAATAGCCATTTACCTGTTTGTCTGGTTTCTAAAAGCCAGGGTTAGTAAAGTGACCTTGGTAAAGTGACCTGTACATTTGACGGAATGTCTCCCTGCTGCCCTGACGCACGCTTTCATCTTACACGGGACAAAGCTCACACTCTCGTTTCCTTATTAACCACCGAGGAATGTACTTCATTCCACCGGTCAGAAAGGCAATGCTGATGTCTGACCATGAGTGTTTCCATATGTTCTCCGGGAGGAAACCTTTGTTGGCAAGTTCTTACTCATCTGCAGAAGCTGAGTGAGTGATGAGTGAAAAAAAACCTCAAACACACACACACACACACACACACACACACACACACACACAAAACCCCAAAACAAAAAACAAACAAACAACAACAAAACCCTGTAACGCCATAGCCGTCATTTTCCAGAAAGAAGTAACAGAAGAGAATGAGCAGTGCTGTGGGAATTGAAGCCTTATAGAATACTCACACAACCGCTGCCTGTATTGGCTACCCTTGGCCCCAATGGCAGGCATGAAAGATGACCTAGAAATCTCTACCCACACTGGACTTTCTCTTCACAAACGTACCTTGCTTTCTCCAGCCCCAAGCCCCTTCCTATACCTGCACTCTCCCTGAAACATTCTTTCCACAGATCTCCCCCCCCCCCAGTCCTTGCATATCCTTCAGATCTGTGACAGGTGAGGTCCTCAGCCAGATATTTTGTTTTGTTGAGAGCAAACACAGTCATTGTGACGGTGCCTTTGAGTGATGTGTTGGACAGACTCCATGAGATTCGGAGCTGGACCTGGCTCTAGGTACCATCATATCCCTCAGAGTGGAGCACATGCTGGAATCGCGGTTGGTTATCAAGAAATAGTTTTAAGACTCTGACCACTCACCCACTGCTTGAACCAGCATTGATATCGCTCCAAAATATGGTCTTCTCCTGTCCATATTATCTATGCCACTGGGATGTCATCAGCTTTGGCTCCACAGCTCTGCCAGGCATGGCCTGAGCTAAGCTAAAACCCATAGGTCCTCAGGTTTGTCCTGAGACACTAGGTGTGGGGACATATCTGCCAGTTAGCATTCGTCTGATTTTTCAAAGGCCACATGCTCTGTGCCATCCGAATTGCAGATCTGGTCCTTGCTTGCGTTAAGGTTAAGGGTTAAGGGGGATTCTAACATGGCTGCATCTCCCATTCTCCACCAGCAGTTACAGGTGGGAGGAAAATGACATCACGCATGAAGATATCCAAACATGTTTCTTGGCACATCGAAATGCATGTGGTAAATTATTTGACGCGTCTCTTGAGTAACCGTCATCCTGTCAACACACTTTGTAGGAGAGCTATGAGACCGGAAGAAAGCCCAAAACCACCCTGACAAGGCATTCCTTAGGACCTTCCAGCCATCTCCCAATTGCCCACAATGCTACTTTACCCTCATTCCAGGCATCCTGCATCTGAGAGCCCTCCCTGGCTTCTTTTGACCTCCTCTGGACAAAGCAAATGAGTCTGGCAGCAAACTGCTCTTGACTTTTTATGTTTTGGAGCGTCTTATTTACTTGTCTGTCTGTCTGCCTCTCTTTCTCTCTCTCTCTCAAGTCATTTGTTTGTTGTATTTTTATCTAAACACTAACAGTTTAAATGCTTCAAAGTAGGGAAGTCTGGTCTCACCTTGGTATTCCACCCCCACATTTCAGGGTTCTTCCTCTCCCTAGAACAGAATCACGCCCCCTGTCTTCCTCTCACCCCTCCTTACCTCCAGGAAGGATACCATGGGGTTGGGTTCTCTGAAGACAGCAGCATTAATATGCTGGTTGTGTGCCAGCTTGGTCATTCCTTCCCTGGAACAGGTCTGCAGAGTCCCTACCTTGAAATTCTTCCTCTCCCTGCAGGGCTCCATCAGGAACAGCCCCCTCTCTCTTGCCTTTAGCCACCGTCTACTACCACCTCAGCTTCACTTTCCTCTGAAATGTCAAAGCAAGATGAAATTGATGAAGATGGCGTGTGTTCTTCCCTAATGGGGTGAGCCAGGCTTTCTGAGCACCCCACACAGTGACCAGGGCAAGGGACTTGGATTCTGAAGACCGGGCAGCAGATTTGAACTGGACCACCAGCTGCGAGACTTTAGGCAAGTTCTTTTAGCTTTCCTGAACTCATCTGTCTAAGCTCGCTGGGGAATGGCTTGAAATATGTGCTCTTGATTTTTGTTCCATTATCTATGATGCCCATATTTAAAAGTTTGTACTTTTTTTAAGGGGAGAGATAAAGTGGGGGGGGGAATGGGGGGGTAAAAGTAAGGCTATCACAGACTGGTTCCCCTCCGATGTTCTGGAAGGGCTGAGAGAGGGACTGGCCCTGGGCATCCTTCAGAGCCTGGCCATAGAGGCCTGGGGCAGCTAGCTTCTATTAGCACCTGCCTCCCCTCCCCCATGCTTAGCCATAGTTGGGTCCAGCGGAGCTCTTAAGGGTAGGTGAGAATTCTTGGAAGGCTCAGCTTCCACAGGGTTCTCCGCCCCCCCCCCCCGCTTCCCCTTTCTAGACTCCTTGATGGTACGGAACCACTTCTCTTACCCCCACTGTCCTCCTGTGCGAAGGTTGGTAGCGGCAATCCGCCAGCTTCCCGCGCTCCAGTCAGTTCTACCATCATCGGGCGTCCTGCCCTGGGCTGGCTTCCCTGCTCCCCGTTCTCTCCGCCGCCCAGGAGCTCCCCCTCGGGGCGGCGCGAGGCGGCAGCCTGCGGGGTTGGCGACAGCGCGGGGGAGAGGGGCGGCTGCTGCAATCCTCCCGCCCACGTGCACCGACGGCAGCGAAGCGCCAGCAGTCGCCAGGGCCCGCGCCTCCCGCGCGGGTGGGTGCTTCACCTCTGGGGCTGGTGGGGGACCCGTAACCTGAGCCCCACCGCCGGGACCTCTATTTGCATAACCCGACCCCCCCTTTCTTCCCGACCCAGGCTGGAGATGAGAGTCGGGCTCCCCACCGAGGCGTCGTCTTGCCTGTGGTCAGCGCGGGGGCCGCGGGACTGGCCGGAGCGCAGGCGGAGCGGGCTGGCGCACGTGGTAAGAGCGCGGCTATTTCTTCCTTTTCTCCCCACCTCTCCCTTCGAAACAGGGCTTTGCGGGGTTTTTAAGAGGGTGGGACACCCACAGAGGTTTCCGTTCTCTCCTGTCCCCTTTGAATTTGATCCCCAATTGGAAAGGAGATCCGCGCGCAGAGCGCGATCGAGAAACTTTCCCAGATAATGCTTTTGGGCGTTTGAAGTCATGGCGAGGACTATTCCCGGGAGAACAACTTTCGCGGTTGGCACGGGGAGAACAGTGCTGCTCGGAGATCGGCGACAAGCCGGCTCCTGGTGGCACTGGGGCTCCCCTGATCACCATACTCCAAGAGGGCAGGAGCCGGCGCGCTGCGGCCGCGGGCATCGCAGGTGATGGGCGGGAGAGCGCCTGCAGCGCCGCGCTCCCTCCACGGCGTGGCGCCGTGGCTCCTGCCCGCCGGGGATCCTCGCTGCTTCGGGTAGCGTGGGTCAAGAAAGAGAACAGCCTAGCCGGGCCTGGATCCCTTTTGTGCGGGACTTTGAAGCTGAGAAGGGCAGGGCAGTTTCCCAGCTGGCTTCTGCTATCCCAAGCTACATAGGTCCCGGACCCTCGGGCTTGGGTATCCTGCCGCAGCCAGAGCGCATCTGAAGCGGGCTGGGTGTGTGGGGGAGGTGGGAGCCGAGTGTCCGGAGGGCCAGCAGTTTTAGATCTCTTAAAAGTTTTTGGTCGTTTAAGAGGAAGCTTTCTCCTGGAAGAGCTTGTTTATCAATTGACTTATTTATTTGCCGAGGAAAACACGTGTGGGGGCCACGGCGACCCAAAGCTGCCATTTGTCATTCAGCGCAGAGCAAGCTCTAAGACGGGGGGGGGGTGAGGGGGCATTATTCCTGGGGTAGACCTTAGGCGCTGGTGGTAGGATGCACCCCCGGAAAGTGTACATATAGGGATGTTGGGGGAAGGGTTGGTGGGTTGTGAAGATGAGGACAGTGTCTTCCAAGGGTATCCTGACTGTCGCCTGGCAGGCAGGCGCACACACGCGCGCTGTCAAGAGGGAGGAGGTGTGTAGCGTAAGGTGTGTTGAGTGGGTTTGTAAGAGGGCAGCGGAGGAGTAAGAGTGTGTAGCGGAAGTGGAGTGTGTGTGTGTGTGTGTGTGTGTGTGCGTGCACATCGGGCAGGGTGAGTGTCCAAGCCTCCATCTGGTCGCCCCCACGCAGCGGACCGCCCAGACACGCCGGGAAGGGCGCCCGCTCTGAGCAGCAGCTGGAGGGGAGGAGGCGGGGAGAGCGCGGGCAGAGGGAGGGGGCGCCTCCGGCCGAGGATCTCTCTCCTCAAGCTCCCGCAGCCCTTCTGCTCCATTCTCTACCCTAACCCCTACCCTCAAGTTACCTAAAAATACTTAAACAAACAAACAGCCCAGACCTGTTCCGTTTTCACTCCTGTATAAATAGCACAGACTTTCCAAAAAAGCAAGACCGCATTTACTCTTATCACCAGACACTACTTTCCACCGTGTAATTCAGAAAAAGGCAGTCAGCTTCCGTGAGGGTAATTTTTTTCTCTCTCTTTTTTTCTGTCTCTCTCTTTTTTTCTTTTGCTTGCGGTTTTGAGCTGCCAAGAAAGTGAAGGAGGGGTTTTGACTGTAGTGTCTCGGCAGCGCTCGGTTTTCTTTCCGAAGTTTAATTTTCCGGAATGGCTCCCAAACAAGGGCCGGGGAGGCGGAGCCGCCGCTACCGGATCTTCTCCTTTTTTGGAGAGTCTCGGAGAACCGGAATTCCTCCCCGCCCCAAGAGACGGAGCTACCAGCGCGGCCATCACCCACGGCGGCCGCGCCAGGGTCGGTGCTCACGCCTTCCTCCCGCTGAACTCTACAGTCCGGAGTCCCTGCTGCAGGCAGGGGCCGAGAGCCCCAGACCAGGGGGTTGTCCACCCGCTGCAAATCGTTCCCGGCGAGCTCGGCGGAGCCCGCGCTGCCAAGCCCGTATGCAAATTGGCCATGTGACCGCAAAAGCTGCCAGGCCCAGCCCTGTTCCTCAGTCCATATATGGGCAGCGACGTCACGGGTATTGAAGACCTGCCCATAAATACTCCGAGCCTAACACTTTCCGTCTGAGAGAGCAGCGATTGATTAATAGCTGGGCGAGGGGACACACTGACTGTTATAATAACACTACACCAGCAACTCCTGGCTCCCCAACAGCCGGATCACAGGCAGGAGAGAGTCAGTGACGGATAGCCTTTTTTTTTTTTTCTTCCTTAAGAAGCCAACAACTTGGTTGCTAGTTTTATTTCTGTTAGATTTTTTTTTTCTTGGTGTGTGTGGATGTGTTGTGGTGGTGGTCTTTTCTAAGTGTGGAGGGCAAAAGGAGATACCATCCTAGGCTCAGTTCAACCCCTCTCCAAAAAAAACGGCTTCTCTGGCACTCCAGGTAGCGAGGGAGTTGGGTCTCCAGGTTGTGCGAGGAGCAAATGATGACCGCCAAGGCCGTAGACAAAATCCCAGTAACTCTCAGTGGTTTTATGCACCAGCTGCCTGACAGCCTCTACCCGGTGGAAGACCTCGCCGCCTCGTCGGTGTCCATCTTCCCCAATGGTGAACTGGGAGGCCCCTTTGACCAGATGAACGGAGTGGCGGGAGGTAAGCCGCGTGTCTTCTTCGGAGCTTGTGGGTGGGGATCGGTGGGTGTGGGGTCTCGGAGGGGAGAATGGGGACTTAGGTGGACGGCGCTGACCACACTAGCTCTGAAGACTGGAAGTAGGTGCAAGGGGAGCGGGAAAAAATAGACTAGGGCTCTCGGGCCGTGCGCGCCAGCAGATGCACCTGGTCACCAAAAGCCACCCGCATGCCTGTGGTTCCGGGCGCGTCCAGCTTTGCTGGGCTCAGGGTTGAAGCATCATCTGGTCCTTGAAGCAGGTTCATCAGCCCGACTCGGCGCTTCTGGGCTAGGGTTAAAGAGCTGGGAAAGTTCGGCAGTCGGGCTAGAGCTGCGCGTCTGGAGAGCAAAGTGGCAGGGGAGCGCTTAGGAAGCGCACGGGCAGCGTTCTCTGGGCAGAGCCCACTCGCGGAGGATCTCCGGAGCACGTTGCGCTTCTGTGGTGGCTAGGAGGCACCACCCAACTTGCGCATCGCCCCAAAGTGAGCAGGGTTAACAAGCTGAGGCGGCAGAGCAGGGCAAGTAACAGCGAGAAGCGGCAAGGAGAATGCCTAGGGAGGCCCGCGCTGGCACCGGTGTGCGCCGGGTTCCTCGGCAATGCTGTGTAAAGTCGTCTTCCTCAGCCCCCGCGCCTTCCTAGAAGCCCAGCCTCTTAGTCTTAGGCTAAGGCAGGGATGCGCGGGTGTCTGGCTTGGCCGAGGATGTTGGGAGGGAAGGGAATCCTAGACTCCTTCCTCCGCTGCCCGGGTTCATTCTGACAGTCTTCAGCTGAAGCCGCAGCGGGAGAGGGAGAGGGAAGGCGAGGTGGCACCAGGAATTAGCAGCAAGAACATCACCCACCCACTTACCCATTCTGGGGTTCCCCTCTTCCGAGGCTGGCACCTTCTCTGTACCGCCTGGGATTGATTGGTCGGCTCTTTTTACTGGTTTCTGTATGGTTGTCTTGGCGGTAGGACTACAAGGCAAAGGAGTGGGAGAGAAGTCCGAGGCAGATGGGAAATTGTTTGATATTGTTGCTATTATTGGGTGTTTTTATTGGGGACTAGAGTCACAGATGGCTGGGAGATAGAAGCAGGAAGGGGCATGCCCTGCTTCTTGGAGATACAGTTTTTGAGTTCCAGACTCGGCCTAACTTCTTAATGTCTCTCCAGGCCTCAGTTTCCCCACCTGTTGCTCTGTAGTGTTGGAATCATGAAATGGGGATGGCCGTGCGTGTGTGTCCCCGCGCGTGAGTGTGCGTGTATGTGAATTAGTTCTTGACTGTATTCTCATTGTTCCACCTCTTCCCTGACTTTTCCCTCCCCAGATGGCATGATCAACATTGACATGACTGGAGAGAAGAGACCCTTGGATCTCCCATATCCGAGTAGCTTCGCTCCCATCTCTGCACCTAGAAACCAGACCTTCACTTACATGGGCAAATTCTCCATTGACCCACAGTACCCTGGTGCCAGCTGCTACCCAGAAGGTATTATCAATATTGTGAGTGCGGGCATCTTGCAAGGGGTCACCCCTCCAGCTTCAACCACAGCCTCCTCCAGCGTCACCTCCGCCTCCCCCAACCCACTGGCCACGGGACCCCTGGGTGTGTGTACCATGTCCCAGACGCAGCCTGATCTGGACCACCTCTACTCTCCGCCACCACCTCCTCCTCCTTATTCGGGCTGTACAGGAGATCTCTACCAGGATCCTTCAGCATTCTTATCGCCACCACCCACCACTTCCACCTCCTCTCTGGCTTACCAACCACCTCCTTCCTACCCATCCCCCAAGCCAGCTATGGACCCAGGTCTCATTCCTATGATCCCAGACTATCCTGGATTTTTTCCATCTCCGTGCCAGAGAGATCCACACGGTGCCGCTGGCCCGGATCGAAAGCCGTTTCCCTGTCCGCTGGACTCCCTGCGGGTCCCCCCTCCACTCACGCCACTCTCCACCATCCGTAATTTTACTCTGGGGGGTCCCAGTGCTGGAGTCACAGGACCAGGAGCAGGTGGAGGCGGTGAGGGACCCCGGCTGCCTGGCAGTGGGTCTGCAGCAGTGACTGCCACCCCCTATAATCCGCACCACCTGCCATTGCGGCCCATCCTGCGACCCCGAAAGTATCCCAACAGGCCCAGCAAGACGCCAGTGCACGAAAGGCCCTATCCCTGCCCAGCAGAAGGTTGTGACAGGAGGTTCTCACGCTCTGATGAGCTGACCAGGCACATCCGAATCCACACGGGCCACAAGCCCTTTCAGTGTCGGATCTGCATGCGAAACTTCAGCCGAAGTGACCACCTTACTACTCACATCCGAACCCACACCGGGGAGAAGCCCTTTGCCTGTGACTATTGTGGCCGCAAGTTTGCCAGGAGTGACGAAAGGAAGCGCCACACCAAGATCCACCTTCGGCAGAAGGAGCGGAAGAGCGGTGCTCCCTCTGCTCCTGCATCTGCCCAGTCTTCAGCCTCTGGTCCTGGGGGCTCGCAGGCCGGGGGCAGCCTGTGCGGGAACAGCGCCATTGGAGGACCACTGGCCTCTTGCACCTCTCGAACCAGGACACCATGAGATGAAGCTCTGGCTGACAACACCAGTTTCTCCAGGCCCCAGAGGCCCTCCAGCAGAGCTGCAAACACTACCACCCTTCCCTGTTCCTCCCCTTGATTCCGTGATCCTGGGCAAAGGACCTTGATGGAGCCCAGCTCTGTCCCACCTTCTCACAGACGGCCTTCCGAAAACTTAGGCCATTTGAAGGGAGTTGACTGCCACTCCAAGAAATGGGGGAGCAAGAAGAGGGCTGGGTAAGGGCCCCTGGCCTACAGGGCTGCGCTCTGACCCTGAGAGATGTCTGACTATGGTCTGCTAGCCCTTTCCTTTGGCCCTGGTTGCCAGTTCTGAGACTTTTTCTACAATAGGTTGGGAGTTGCTGATTCCTTTGATCGAGGACAGCAGAAAAAGACTAAATTAAAGCAAAACTGATGCGGCACTTTAATGGCTTGGGACTGACTTGGGGGTGGGGGTGGGGAGTTGTACAGTGAGCAGAGCCTCGTCCTTCCTGTGGCACTCTGTGGCCCTAGAGCAGTGAATGGAAGTTTCTCTGGCCATCTCAACCCTTAAGCAATATGTCCTAAAAACTCAAGAGAATGGAAGTGCAATGTCGGGCAGGACAAAGCAATATTGGCTCCTTTTTTTTGTTGTTGTTGAGGAACAAAGATTATTTTTTCAGTGTATTATCCATTTAGATTTTGTGTATTTTTGATGTGCACTGCTCTCTGAGTTCTGAACCTTTGGGGAAAAAATGTAAAGCATTTATTATCTCTTGAAATGAGTCAAAGGTTAACTAACTTATTTAAAGGGGGACGTACATAGGATGCATGCAGTGAGTGGTGTCGCAAGTGTCCTCTGTGCCTCGTGTGATGTGGGCAGTGTTAACAGGGTCTGCATGCCTACAGGATGCCTTATTGTGGGGGGGAAAGCACTCCCTGGGTTTAAGTATGGCTGTATATTTCTGCCTATTAATATTTGGAATTTTTTTAGAAAGTATATTTTTGTATGCTCTGTTTTGTGACTTAAAAGTGTTACCTTTGTAGTCAAATTTCAGATGAGAATGTGCTTTAATGTCACTGCCGCGGATTTGTTGGTTATTAGCTCTTTAATAGTTGTGGAGAGATAAACAATCCATTCTAACATAAAAACCACTAACTGGAGTTCAGATAATGGATGGCTTATTGACTATGGTGTAAATAAATACTTTTCATCAATATTCTGGTTGCAGAAATCATTTCTGAAGTACTTACTGGGTGGAGTTAAAATAGTTACTGACTTCTTGGGGGTTAGAACAGGCCCTCCATGTGGATAACAAGCCCTAGCTAGTCTTCAGGGAT
The DNA here is from genome assembly GCF_900095145.1 of Mus pahari. Taxonomy (NCBI): domain Eukaryota; kingdom Metazoa; phylum Chordata; class Mammalia; order Rodentia; family Muridae; genus Mus; species Mus pahari. Next base: position 32,680,784 of record NC_034598.1, read on the forward strand.
TTCCCACTGAATTAGTGAGGAGGCCTTCTGACTCACTGTTCTGTCCCCTGTAACAGCCTATAGCTTCTCTCTGCTCCTGAGTGGGGTTTGGAAAATAAATACTTGCAAGTGCCCACTCAGAGATGACACCCCCAGAGCTGCTTTCAGAACTCTGACCACAGCCTGGAACTCTGAATTGTGGCTTTGTGGAAAGTGTGGCGGCATGGTCAAATTATAAATGACTTTCTGAGTTCCAGGATTAATTTTAAAGCCACAGGAAACTTTTTCAAAGAACTATCATCCCTTCAGATCCAACCTGCTCAGACACCGCTGATGCCAGCATGAATGAGACGGCTTCAGGAATTACCCCAGGACTCATTTCTCTCCAGTTCTGGTGTCTCAGATGGTTACCCGTGTTTGGAGGGATTTGTCACAAACTTGGTGGATCTAGAAATGATTCTCAAAATTGCTTAAGATAGGTAGACACCAGGCTGTAAAACTCCAAGGCAATCTAAACTTACTAGGTAAGCTGCCTTCCCCAAGACACCAGATTATAAAACTTAGGGGTTTTTTTTTTTGTTTTTTTTTCTGGGAACCTTTTAGGATTTTCTTTTAAACACAAAATCATCTGACCTACCCACTTATGCTTGTTGGCATCTTTACTCTGAAAATCTGGACCTAAATATTTATGATGTCCACTGCTCCTTATGCAATGTAATCGGCTGGTATAGTCACACTGCTCAGCCTTAACAGAAAACCCCTCCCTTGCTTCTGGTCCATGTAAAGTCCCTGAAGCTGATGGCTACTAATCAAGGGCTTGCATTTTACAGTGGTGGTCACATCTTTGGCCCTTAATAGCACAAGGATAGGAGATTGAATTTATGGAGGCCACTACTGCCCCTCCCCAATCTCCTTCCTTTATCACCCTTTCATGGGTATAGAAATTTCTTTCCAGAACTCCTAAATAGAAATTTCAAAACCTTTAGTGTGGGATGGTTTCCTTAAAATTTCCCACTGGACTCGGGCTTGTCAACTATCAAAACTATTATTGTTACTTATCCAATATTGGCAACTATAAAGCCACGACACATCGTGGTAACTTTTAAATACCTCTCTCCTGCATAACTTTCATTATTTAAAGATATCTTGTACACCTAAATTTTGTACAGTTTTTAGCTATCTTTAAAGTTTTAATTTTGGACCACATTCAATCAAGATTACCCAAGCCAGGATTTTAAAAGCAAGACTAAACATCACTTAAAGAACAAGGCAAAAAGGACTCTTCATGTTAAGCACACTGGTTATGTAATCAGTTCCATCCTGGTGTGGTAGCAAACCTCCCCAACAAGCCGTAAGATTTAGTACACCTGCATGCTCAGAGCTACCCTTTCTGCCTTTGTCCCCAGAAACTTACATACCAAGTATCTTTAACCAACTTTCTCATTCAAAAGCATTCAGGCCAATTCTCATGACATTTTAAAATTTTGCCTAGGAAATCACCACAGAATGGTAAATTTGGATCTTTTAATCCCTGCCCTGCACCCCCCAAATGTTTCACGTTTTTTTGCAGAGAGATTCCTTAAAAGATTCATGCCTGAGATGGTTTGACTTGTATAACAAACAGCTGATGAAACCTAAATAACTTCCTCAAGCCAGGTTATTTAATACCCGTATCCTAATTGTTAATGAGACCAAGGCAAATCATTTCATATGTTGGAACACTTCAGTATGTGTGTGGAGGCAGGTAGATACAGACACCTAGAATGCTGGTCGTCCAAATGGCAACCATCGAATTACTAAGACAAGACAAAGAGATGAAAACACTTAAGCCTTAAGATTTTGTTTCCTTTTAGGATAAAAGTTGACTTTGTTTTCTTGTTATTTTCTTTAGGTTAAATACAAAAGCAGCCTTTTCTGTTGCAGCAAAATAGTGTAATTAGACATTAAATACTCCCAGATGTGTTTTCAGTCGGCTTGCTTCAAAGAGCACTCACAAGAAAACGAAGTTTATACCACTTCTTGGTCTTTGGGGACCTGTAGGTCACTGACTTTTGATACAATACGACCTAATGGAATAAACTGAGTTTTCAACAATAATTAAAATAGTTATAGTAACGTTTCCCTTCTCCACTTTGCAATAAGCAACATTATTTCTACGTAATTTTAAACATGCTTTTATTTCCCATAAGTACACACATTTTACTCTGAAATGTAAACACCCCTGCACTGTAAGACTGGGTATTGTTAAGAAATGATCTCCTTTGACAGCAGAAACCTCAGTGCAATGGACCAATCTGGGTTCTGTATAACCCTTCAGGCCTGCTGGTAGAGAGCAAATGATGTCAGGATAGGGGCAGAGCTCTGAAGTGGGGGTAACTGTCTCTCTGCCAGGCAGGAGAGCTAAAGCAGTTGACTCATTTGCCATCAGAGCAGGTAGGTTCTCCCCAGATGTCAAGTTCAAGGAACCTACAAAACAATACAAGGAGGGAGGGGGGAAGGTAAGGTGTACATTTTGACAGTCATGTTAAACATTCAAGAGAACTCACTCCTATTAACATAGGAAACACATTACCTAAAAGGCAGGGTTTTTTGTTTTTGTTTTTTTTCTCTTTTTAATGTAATCAGCAGCATGTGGCAATACATCCATCAATTCTCAAAGGAGTAGGAAGGTATGAAAATCTTACACCGATATAACTGGTCACTGATAGAACTACAAGGTTTAAAGGCTTCAGAGTATTTAGACAGACAGACAGACAGCGTCTCACCCAGGATCTAGTTATTGCATTTATTATTCATCAGAACAGTTAAGTGACTTAACACCATTGTGCTCATTGGTCTTTCCCAAGAAAAGGAGAAGGTAACTTTTATCCTAATTTCTAGACCACAATCTGTATTGTAGACCTACAGGGAAACACAACGGCATTAGTTATAGCTAATAGTTTATGCATAGACGTGCAAGGATTTTTCTGCACATTTTATCTTCGTAACGAGCATATTCTTTCTCAAGTGGCTCATTAAAACGTATTACACTGTTTTGACCGTAAGTTTACTCAGTTTATTAGTGAAATGAGCTTCACTGTTCTTACTGAACTAATGAGGAACACAGTATTGCTGTTTTAGCTCAGAACAATTTCGTTACTCTTTTGAAAAGCACCTTAGGGTTTTTTTCCTTCCAAACTACTTATAACAAACCTTTACTATTTCTCCTCCTTCTTTTGCAACAAAGGCCTTCATAGTAATTATTACTAGCCCGATTCCAGGCTAGACTTCTACAGGCTCCATGAAAGGACCTCCAGAGTACGCTGTAAAGTACNCATGACCCTCGACAATCCTTGTAAAGGAATCAACCTTTGCTGCAATTCAAAATCTGTATGTGGCTGAAAACCATACTCATTATTACTACTCTACGAAAATATTCAAATTTAAGACCATCACTTCCTATCTAGATGTTCATACGAGTGGCTCAAAGAGCTGCTTCGAGAGGATCCAAAGACATCTTAAAGACCATGATCAGAAAAAACTTGAACACTAGCAGTCATGGTGGACGTGTCTGGGTGTTGCTCCTGTGTCAGGTTTAAAGCAGGTTTCCACTGGCCTGTTTTCATTTTTATTAAAACAAACAAACAAAAGCCACAAGCCAAACCATCAATAATTTGCTGTCTCGTACCACTTTAATGACTGCACTGGGAACAGACACTCCTTCAGCCTGGATGTGTAACCTGGATACGTGGAGTCAAAAGCAGTTTCCCTACCAGGTCAACAAACGCTTGTCACCCATGATAGTAAGTCTCCATTTATTGCCGATATTATTATATTCTATTGCCACATGAGCCATCAAAAGGGCTTAGAAGACAGCTGGGCACATTTGATTTCTACAGTTTGTTTTTATGAAAAGGCCTGTGATAAAAAGGAACCCTATACATAGTAAACAGGGGAAACTGGTGGTCCATGGCCAGAATTGATAGACACATCTGTAAACATGGTAAAGGGGCTGAGCCTCCGCCAGCCATACTGCAGCAGCACTAGGGTTTGCTGCAAGAGTTGGCATAGGTTTATTCTCCAATCTTGGTGAGCTAAATGGCTAAATTCTCAAGCATCTATTCCATGTATCCATTACATATGTGTGGATACGTACATATGTATATATACATATTCATATGTATGTATACACACACATTTATATGATGGTGTCTCATGCATCCATGGTTCTGCTCAAATTCACTAGGTAGCCAAGTCTGACCTTGACTTCCAATCCTCCTTCCTGTATTTCCTAAATGCTGGAAAAACAGCTGTGTGCTACACTTGGTTTATGTGGTACTGAGGATTGAGGCCAGGTCTTCTTGCCTGCTTAGCCAGCAGCCTACATCCAGAGCCCCTCCCGGGGTACTACGTACTTTCTACCTCTTCCTACAAGAAAAGGCAGCAGTATCCAGCACTGGCTCTTGTCTAAGGGAATGCTGGGACACTATCTCCATCAACACAGCTGGAACCACACAGCTCCTCTGCAGGCTCCGGGGAGAATGCAAAAAACAGTCAAGAGTATTTTTCTCTTCTTTCATAGGAAGAAGCTGGAAGTAAATACGAGTACGGAATTCAACAGGTGGCCAGGGCCTTTACATTCAGTTATTTGGAAGCATAGCAGATTCAGCTCCTCTGAATCGTCTGGTTAGAAAACACATTAATTATTGTATCTTTGAAGCACATCAAGAAAAAAAGTCAGTTGAGGATAATATAGTCTTTGCTTTAAAGGCAAGTCCCCAATAGCAACAAAAAAATCTCTTTAAATGACAGAGACCCAAGGGAATGATGAGCTGTAAGGGCCTGACAGAGAATTCACATATGTGAGCTTCTTACTAAAGGTTACCTGAGTACACCAGAAGTGGNTACCAAGCCAGGGGAGGAAAGAAATCGTCCTCAACACGCACAGTTAAGAGGGGGGACCCTCATGCTAGAAAGATGTCTTCTCAGAACTCCTCATTTTAGATGCTGAGTAGTGTGTGTGTGTGTGTTTTAACCAAACGAATAAAAAAAAGAAAGCAAAAACAATTCAAGGTCATGCACAATCAGTAATAAATTAAACTATTAAGGAGCAACAGTGGGCAAGAGAGAAAACAAATCTTAGTCACCGAAGGGAAGAGGAATTCAAAACTACTTAGTGTATTTTGTAGAGAATGAGAAACAAAAATGTTTTCGTTATGGCTTTAGGATGGAAGCGCTTTAGGGTCCCTGNCCGGTTCCCTTAAATCAAAGCCTTGGTGGCAGTGACTATACCAGGAATCAACCTAGCCTTCCGCCCACCCGCCCCCATAACCGTGCCCGGTGGTGGCTGTACTCCAGTGGGCCGTGCTCCCCAAGGCTGCTCAAGATGTGGCGCTGGTCACTCCAGTAAATCNATCGTCCAGGCGAGGAGAGAAGAGCCCTTATGGAAGGTAGAGGGCAGCCAGGCCTTTCTTTGAGCAGGGCAGGGTACATCTTTGGCCCACAGTTCCCGGGCGGCAGGAGCTTCAAGGTAGGACCTTGGGGCCTGGGTAGGGCTCTCCCTCGCACCAGAAGTCGTCGGCCTGTGGTGTCTCCAGGAGCCACACTTCTCGGGGAAGGTCGCAGGCAGAGCCGGNAGCCTCCTTGGGTCTGATGGGCTCCACCACACGGTAATAGTGGCAGTCCCGGCCGTCCTCCGGGTCGTAGGGTGGGGCCAGGATGTCCAGGAAGGCAGCGGGCCCGTCTACCGCATCGATCTGGTGCAGGTTGTCCCGGTGTGGCGTGAGCACGCAGGGCCCACTGGCCTCGGTGTACTCGGCCCGGGAGCGCAGCACGCCCAGTCGCAAGGCCTCTCGCTCCAGGGGCTGCAGCGGGGGCTCGAACTGCTGCTCAGGCGGCGGCCGCCGANGGCCGGCCCCCGTGTCCAGCTTGTCCATGCAGCTGATGCGGACCGTGCCGTACAGCACCTTGAGCATCCCGTGCATGCCCGGGTGGTCGTGCAGCGGGATGCACGTGCCGCTCTTGAGCAGGAACACGCCCAGGCTGAAGCCCTCCGTCTCGCAGATGTGCATGTAGGTGACCGGCGGGAGGTTGCGGGGCAGCGGCTGCTGCGGCGCCTGCGGCAGCGCCTTGCGCGGCGCGATGTTGAGGTCCTCGGCGCGTACCTGGGTCAGCAGGCTCTTGAGCTGGCTCAGGTTCTCCGGGAAGCCCGGCGGCGGCCCCTCGGAGCCCGTCGAGCCGCCGCGGAAGGTGAGACACGCCTGGCGAGCGATGCGTTGGATCAGGGAGGCCATGTTGTCGCGGGGCATGCTTGGCGCTTCCTGCGCGGCTCGCGGCCGGCCCGTTCCGCCTCGGCGCCGCCCCTTGCGGTCTCTGGCGGCCGCCAAGGCTGCCCGCGCGGGTCCCCGCGCCAGGCGGGAGACCTCCCCCCGCAACAACCGGCCAGCGGGGCGCGCGGGGCCGCCTCGCACTGTCGCCCGCTTAGCGCGCCAATGCTCGGGCGCTTTTGCCCGCGCGCGAAGGCGAGTGCGCACGCGCACGCGCACGCGCCCGGCCGCTGCCCGCACTCACGCTCCGGGGGGCCCAGGTAGGCGCTGGCGCGCGGGCCGTGCCAGGCGCTGCCTCAGGCGCGGAGCTCCATTCACGCGGCCCACACCGACGACGACAGCCGGGGCGCGGCGGGAGCGCCGCAAGGCACGCTGGGATGTGTAGTCCGAGCCTGCGCTTGCGCGCGGCACGAACGCGTCCCGCGCAGCAGGGGAAGCCAGGGTTTTTTTTTTTTTTTTTAAAGAACCTGGCAGAAAGCGAGCAGCGCGTTCGTTTCCCGCAGCCTCAGGGCGTTTGCTTGTTTGATAAAACTTAACTATTATTGCAAGAGATATAGCCATTTAACTACAACTACCGCCATGCCCGCAGGCGTGGTGACATACTTCCGGCAGCTGGTGGAGGCTTCTCGCTGCTGGGAAAAAACGGAGCGAGAGGGTCGTTAACCTTCTGGTGCCGCTAGGGCCTGCTGGGTCACTCGGGGTCACCCTTGACCCTTGCTCCCTGGGAATGAGGTTTCGGGGTCAACCTTAGCTGCTCGTAGGCCACACTGGGTGCACCGTGGAGATAGATCTGTGGATGGCGCTTCTCCACTTTTCTGTTTCTTAGGAGGTGAATGGGGTCGGGCGGGTAACCAAAGCGGTCACCCAGCACAGCTGTGCGCAGCTGTGGTTTGCCTCTGGGCCTGATGACGCCGCTCCTTGACTCACGGATGGGGGGGTGGGGAGCTTTGAAAGGCCATTTGCTATGGCCAAGGGTTCTGTATACTAACGTCCAAGGGTTCTGTATACTAGTGGTTATCCATCCCTGGGGTGCCCGAGAAACACCAGTTGAGGAAGGGTCGTTTGGTCAGAATAAATTGTCGCTGTCATGAGTCGCTAGAGCAGCGCAACCATCGGGCTAGTTTGAAGTTAGGTCACCGAAGAGTGATTATTCTCTGGACTTTTTGCAGATGTAGGTGGTGGCTGGCGGAAGAAGATAGTAGATATTATGAATTTAAGTCCTAGCCCAGAATTTAAGGTCCTGTTGGACTTTCAAAGTTAAACATGGGTTTATAACTGCAGTAACCCAGGAAATCCTCTTCAGTTAAGAAGGCAGGCTTTTTTTTTTTTTTTCTTTTAAAAGTGGATTATGTATCCTAGCTTGTAAGTGTGGTATTCCAGGTACCTTGGGAAATACATTAAATAATGAGTACTATCTTAGTAATACCCTCACAGAAACTGCTAAGAAGTAGGCTATTCCCTGCCTGTACACGAGAGATTAATTTGCAGGTGCACATTTGGAAAAGCAGTAAGTGCAACGTAATGTGAAACTCAATTGGCATAACTGGAACCAGGAAACTCAAGGACTTAGCTTCTGCAGCTTATTGTGGTGCTCGCAAGCTGTGTCTTTCTGCACACCGTACCTTTCCAAGTCCTCAGTTCGTTCATCCAAAGGATGCTGGGTTTTGGTGCAACCAGATTTCTGAGTAATAGTTTCTCATAGAATGTCCCTTGGTAGCTTAAAGGGTGATTCTAGAAGTTACATGCCAGGGCTTCTGATTCAGTATTGGGGTGAAGGATAGAATTCTGGTTGAGAGGTGCCCACTGAAGTGGTTCGAAGTTCAGCACCCATGTTGGGGGAGGGTTGTCGCTGTGAGATCTGTAAATGGTGAGAGCCAACCCCATTTACATTCCACAGGAAGTGGCTGTAAGAGCAACTATTTGGCTACATATACGGATCCTTAAGTTTACTTGTGTTTTAGAAGCTGGTGGTGTGCCATCCTTAAATGCACTATGGAAGTTCACCATGCAAGGACATCCCATGCAGTTTATTTGGAAAGTAAGGGATATTTAAGAGAACGTTCTTTGTTTTCACATACAGATTTTTTTTTGTTTACTGGCTTTACTTGTATTAAAGAGTAGTTAGCAGGAGATACAGACCCCAAAGAGCACAGGCCGAAGCAGCATACAGCCTGCTTGATTTCCACGTGCCCCCCCCCAATAGTTGTCTGTGATTACATAAAGGAAGCTGTGTTTCATCTGTAAACAGGAAGATTAGATATATGTGCAAATGTCCAATGATGCCTTTGGGAACAGAGTAACTACCACAGGACAATAGGTCTTATTAAGATTTTCAGTGGCTACAAGTTACCCTTTAGAGACCAATAGGTTTAGGCATTCAGTGAGTGCTGAAACAGGAATGTGGACTTTATCAGTTTCGGAGCAGAGCTTTGAAAGGTTATTTTACTTGCTTTGACCTAGTAATGGCTCCTCTCAGGCCCTCATTCTTCATCCGTTAGCTGATAAAAAGTTTCCAGACAACCTGCATAGGAAACACTGGGGTGCTTGTTCAAAGGGCTTTTCCTAAATTACATTAAAATCGACACGAGAGTCTTTTGTGTGTTGAAGTTTTGGAGTTCCAGTGGGTGTTGGCCTATGGTACTTTATAAGTCACAGGGCCTTCACAGTTCCCTTTGATGCTGTCCTTCAGAGCTGCTCCAAAGAAGAAGGATACTGAGCCTAAGGGGTTTGCCCACCAGAAGCGCTTTGCTCGGGTTTTCTGCCCCACTGCTAGTAGCACAGCTGAGCGGGAGTTTGTATTTATGGCCATTAAAAATAGTCTTTATTTCTCATTTCTCTGTCTTGCGGTATTCAGAGTGAAAACCAAAAGAAGGGTAGAAAAAAAAAAAAACAACCGGTAACGAAAATCAGGAAAATGCATGGCAGGAAACAAGGTTGGGACATGTGGAATATATTGTCAATAAATAACATCTAGTGGGTACAAAGCTTAGTGTTTGGAGGCTCAACAAGGAACAAGGAGAGACAAGGTGGTGTTTCCCAAGGAATTTACTAGCAACTGTGCCCATCCCTAAGAGTATACACTGAACACGCAGTACCCAAATCCATACATCCATGATAGCTAGAAAGTCCTATGAGAGGTGGATAGATTGATGTGTAGTCCCATGATGTCATCGGTGGTTTTATAAGAAGATAGCAACCGAGTATGCAAACTTGTCTTTTTCACTATGTGATGGATGCTACCCTTGTCACACTAAGACATAGCATACTACCCCCCGCCATGTTAAGCTGTAGCAGGAAGGGCATTGCCCTATGGCACCATGCTCCCCGACTTCCCAGCCTCCAGACCACGAGGAATAGCTTCATTTATAAACTACTCAGTCTGGCAGTATTACAGCAGCAGATAGTTGGCAAAGCAGGGTGTTCTGCAGTACAGAGATGCGAATGGGAGCTTTCTTACTGATGTAAGCATACAGAGGCAATTGAACAGGGTCATAGATGGTCTGGTGCTCATGTGTGGTGTTTACTTTGCATTCAGTTATCTGGGGCTTACCCCAAGGTTCAAAAAAGTAGCTATGGGAAAAATATCAGAGAATGACAGTTAAGCGCCTCGGCAGTTAACTCACTGGATGCTCTTTCAGAGGACCTGGGTTCTATTCTGAGTGCCCATGTGATGGTTCAAAAACATCCTTTAATGCCAGTCCCAGGGACTGCACACATATACTGCACAACTACATGCAGGCAAAGTACCCGTACACTTAAATAATTTTTTGAAGTGATGTCTGACTCAGATAAAAAGGTATTTTTCTTTCTCTTTTTCTTTTTCTTTTTTCTTTTTTCTTTTTCTTTTTTCTTTTTTTTTTTTTTTTCGGGACAGCATTTCTCTGTGTATCCCTGGCTGTCCTGGAACTCACTCTGTAGACCAGGCTGGCCTCAAACTCAGAAATCTGCCTGCTTCTGCTTCCCAAATGCTGGGATTAAAGGCATGAACCACCACTGTCCAGCTCAGAACGTGTTTTTCAACACACAACAGTGTAACTTTTAAGTTTTTTAAATTTTAACTTCAATGATGGCTTTGAAAAGTTTTAATCTTCCTTGTAACCCACCACCTACCTGAGGGAGTGGAAGAGAAAGGATACAGGGAAGTGGACCAGTTTAGAAAGGTTCCTTGGAGCAACTTTCCTCTGTGTTGTTTGGAAATCAGTAGTTCAGTTTACCGGTTAGTAGACAGCAGCAGCTTGATTTACTCACAGATACCTTATGGATATATCAGTAGTCTAGTTTGGTAGAATCGGGTTAGCAACAGTGGTGACATGACCTAGTAGAGACAGCCAGGCTTCAGCCCTGGGCTCTAGTCAGCAGAAGGGACTAACAGGAACACCAGGAGAAGTCGTCAGCTCTAGCTCTCTCAGGAAAGCAAAGATCAGTAAAGACGCACAAGCATTGTAGAGTTAGTTGTACCAGTAAGCCAAGCTCTCTGCCTTGGACACTCTGTAGAGTCCTGTTTATACCCTCCACGCATCACATAACTTCTGTGTGTCTAGCCTCAGCTCGGCTCTCAACACGGGTCTTGTCTCAGCATGAATATCCAATTAGCCCCAGTCCTTAAAATAGACAAGCTATAATACACCACCAAAAGTTTTTTGGTGTGTTTCTCTCTATGACATCTCAACAAATACAGCTCAACTACACAGTATAAGGCAGACCGATATATATGTCATTAATCTTTCATCACGTGTCCTTTCACATGTTTGCTTTAACAGAACATCTTTTCTCCTGTGTCTGCTTCAGTGAAACGTTCCTTCATGAGGCTGCCATAGCCTTTCACACCTATGTCCACTTTAACAAAACATTCCTTCATATGTTTGCCCCAACCAAACACCGTCCAAACAACATTCCAAAAAACCTTTAAGTTTCCACTTCGTGAAAGTTCTGTATGCAAGCAAACAGAGAATAGCGTTACCGTTCCAGAGTCACTCTGACAATGTTGGCCTGAGAGCTTCTCATTTCATGCTGAGTCTCCTTGTGCTTGAGAATGTCATGTTATACAACAGCAAGGCTCTCTGGTCCTGCAAGTCCTCACAGAGGTGGCTTAAAGCTATCTGTGCCACCCAGGAGCTGTCGGACCCATGATAGGACACAACCTGTCACAGTAGGACTGGCCAGATCAGAAAGAACCTGATTCCTACCAGATAGAAAGGGAAGAGAAAGGCTTCAGGGATACCGGGAGTTGTCTTGTGTGGAGATGAAAGCGGAGAAGTGGGCAAGGACGAGTTTGTGAATGCTTTCCAGCTGCGGGAGGGGGTTAGATTGTGTTATAATTACAGCAGGAAACCTTTAGAAAGCTGTGGGCTGGAAGGGGCTTGGCCGGCTCCCTTTATTTATTTTTAAACAGTAGAGATTGCTGGTGGGCAAGCCTAGAGAATCCCTACTTGACAAGACGATCCCAGAGAGACACAAGAGGTGGTGTGAGCACAGAGCTTTGGCTTCACAGGTCCAGCAAGCCCGGCTTCCGGGCAAGCTGTTGCTTTAGCAGTCTCTTTCAAGTAGACTCTCCGAATTCTCCCTTTCCCAAGCTGACAGATAGCTCTGCGGTGATAGGTAAGACTGTGAAAGCTGACATCCCATCCCACCTTCTGCCCACAGCTATTAAATTTAGGAAAGGAGGGAAGCAAACAGAAGCAGAAATAAAACACATTCTTTTTTTGTCAAGCCGCTTCATTCAAGAGAAAGCCAGGGCAAAGGCTCCGCCCCTGTCTGTTTAGCTCCAGGCTCTCTGAGAGCCCCGCCCCTGCCTGTTTAGCTCACAGCTCTCTGCTGGGGTTGCCTTAGCCCTTGGAAGAAGGCTGCTCTTTGGGTTTAATTCTTTTCCCCTTCAGTTCATAGTAACTGATTTTCCGTTATTCACGAGACAACCTCTTAACGTTTACACAGAACTTTCTCTACAGCCCTCTTTGTCCATCTCTTGGTCACACTGGGACTCGGGTGGAAGAGTGCCACATTCTTATCACTCTGGGGTGCTGGAAGACAGTAAATAAACTGCTAAAATCTCCCCGTTTTAGACACATCATTAGAGTTTATTTGGTTGTACTTAAATATTCAGGATTCGTATTATATTCGTATTCCTTTCTAGATTTTAAAACACGTTTTCTCATCCGATATTATGAACGAATACCAAGTTGTAAGAAAAACAGTTGCCAAATTAGAAGCATTGGATGCCTGGCTTTGTGAGTGTCTGGGTGTCACCTGACTTCACTAGAGCGCCCCAGGAGATTGTGGGAGATGATGCTCCTGTTTCCATTTAGCATCTCCGTGAGCCACAGAAGAGACCATTATGAGCACAATGCGGGCAAACCAAACGCAGACACTTTCTCCATTCTGCTTACTTAAATGGCATCATCACAGGCCCCTTAACGTGGGTCATCTCCACTAAGATCTTGCGCAGGAACTCCTTCCCTCCTGCTTCGTTGGGCTCTCTGGACTCTCCTTCCTCTGGCATGGAAGCGGTCTCCTTACAGATTCTAAGCACAGAGACTTTTGGTGTTGGGTTTGACTTTAGGTGGTCATTACACCAGTACAGTGGTGTTACACAGGCTATAGACACCATTTTCTGGCTAATTCTGTAGATTGTTTTTACCACTTGTGATTCTTTTTTGATAGTAATGTTTACTCCACTTCTGGGTATAAAGGTAGATAAACTAGATATATAAACCAAAAGTTTATTACTTTATAAATGATATTACTTTATAAAGACATTTATTTTGAAACAATTGAGCCAGGTGTGGTGGCTCACTCCTGTAATCCCATCACTTGAGAGGCTGAGGCAGGAGAATCACCAAGGGGTGGAGGTTAGCCTGGATTACACAGTGAGACCGGGTCGGGGTGTGTGTGTGTGTGTGTGTGTTGTGTGTGTGTGTGTGTGGTGGACAACAACAGCAACAAAAACCTTTGGAGTCCATGTGACTTTTAACACCCATTAAAATGGAAAGCAAATTTGCATGCTAATGAGATGGAGATGTTTATTTACCTTTACATAAAGGAGTACTCTTGGCTGAATGTTTAATACTGAAGGACACAGAGCTTCTTCAACTGTTTTCAGAATTGGTCCATATTCTTGTTTCATAATTGCCTGCGCCAAGAGCACCACAAAATGGCAGAAGTGCATTCAGGGTTGTGTCAGAAATCACCAAGCATTCCAGCTTAATACTAACCCAAAAGTTACATCATAATATTGTTTGTTTGTTTTTTTTTTAAATGAAACTCAAGTCAGCAGCTCACATAGCAAGTTTTAAACCCCAGCAGTATAATCTAGACTAATCTGAAACACGCTGAGGATCACTGGTTGAAAGCATGGAAAGCCTCCATTTCCCTAGGTAAGCCATCGTGTTAGAAGAGCAGAAAATGTGGTGTGAACAGTAAAAAACACTGCAGTCCTTTTACAACGTGTGGCAGGCAGGACTCTGAGCATGGTGTTTGAGGTGATGCTCACTGGTGGGGTGTGGTGTGACGGCATTCGGAATGATGCTCACTGGTGGGGTGGGGTGTGATGGCACTCGGGATGCTCATTGGTGGGGAGGAGTATGACAGCTTGCAGAATGCTCACGGGTGGTCAGAACCAAGGCTGCAATGACGTCATCCAGCCGTCCAGTGCAGCACAGGTGAGCACTGCTAGAAACGCCTTGGCCTGATTAAGCCTTTGATTTTGAAGTGGTATTTGGACATTGTGCATTCAAAAACTTTACTGTTGACATGGTTCTTTTGTTGTTGTTGTTTGTGTGTGTGTGTGTGTGTGTTTATGCCCACCTCCTACGTTCACTTATGCAACCCTTTCTGGGTGACAACCCACTGAAGTGGGACTTTATTACCTTGTTTGAGATTCAGTTATGTCGTGTGATGTTCTTCTGGAAACTGTCTTATGAGAGGATGTTTCACTGAAGCTGACATGTGAGAGGACATTTTGCTGATACTAGACATTTGGTCATGTTTTTATGGAAGCTGCCTGCTGAAAGGGCGTGTGGTGACTTGCTGGAGGGGATGCTTGAGAGGACCCTTGGTGTTTGGAAAGAGTGTAAGTATAACCCGACAGGCAGTGGACATGCTCCTGCACTGGTCTTGCATCCCTTAGCCAGTCATCACTGGTCTTCCCTGATGCAGGTCTTCACTGATGACGCTCTTGCATTGGTTCGCCTTGCTTTCTTTGCTGATCTTCTCTTGTGATTTCTTAGAGAGAAGCACAATGAAGAACTTCTGGTGGTGTTCTAGCTGCTTCTTGCCGCTTCTGTGGACTCCTAGTAATCTGCAGAGCCTTGCGGTTTCTACCGGATCCAGCTGCCACTGCTCACTGGTGTTTGGTGTTTTGCTAGTGAACTGGGCTGCTGACGATGAAGATTGGGATCACCCCAAAGAACTATTTATAAATAGGTCCACAATTCCTGTTCTCTATTAACCTCTCTTTTCCCTGCCTCTGGTGGGTGATGGGCTAGGAGGGAAGTCGAAACGTTAAAGAACCATAATTAAAGTAGGTTTTGAAAAATCTAAGCCTGCAGCCCACAGTTTAAGCTAGACTGTGGACTGTGGACGAAGGGTTGGGATAGGAGAGAACTTAAGCTGGCTCCTTCCCTGTCTTCACCAACTTATTCTGAGAAGACAAGGGAGAAAGGAATGAAAACTAAGCGGATCTGTAGGCACAGGTGGGGTGAGGTATACCCGCATGTTGTTAAAGAAGAGAAGCTTGTGCTCTGCACAGCCTGACATGCTGCCCAAGGTCAGTGCACTCTCTAGTTTCCTGTCAACTTGACACGAGTTAGAGTCATCAGAGGAGGGAGCCTCAGTTGAGTAAATGCCTCTGTAAGATCAAGCTGTAGGGAAGCCTATAGGGCGTTTTCTTAATTAGTGATTGATGGGGGAAAGCCCCACCCATTGTGGATGGTGCCATCCCTGGGTAAATGGTCCTAAGAAAGGAGGCTAATCCCAGCTCTCGGGAGGCAGAGGCAGGCGGATTTCTGAGTTCGAGGCCAGCCTGGTCTACAAAGTGAGTTCCAGGACAGCCAGGGCTATGCAGAGAAACCCTGTCTCGAAAAACAAAAACAAAACAAAACAAAACAAAACAAAAAAAAAAAAAAAAAGGAAAGGCTGAGCAAGCCAGTAAGCATCCCCCCTCCATGGTCTCTGTATCAGTTCCTGCCTCCAGGTTCCTGCCCTGTTTGAGTTCCTGCCCTGACTTCCTTGGTGCTCCACAATGAGGAAGTGTAAGACAAATAGACCCTTCCCTCCCCAACTGGCTTTTGGTTATGGTGTTTCATTACAGCAGTAGTAACCCCAACTAAGACAGCCCCTTTGAAAATAGATTTTTGGTTTCAATATACCCTTACCAGCTTGATACTGGAGAGGTTGTCCTCTTGGGCTTTAAGAAATGTGACTATTATGAGACCCAAAATAGTCACAAACTGTAAATTAAATTCAAACACATTGTACCTCTCTTAATACTCAGCCCCCCTCCATGCTTTTTGTTTTTCTTCCCCCCCAAGAAGACATCAGCCATCTCCACCTCCTCCGCTTTCCCATCTGTCCTTTTCCTCCTGGCTGAAGTTGAGTTTTTTTTTTTTTTTTAACTTTCTATTTATTTTAATTAACGGATTCTAAACACAAGTGGCGAAACATTTGATGTTCAGCTTTAAGAGGCAGTGAAAGGAAACACTGGCTTTCCTCTCTGTCAGGAAATCTCTGTGTGTTAGCTGCTGGCCCCTGCCTGAATGGTGACTGTGAAAGGGCAGGCAAGGGTTCCTGGGTTCTGCGAGCTTGCAGGTGAGCAGAGCCTGGGCTGGGAGGAGGTGAAGCTGGGAAGTGCTCCTTAGAATAAAGCTGTGCTTTCTGTGGAGGTGACCTTCCCCGAAGGATGCAAGGTCACGGACTGTGCACTTAGGATCTGATTCCCTTGGAATAAGAGAGCAGGATGTAATCTAATTCTCTAAGCATTCTGAAATCGAAAGTTCTTCCCTAGACAGGGTCTGACTACCCCTACCTCCTCCTCTGTGTGTGTGTCCTCATCCTTCATAATTCACCTTAAAAATACATTTAGTGCATTTGGAAGACTTAAATCATTACGTTATTGCATGTGTTTCTTTCCGAGATAATCTTGTGGGTATTTTGAGAGAGTCACCTTTCCCAGCTTTGGGGGAACTTAACTCTGAAAGGTGGGCTCTCCAACAATCATTGGTCACGAATGCCACCCCGAGCTTCTGGCTTCCACGTTCATTGACATTCCCCAGAAAGAAAATTTGGAAAAGGAACACAAAGAGTAAGTGTGCATTTGTTAAGGAACGATGCGACAGAGGTACTGAGCGTGGAAGGGGCGCCACAGGGGAGCACTGCCATGCTCTTGCTCAGTGTCTTTTATGGCCAGAACTGCCAGGGGTTTGGTGGACCCTTGGGCAATTTTTATTGAACTTAGTAGTCATTTAATTTTTTAAACACATTTTGGGCTCAACTAGTTAGGCATGCACATGCAGTGCATGGTCCTGCCCAGTCTGAGAAGTGGTCATGTGTGCTCACGATCCACCACAGGCTTGTTGGAGTGTTCACTCCAGTCTCCAGGTGAAGCGCCATTCCAGGCCTTCTTATGGAAAAGCGACCTTGTCAACAGTGGCCCTGATGTGTTATCATAGAGCAACTGTGAGACATCACAGTACAGTTTGGAAGTGAGGAGCCTGCAAAAAAGCTGGGCAAGTTCACACTCTCCTTCCAGATTTTTTTTTCTTTAAAAATGGGGTTAAATGACATTAAGTAATGCGTTTTCATACTGTGAACCACTATGGAGCGCTACAAAAGACATTTTTAACTGTATTTTTTTTTTTTTAAGTAACATGCAAGAGACATTCAGCCACATGCATACAATGATGATCTGATTTCTCTTCTGCGTGTCTGTTGTACTGTTTTAGTTGTTGTGGATTGTATTGGCTTTTCTGGAATATAGATCATGGAGCAGAATGGACATGAGCTCCTGTTGAAAGCATTTCTCATTCTAAGTTTCCACAGCGTCTTTTTCAAAAGAGAAAAAAAAAAACAATTTTTTTCCTTCTAAGCACAAATTATCATGCAATCAGAATGCCACGTATTGCTGTTGAGAAAAGCAAAACATGCCTTGAGTTAACTACACATTTCAAGAAGACGTGCTGGGGTAATTGACAGCCAGCGTCCCAGCACCGTGGATGCCTCTAAGCCAGCAGCCTTCAGTTTAATTAGATAATTAGCCCCGGTCAGCCCTCGATGAATGCACAGGCAATTAGCAATGAATTTGGGCTGCTAAAGCCCTGTTTTCCCTTCTTTGTGCTCTTTAGCCATCATTAACAACTTTAACTACTGAACAATTTATATCTTCACACTAACAATCAACTTTATTATCATCGAATTCTTTGCAAGTGAGAAAGCAATGAGACCCGATGTTGGTTGCACAACATTAAGTGATTATGTTAAGTAATGCCATTTATTTGCCCAGCCGTCCCGCTGCTGTATTATGTCAAACAAATAGGGCTTTTAGAAGCAGTGCATGCTCCATGATTTCCATGATTGCTTTATTTGTCAAATGCAAGCAAGTAGCAAGAGATGTACCTCCATTTGTAGTTGTTTCCGAGTAGCTTTCAGGAGACTTGAATAAAAGAAAACTTCCTTGCTTGCTTGTTTGTGAGATGAGGTCCCCTGGAACAGAGCCTTTCTTCCTGTCTGAATGTTCCTTACATCCGGAGCAATAGGCAAGAGCATCGGGAAGAGAGGAGGTTCCGCAGGCTCACAGGTAACCAAAGAAACCATTGTGACCTTCTCTCAGAGACTTCTCCTGTGTGTGTTTTCAGCCATTCCTGCCCTTGCTTTGGGAGCAGCAGAAGAGGAAAGAGTAGAGGGTAGTGTAGGTGGAGGTGTTACCAGCAAAGGGCAGCTCAGTCCCTCGCACTTGCCTTGAAGGCTTTTGTATTGCTCTGGTCTTTGACACGTGAACCAAAACACTAAACTATATTTCAGTCAGAAATGAGTTTTGAAAGTGGACATTTTAAGTTTCTACAGGCTATTTTAAGTTTTGTATGACTACTGGAGGACCATTTGTGGTGGCCAAACCCTGTCCGTTCCCATCAGCCTATGACGACCTTAATGCGTAGTAGACCTTCCATTTCATAAAACTCAGCCTCACTTATTCACCATCTAATAGGATTTGGGAGATTAAGCCTAGCGTTAGAAAATTAGTCAGTCAATTAATAGCCGTTTATGAATCAATTAAAGAAATGTATTACTACTTAAGCAGAATTAAAAATGGATAAACAATCTTTCTTCTGGTTGGAATATGAATGCTGGCTTATAATTTCTTATCTTGAGACTTCCCATCTGGCTGATCTGGGAAATATTTCTTTCCTGCAGCAAAGCAGTAACTAGCAATTAGAGTTTCAAAAATGCCAATTTTAATCATGGCTTCCATTTCCAAAATAGAAAAACATAGATGAACTATATAAAGCCTCTTTCTTTTATTCAATGGGTTGCTTTAAAAAGCAATTTAAATATCTCAAAATCAAGCTTAAGGGTATACCAGAAATGCAGAATCCCCCATACCTCAGCCCCTTTGCTCTGAAGGTGGCCCAGGAGTTTCACTGGCATGGATGACATCTCATTCAGATAGCAACTCTCCAGCAGCCTGCACATAGTAGGCCTTACTCTATAGCAGCTAACACACAGTAGGCTTTCTCCACTATGACACTTGGTGCTTGGGGTTAGCAAATCCATTCTTGTTGGTGTTGTTCTGTATGTTGTAGGATATCTAACAATACTCTCATCCCTTGGCTCTATAACAATAGCACAAGCTTCTCCCCCTAGCCAGACTACAGAATTGTATGTATCTCCATCTGTTACCGACGTCCCTATGCTAATACCCCCAGCTAAGAACCAGTGGTATCCATGAAATAAGACTTTGGTAATTGTTCCTTTAAAAGTGAACACATTTGGAGGCTCCAAGGTCTGACACTATTACTGATGCTATGGTGTGATTACAGACAGGAGCCTAACACGGCTGCCCTCCGAGAGGCCCACAAACAGCTGACTGAGGCAGATGCAGGTACTTACACCCAGCCATTGGACTGAAGTTGGGGACCCCTGTGGTTGAATTAGGGAAAGGCTGGAAGAAGCTGAGGAGGAGGTAGATCCCATAGGGGTCTCAATTAACACAGACCCCTGAGATCTCTTAGACACTGAGCCACCAACCAGGCAGCATACATGAGCTGGTCCGAGGTACCCCGACACATATATAGCAGAGGACTGCCTGGTCTGGCCTCATTAGGAGAAGACAAGCCTAACTCTCAAGAGACTTGAGGGTCCAGGGAGTGGAGAGGCCTGGTGGGGAAGGGGGAACATGCTCTTGGAGACGTGGGATGGGGTCGGGGGAAGTGAGGGTGGAGGAATGGGATGAGGAAAGGTAAGAGGGCAGACTGGGAGGGGGGCAATGTCTGGACTGTAAAAAGTAAAAGTAGTAAAAGAAAAGTGTATACATTTGTATGTATTTAATTAAACATAATACAATATATGTATATAATACTTATATGTACAGTGTGCATATAATACACATGTATATACATATTTGTATACACATAATACTCATGTATATGCATACTTAAACATTTATATAAAATGAAGTATGCCAAATTTGGATGTATAGAAGTCTTAATAATTGAGATAAATCAGTCAGAACCTTCCTTGATGATCTGGGGGCTTCCGCACCCAAATTTTGTAGCTGATCTTTCACAGTGACCTCTGCAGCAGTATTTCCACATTACAAGCCCTGGTCCGTCTCTTAGCATGCTGGCGTCCCTAGGAGCATCATTTATACAGAGCTGACATCTCGGTTTAGAGCTCAGATCCTTTTAGTGCTTACCTAGCTTCTGACCGGCATTGTCTTTCAGGCAGAAGACCCAGGAGAAGCCTTCCACAGGGCCAAGAGCGGCTAGGTGAGCCGGAAGCTCATTGGCTGAGAATGCAATGAACCGGGTGAACACTAAGGCCGCCGCCCATGAGTGAGTCCGGCTGCTCTCAACTCATGAAGCATTAGTTCGCTTTTCTCTACTACTCTTATCCTTGTGTTTTTTGTTTGTTTGTTTGTTTTTGTAACGAATAAGCTAACTTGATGTTCTTTAGCAGGGGAATGAATAAACAAACCGTGATCAACTCAGACAGGAGGACAGCGGCCGTGGAAAGCAAAGAGCCATAAAGGCAGTAACATATGGAGGAAAGCTGCAGCACGGATCTAAGCGAAAGGAGCCACTCTGACAAGACCACGTGATCTGTGAGTCCAACCACGAGACTGGGGGAGAAATAAGACTGTCAAGAGTTAAAAGTTGGCGGCTGCGGTGCACTAGAGCAACGGATGAATAGCCAGAGCAGGGCGCCCCTAGGTACTGAAAATACTCTTTAATGGTGTCGCAGTAGAGAAACATGCACTGTGAATTTGCCCCAACCGGTAAAGTGTACACAGAGTGTGACTCCTGATGTAACCCGAGGGTCCTGAGGCATGGTGATGAGTCAAAGTAGCTCATCAGGTGTAACCAGTGCCCCACTCTGGGCAGGGGCAGTGCTGACTCCGAGGACTTGATGCATGGGAGCAGATGGGCTGGGAATCTGTATTTTCCACCGAATTTAATGTGAATGTGTTTGGGGACGTCCAGCTGAATATCGCAGTAAAAGAAAATCTGGAGCCGGGCGTTGTGGCGCACGCCTTTAATCCCAGCACTCGGGAGGCAGAGGCAGGCGGATTTNAGGGCTATACAGAGAAACCCTGTCTCGAAAAACAAACAAACAAAAACAACACAAAACAAAACAAAAAAACAACAAAAGAAAATCCGTCTCTTGTGCTTCACCGCTCTGACTCTAGGCTCTGGAGTATGGCCAGCAGGTGTGTTCCTTAGGACTTTAAAGGAGGGCATTTAGTCAGGTTCAGAGGTTCACTCCATTATCATCATGACGCAAAGCATGGCAGCATCCAGGCAGGCATGAAGCTGGAGAGGAGCTGAGAGTTCTCCATCTTGATCCACAGGCAGAAGAAGGCGACTGTGTCCCACTGGCCAGACTTGAGCTTCTTAGAGCTCAAAGCCCACCTCTACCTTGACATACTTTCTCCAACAAGGCCACATGTTTTAATAGTGTCACTCCCTATGGCCAAGCATTCAAACACAGAAGTCTGTGGGGGCCATTCCTGTTCAAAGCACCACACCAGGCCTGTGGGTGAAGAGACAGAGATCTTAGGGCTCAGAGAGAGTGAGGGAAGCCAATCAAGATGGTGACACCTGAGCCGTCTCCTCACCACTGGGGGCAGGGATGGGGGGAGGAGAGAACCTGGGGAGCTGGCTTCACTTGCTGACTTACGCCTTCCCGGAGGACAATAGCGTGCAATTGGTGTGATTCATTTTTATTAAACATAATACAATATGGCGCCACTGGTAAATGGACACAAGATAACGAGTCTGGAATCTACGGCTTTGCCTTTCTCAAAGTGCATTCTGGACTCTGCTCCCCGAAGAGATGGTTGAATTATTGGGGGAATGTTCTAGAGAAGTGAAGACAGTCACAGAGGAATAAAGAGAAACCGAGGCCGAGATGTCTCAGGTGTGCATTGCTCGGATGTTGAATTCCTCTCCTCTCTAGTAATAGTTATAAAGGGGGAGAGGAAGCGGGGAGGTAGCTCTGTGGTAGATCCTTTGCCTAACATCAGTACAGCCTTGGGTTGCTATCCAGCTCCACATACGTACGGAACGGGTGATAGGGGAAGAGAGACTTCAATTTCTGAGCCTTGAGTATGAAGAGGTAAAGAGAACTGTCGAATAATCCAACCGATGGTTGTGTGCATGGGTTATGGCTGGACGGGTGTGCATTTGTATGGGAGTGAGAGGTGTCATCCTCAGGTGCAATCCTTATCTTTATTTGTTGATACAGGGTGTATCATTGCCCTGCAACTTGCCAAGTAGGCTAGGCCACTGGATAGGTAGCCCCCGCGACCCCGCTGCTGGGGTTCCAGGCATGCCCACCTTACAGTTTCAGCTGGCCTTTGAGAACATCCCCCTGGCTCCTTCTCATGCCTAGGAAGGCTGTTTCTAGAGTAGCCAGCAGTAGATGGGAGGATTGAGTGCAGCTGTGACAGCATCAGTTTACTGAGCCTGCGGAACGAAAGGAATGAGTACCTTAGTCACCCAAGACCTCAGAAGCTAGGGTTCTTAGAGCTGAACGTGGTTTGGAAAGATGCAGCTCTCCAGTGACATTCGGGTCCAAAAAAGCAAGTCATCAGAAACATTTCCCTACCGACTCCCCTTCATTGTCTAGCACATACTCTGGTTTGTGCCGCAGCCTGATCCCCCTCCCCCACCTCTTATCTTACCTCTATTATTCTCTCCATCCCTCTTGCAGACACAGAGACACTCACTGTATGTTGCTCGATGTTTGGCACAGTTTCTCCTTTTCCTCTCTTAGATTTCTGTGCCACTGTTCTCTGGCCAGAGTCGGTGGCTCCTTCCTGATCTCCCCAGCGCCCCCTTGATGCTGCACTTTGGCCTAGCAGCCCTTCCTTGTCCTTCCTTGAGGGAATAGCTACCAGCACCTTCCTCCTCTTCAGTGTGTGTAATCATTTCTCTTCCCATTAACCCATCTCAGTGTTGTACAAACTCCAGGGGCCCATGCTCCCAGGAATGAGTCCTAGGGTAGATCATTTGCAGACTCACCCCTCAGTTTTCACTGAACAGCGGGCATCAGTTACTTTCATCATTCCAAAATACTGGGTGGGATGGAAACCACAGAGGGAAGCCTCCTTATGGTTCACGGGTTCATGCTTGGCCCATGGGTTTGGACAGAGCAACATGGCAGTGGGAGCCTGGGACAGGGGACTGTTCACTTAATAGTGGATAAGGAGCAGAAAGGGAGAGGGCTATAATCTTCTAAGGCACACCCCCACCCAGTGACCCACTTTCTCTTCCTCTGAACACCACCCCCCTTTTCCTGAACTCTCCACTACTCCCTAAAAGGAAATTCATGTGAAAATTCCCAGAAGGATCTGGATGACTTAAGGGATCTCACTAGTTTGTAAAGTACAGAAAACGAACCACTTTACTGTCAAGCTCATTAGCGTTTTCCATTGAGACACTGAGTGGATGAAATGTACTTGAGACTTGACTTTAAAAGTTCTGTGGCAAAACAACAACAACAACAAAACATGGGGAAAAGAAAAACAAGAAAAAAAGTTCTTGCTCCTGTGCCTTCAAACAAGAGCATGGCTCAGACACCAGTGTATGAGCTAATTGTTACTCTGGGGGCCCCCGGGTCAGCGTTTCTTATGTTGCTTCCAGAATATTGGACAGCTGATAAAAGAGCAAGCCAACTAAGCAGGTGTGTCCCCACAAGCTGGTAGGGAGAAAGGACCTGTGTTGTTAAAATAGTTTATCCAGACATTGTTTCACAATAGAAAATTGCCTGCTTTCCCACACTTATTAGTCAAGCCTCTCTTCTATTTAATGTATTAAAATAATAGCTCAGTTCTCTGGGGGCCCCGGGATTTCCCCTCCGCAGAAGGGTATGGGGTGCCTTTTTCATATCTCCAGGCTGGGGAAACCCCACTCTAGGCAAAGGGCCAATTTCAGAGTCAGTAGCTCATTAAGGAGATTAGAGTCTGAGGAGCCACAAAGAGTAATGAACACAGGAGAAGACAACACCAGCCGCTCTGACCAAGCATTCAGCAACCTCACTGCCCTAGAAAGAGGAAGAACAGTTTACAGACGAGGCAGGATGCCAACGGAGGACAGACACTCCTTCCCACTCGTGGCATCGTGTTTCACGGCTAATAGTCTTCTAGAGACGACCGGGCCATTTCTGTCTTAAGTGACCCACACAGATGCTTTTAAGCTGGGAGATAAAAATCGATGATGGGACTGGAGAAATGGTTCAGTGGTTATGAGCACTGGCTGCTCTTCCAGAGGACCTGAGTTCCATCCCCAGCACCCACATGGCGGCTTACACAGCTTGTAACTCCTGCCCCAGGGGACTCGATGTTCTACTCTCCAAGGCCACTGCACAGATATGACCCACAGACACACATTCATAGACATTCAGGCAAAACACCGTATACACAAACTACTACTACTACTGCTGCTGCTGCTGCTGCTGATACTAAAGCACATAAAAAAGATCATCCATCATGTTCAAATTTGCTTCATTACAGAGATGGGGGGATGGTTCTACATATAGAAATCAGTGTACATAATCTTTCACATCAAGACTCAAGGATAGAAGTCCTTATGGTCTCGATTGATGCAAAAGATGCAATGTCCCTTTATAATGAGAGCCCCCAAGAGACTAGGAGTAGACAGAGCTCACCAACATAACAAAGCCCATCCAGGATGACCCCTTGAGCAAATATTATACTGCATAGGGAAAACTGAAAGTGTCCCCACTAAAGTCAGGGACACAGCAAGGGACACTTCCCCCAGTCTTGTTTGATGCCACGCTTCATGTCTTAGCTAGAGCAATAAGACAAGGAGATAAAAGGGATACAAATAGGAAAGGAAGCATCCTTCTATTGCACTGGACATGATTCCATACAGAAGAGACCCTAGAGACTCTTAAAAAACAAAAAACAAAACCAAAACACATTCACTTTCAGCAAAGTGGCAAGACACAAAATGAACCTTCAAGATTGATGACGTTCTTACACACCAATAAGAAAAAAACAAAAAAAATGCAAAGAGAAATCATGGAACCAATCCCATCCACAATTTCTATGAGGCTCCCAATTATACGAAAGTGGAAGCACTTGATAAGGAAAACTCTAAGACGCTGGAGAAAGGAATTCAAGGAGAAAGGAAGACCCCCCCCCCCCACGCACTGGGGGAACTGAGGCAGTGAAAATGTCTACTACTGAAAGCAACCTGCAGATTCAATAATCCTATCAGAGCTCCAACGCCATTCTTCACAGCTTAGGAACACGTCCTCACATTTAGATGGATGTAAGAAAGACCCAGAGGCTTCTAAGGTTCTCCCTTTGAGACTTCACCCTTCACACTCTCTGCTCTCCTGGTTCTGGTTACTCCCCTGGGATGACTTAGTTTGAGGTGGGGTCCTCCAAAAAACCCACTGCTGGGTACAATACACAATCGCTGTGTATCAGGTGTGTACCAGTGTTGAGGGCAACCTTCCATGTAGCCATATTAAGACATAGGACCATTAAGAGGGCATGAGCTCCTGAGGTCACAGCCCTTACAGGGTTTAATGATGGGTTGTTGAGGGAGTTCATGATAAAAGCATGAGTGATCTCTCTCCCCCTCCTTTTCTCTCTCTCCCTCTCTTCCACACCACCTTTCATCTTGGGACAGTGCAGCAATCGGGCCCTGACAAAGTGCCAGCACTTTTATATTAGATTTCTCAGTCTCCGGGGAGGTGAGAAATAAATTTCCCAGTCAGCAGTGTCCTGTTATAACAACAGAAGGTAGACTAAGAAGACACAGTCATCCTCTAGGTGGAGTCGCTCAAGTTCCTATCCCCAAGTGTAGGGGAACAGTGACATCATCTGCAGAGCTGTGGGTGCAGACTGAGCTTTTGGCTTCAGCGACATGCTTACTGCCCTGTGGCTTATATTAACCTTGTGGTCAGAGGACACTTTTTTTTTTTATGTTTTAAACATTATAAGTCAGGTTCTTCCCTTGACTTCTGTGTACTCACGCACATGTGCGTGGGTTCTTTATTGTAAGAATGTGTTTCAGTTTCCTTCTAGTATTGCAACAGGTGTAGCTTTGATAAGCAGACTCTTGCCACCTTTACCCCAAGTCACCAGTCACAGGTTTAAGTGGGAGCTCGCAGCACGCAGCAGAGAGGCAACATCTACCCGCTTTAGTACAATAGTTCTCAACCTGTGGGTCTCGACCCCTTCGAGGGTCAAACGACCCTGTCACGGGTTGCCGAAGACCGTCAGAGAACACAGATATTTACATTATGATTTGAAAGAGTAGCAAAATGTCAGTTAATGAAGTAGCAATGAAAATAATTCTGCAGCTGGGGGGGGGGGTCAGCACAACATGAGGAACTGTATTCAGGGGTCACAGCACTGAGAAGGTTGAGAACCACTGCTTTTTTAGGGCCTGGGTGGCAGTCATCACTCTTTACCCTTCTTGCTTCTCATCAATGTGGCTTTTCCCCTCATCTGTATGGCTCTTCACACACTTTGAGAAATGCTCAGACGGAGTGACGAGGTGCAACTATGCCATTTCCCCTGGGGAGGGGGGTTTGCTGTGTGTGCCCTTGTGGAGTCTTGTGACCCTTTCTCCAGCCAGGCTCTTCTTGGTCTGTGTGGCTTTACTTACGCCCTCTAAGAGACATCAGGATATAATGCAAACTCTTTTTTTATTTCCCTGTGGTGTTCTGTATTATGACTGTAGGCGAGGTGGTTGATCTCTTCAGATTCCCTTTTTAGATGAAATCTGTGCAGTGATGGGTGTTCTTTATATTCAGATGCAGATCTGTGCAGTGATGGGTGTTCTGTACATTCGGAGTCCTATGCTTAATACTCAATTTTAAATGGTTTCTGGAAACAGCAAGCACATGGTGCTGTACCTAGTGATTATTTTTCTGGAATGAAAAAATTGAAAATGTCTGTTAGATGTCATTTTAGATATTTAACCACATTTAAGTATTTTATGTGAAAAAAATCTAGATAAACAAGTTAGTAGAACCAAATATTCCCCCCCCCCACATACACACACATAAACACAATTTTTAAACATACGTACATTTGATTATATACATTTGTGTGTTCAAGCAATTTTTGTACAAGAGACATATACATAGTCATGCAGAAGGCTTAGAGCCCCAAATTATAGCATTTTAAAAACAGATCAGCATTTTTACTCCTATCAATTTAGTTGTTTTCTTAGGCCTCCCATGTCCCCTGTCTGATCAGGCACCTCGGGACAGATAGGTTCCTGGTGGCTGAAGCCAAGTGGATAATCTTTCACGGAGCAAGTGAAGACCCCAGAGCCTGCTGTCACCGTGGCCAACATTGAATCTCTTGACCCTGTGGGCTTTAGAATATTTGGTCTTGCCGAGGCTGCGGCTTTGTGGGATATGACCCACCCAGTGGCTTGAACACATCGAAGAACTGCCCTGTGTCCCACAGACTGAGCCTCAATAAGAGAGCCTCCTGCTGCTGCTGCTGCTGCTGCTGCTGCTGCTGCTGCTGCTGCTGCTGCTGCTGCTGCTGCTGCTGAAGCCTACGTCTTAACTGAAACAGAGAGCCTGGGACTTTGGAGTCCCTGAAAGCCAAGTCTGAATCCACACACAAGGAGGAGTTTATTATGTCATCCCACATAATAAGAGGCCAGGAAGTAATGCATCTCGAGGCCGGTAGAGTTAGCTTTTTCCCAGTTCTGTGACCTTTTCCTGAGCCATCCTCCCACCATGGCTGATGTTTGAGGCATCGTGACGTTTCCACTCATCTTCCTTGAGATGAAGAAAGAGTTTTCTTTGTAGTCAAGGAGGAATGGTTTCTTTGCTAGAAAGTTCTCAGACTCCCTGAAGCACGGCTAGCCAGACGATGGTAGAAAACGGTCCTTAAACCAGTGGCTGATTTGGGCAACAGAGTTGCTGTGATGTAGTATTATGTTAAGGCTCAACTCCTAGAGGTTTAAAGGGGCATCTCGCTGAACTCAGAGGACAGCGTGAACAAGACCAAAGTTCAGTTAAGCAACAATCACCGTGAATGGCTGTGCACGGGCATCCGATTCGGATCACTAATAAGTGCTACAAATGTTTTCTGCTTGAAGTGTGTGTTCATGTTTGTGTATGCTCGTGTCCGTGCGTGGAGGCCAGAGAACAACCTATGTTGTCACTATTCTGACACCATCTGCTTTGTTTCTAAGACAAAAATCTCTCATTGGCCTGAAACCTGCCCAAGAAGGCTGGGTAAGGTTAATCCCTGAACTCCGGGGATCTGCCAGTCTTTGCCTTCCTGACTCTGGGTTCCACGTACACTTTGGGTTTGGGCTGTTTTGACATTGAACTCATGTCCTCATGACCATGGGGTAGGTGCCTACTGACCGAGCCATCTGCCTAGCCCATGTCTCTTGAGACACTGCAGAAGAAAAGAGTCTTTGTTTTCACCCTACCTTCCCTTTAAAGAAGACAGATGTATTCTGTCTAAGTAGTGCAGAAGTTCTGGGTTATTTGTACTACTAAGAAGAAAAAAAAAAATCCCTTTGAAACAGGGTTTTCCTGTTTAGTCCCGTCTGTCCTGAAACTAGCTCTGTAGACTAGCTCGGCCTGGAACTCAGGGATCTGCCTGCCTCTGCCTCCTGAGTGCTAAGATTAAAAGTGTGCACAGCTATACCCTGCTTGAAAAGAAAACCTCTCCCCACAACACAATGTTTGTATTAATTATTTGGGCACCCCACAGAAAACCCCCATGGAGTCCAATTTGTGTTGCCTGTATACTCACTGGCGCATGATCAAACTCCAGGAGCCAGCACTTAAAAGAAACTGAGTCGTGTGGTCTGTGAACACTCCCCGCCCCAAGTCATCAGCTCTGAAGAGCTACCTGCACTCCGACATCTTTATTCCTGTTTGTAAGGACTGTTCAATAGCTTTCTGTCTGGATCGTTTCTTTTCTTTTCTTTTCTTCTTTTCTTTTCTTTTCTTTTCTTTTCTTTTCTTTTCTTTTCTTTTCTTTTCTTTTCTTTTCTTTTCTTTTCTTTTCTTTTCTTTTCTTCTTTT
>NC_034598.1:32709845-32733671 GCF_900095145.1 Mus pahari
TTCTTTTCTTTTCTTTTTTTCTTTTCTTTTCTTTTCTTTTCTTCTTTTCTTTTCTTTTCTTTTCTTTTTTCTTTTCTTTTCTTTTCTTTTCTTTTCTTTTCTTTTCTTTTTTTTCATTTTGGGGGGGGAGGGGGGATAGGGTGAGGTGATGAGGTTATTACAGAAGTCTTCAACGTCTCTCATTCTCAGTTACGCAGCCATTCGCATCACTGCAAAAGAGGTTTTCTTTCCTGTAGCAGCCTGTGGCAGCAGGGACCACAGACACCAAAACGCCCTAAGCTTCTGATCGACAGAGAACACAGCAACTGAGTATGAAGAACTGCTTCTGAGCTTACGTGTCCGTCCGTCTGTCCGTCCACCCTTTGCTCTCCCTTGCTGATAAGCTTGGGGCAGCTCAGTGCTGAGGTAATCATCTCCTTTCAGCCTATCAGCCGAGCCCGGTTGACACCTTCCTTGTTGATAGTGGTGGCCACATGACATTCTGGCCAATTGGGAGAAGTCCTCTGAGTGTGGGTTTTCTGGAAACTCTTATCTTGACGACAAACTGATAAAGTGTTAGAAGATAGACGGCTCTCCGGGACTTACCCCCTTCCTACTGCAAGATGACATCAGGTGCTATAGTGGCTCTTTTGATATCATAAGGTACCAAGCCTGGGGAAATATGCATACTGGAGACTGGGAGGAAAAAAGATTCTGAGTCATGAGACCAAGACTAGAACTACCTACGTCCAGCGTTCTGGCTGGGTGAGATCACACTGAATGGCCTCATTGTTTAAGTAACTGAAGCTGGCTCTCCCATCTCTTGCATCTCAATGCATTGATGGTGCAATTGCAGTGACCCACTGAACAGTATCTTGTGTGGGTACCACAGCTTTTTTTCACCTCCCTCCTCAGTAATGCTTTAGCTATGGAGACTGAGTGGCTAGACCACAGCTTCTGGGGCCTCAGGACCAAGTCCGACGACCCCATCCTTACCCACTCTTAGCCCTTTAGAATTCACCTGATTTTCTTTATTTTTCTAATCTAAGTATTTATTATTACTTTATTGTTGCTATTATTTTGTGTGTGTGTGTGTGTGTGTGTGTGTTTGTGTGTGTGTCTGTGTTGTGTGTATGCTTGAGTATGTGCCATGCCATATCTGTGGAGGTCAGGGGGTAGTGGGAGTCAGTTCCCTTCTGCCACAGGGGTTCCTGAGGCTCGAACTCAGGTCATCAGGCTTGGTGACAAGTACCCTACCCTGCTGAGTCAGCTCATCAGAGGCCCCTCCACTTGATTTTCTAACTTCTTGCATTTTCTATTCTAACTAGATGCAAAAGCTTCAGGTCAGAGACTGGGCCCCTTCTCTTCCGGCAGCTATGCTTATATACTGTGAGGAAAGATGATTCTCAATGGCTGGGACAAAATGTGTCTTCCCAAGGCATCTTTCCTTTCTCCACAGCAGCACAGAGAGAGGCAAGCATATGGTTCATCTTCCAGAGACACACATTCACTGCCTTCTTGGTTTTTAACTTGAGAACAGGAGACCTGGGTGTCCTACAGGCGATCTGTTCACGTGAATTACTAACTCTGGGGTGGGAGTCCATCCAGATCTTGTTTGTCCACTGGTATTTCCATTTTCACACTGCTTAGACGCATGGGGCCCGTGATGGTTGGCTTCAGATTCCCTCTTACAGGTGTCAGTCAGTTCTAGGTTAGTTTGTCATGATTTAGTGAAGTGGAACTTTTGATGCACCTGTCTTGTGTTGGGGAGGTGGGGATAGGATGGAACTTGGAGCATTGCCCCGGCTGGTAAGCGCTCCCACCATATGCCCCACCCGTAGCCCTACCATTGAGGGTCCTTATTGCCTGGGTAGCATCTTGCTGGATTAATGTCACCACAGGCTTTGCCTTCACCTCTCCCGGGTTGGACTACCTCCCTTCCCAAAGCCTGCCCCTCTCCAAGCACAAGAGCCTTTTGTGGACCCCAAGATGTCATTCCAACACAGAGCTTTGTGCTAGCAACTGTGGGTTCTCCTTAAGGTAACTGTGGGTGGCCCTCCATTTATTTCCCTGCTTTCTTTTTGTTTCTGTGAAATTCTGTCCCCCCCCAGCACCCCCCCCCAGGCACATGCCGTCCCTGTCATCTGAATGACCACTTAGAGGAAGGATCAGGAGTTTGTTGTTTCGTTTCCAGCATAAATCAAAACTTTGTGCTCACGCCACGATGCGAGCAGATCCAGGAATAGCTTTGGGATTGCTAAGTGTCTGGAGAGCACTGACTACAGACATGTTTTGAAGCTGGTCATAACAGTTGCTACAGCTGTTAACAGTTCTCGAAAGAATAGCAGCATTATCCAGCAGGCCTTAAAATGTGCCGGACTTGCATTGCACAGAAGTCACACTGGGAGAGATGTGGATTCCCCCTCCCCTTTCTGAAACCTAGCCATAAAGTCTTCAATAACTTAGAGAAATTCCTTTCAGTTCTGAATCCAACATGAAGGACATTGTGTTGTGACAATCCCATCTCGCAGCCCATGAACGTTGTCTTTGTGTGAGTGGATGTACGGGTTGTACTGTTATGTTTTTATTTATTCTGCATTCTTTATTCTAATGTCCTTTCCTTTTTCCTGACCAGAAAGATTGTTATTGAGCCCTTCACAAAGCTGAAATCCTGCAGTGTGTTAAAAAAATGTTAACAATTCAAAGAAGTTATAAAAATTTATAAGTTGGCAGAATGCTTGGGAAATAGCTGCATATTTTAATATAAATAGGTAATGCAAATATTTGTTCATTGCATTGAGAGATGAGTCCCTGTTTTCCAGAAGGCCCGGCTATTTAAATTTGATTTATTTGATTACATTGACATAGTGTCCATCATGAATGAGCCCAGAGATGAAATGCCACCATTGTTGGCAAATGGAAGAAAATAAGTTAGATATGTGGTTGCATTGTGCGGCTAAACAGTTTCTGCCCAACAGCGGGGGCTGCTTTGTGTTTAGAATTCTCATGAAGGTGACTTGCTTTTAATTTTTTTTTTGAGCTTTGCAATTTGAGATTAAAATTTGATGTTTTAGAAGACTATTAGCTTTCTCTCTCTTTCCCTACCGCCCTCCTTCTTCCTCTCTCTCTCTCTCTCTCTCTCTCTCTCTCCCTCTCTCTTTCGCTCTCTCTCTTTCTCTCTCTCCCTCTCCTATCAGTTTTATTGACTCTAGTAAACAAACTCACAAGACTGAAGAGATGAGATGGCTCAGCAGGTAAAGGTGCTTATAGGCCAAAGCTGACAAACTGAGTTCGAACCCCAGAACCCACATGGTAGGAGGAGCAAACTGACTCCTGCAAGTTGAACTCTGACTTCCATACATACTCAGCAGTGTGCACAATTACACACACACACACACACACACACACACACACACACACACACTCACAAAGGTACTTAAAAGGTTGTAAGTGGATTGGCAGGTTGAGATAGACATGTGTTGGCTATTTTGAAGGGATAAACACATCTCACATTCCCCAGCACTGACCTTATCAGCCACAGCCCTGGGGATGGGAGAGACTGAGAGGAACAGGGAAAGGATGAAGGCTACATCCAGGACTGAGCATTACATCATCTGGACAGCCATTGGCTGCCAACCCGTGCTATGGTCGGCTCCATCCCGGCTTGGGAAACACACTGATCCTGATCTTGAGGCTTGTGAGAACCCAGGATGACACGAGGAGTCTGGCCTTCCTTGGGGGAAAAGGCTTAAAGATGAATGAAGTTGATGTTTCCCAGGGAGAACATAGCATAGAAGCTTTTGCTCGCCCTGAATGAAGAGGCCTCATTTGACTAAGAAGTAATAGCAACAGTTGGAAGGCCAACAACAGCCAGGCATTGGCCATCTTACTTAGAAAGAAGCAACAGAGCTGAGTCTGTGGTACTTGTCTGTAATTTGGAAACTGAAGCAGGAGCACCGACAGCCAGTGGCTGACATACATTACATAGAGAGAGCTCATTTCAAGAAAAACAGCATGGGCCTTGGAGAGGTGGCTCCGTGGTTGAAAGTATCTATTGCTCTTGTAGCAGACCCTTCAGTTTCTAGCACCCACACAGTGTGGCTCACAACCATCTGTAACTCTAGTTCAGGAGATCTTACCCGCCTTTTTATGACTTCTGGGGGCACCAGGCATGCGCTTAGTGCAGGCAAAACACTCATACACATAAAATAAAGAGATCTCTTTTTAAAAATTAGCTGTAGCATAGACAACAGAGGGAGTTATAGAAATAGTCCAAGAAAAGATAAAACCTAGGCTGGAGGTGGCCCAGGAAATATATAGGGAAGCTCCTTTAATCCAGTAGTATTCAGACACTGTTATCCTGGGTGTTGCTGACATCTTGCTCTGGCTTCTTCTGCTCTCCATAGTCTCTGTGGTCTCCACTGAAAGAATTCCAAGGAGACACACAGGGCAGAGTACAGAACGTGCTCGCAGAGAAGAAGCCAGAGTGCAGGGATTTTTCTCGAGGAAGGATGTGTCTATTCGAATGCAAACAATTATTTAAGAGTATCTGAACTCAGGCATCCATCACGGAGTCTCAGTGCTATCAGATGGCTGTTCATGCTTGTGTTTGTGTATGTGTGTGTGAGGGGATGCATGTGTGTGGGTATGTGTGTATTGGTGTGTGCTTATGTGTATGTTTGGGGGTGGTGTGTGTGTGTGTGTGTGTGTGTGTGTGTGTGTGTGTGTATCCAGCCATATTGTTAAATGTGGTAGTAAAAGGGTATTGAGGGACAGATGAGGGAGACCTGTTGGCTAGTGGCAGTCACCCCTGCCTCATCTCCATTTCCTATCATCACTCGGTTTCTTTACCAACTTTCAATGCCAAGCCTTTCTGCTTGGGCAAAAGTCAGGGCAACCCTTTCTGCTTGAGCAAGAGTCAGGGTACTTCCAGCACCGGGACATCCTTTCATCTTGCTTTTTGTCTCAGGCACACTTCAGGATGGAGCTCAGGAGCAGAGGAAAGAATGTGGTCAGGGAGCAAGGGGATTCTCTGACTATGGCAGCATTTGACAGAGGTGGAAAGTGGTTTATGTGAAAAAAAAAAAAAAAACGTGGATTCTGAAGGAGAGGTGACCTTCAGGACCACCAGGCTAGATGTTCCAGAGACTGTGACCTAGAAAGTGGGCCTGAAAGGGTGTGCAGGGTTCTTTTATTTTTACTGTTTGGTGGGCATGGGTGGAAGAGACACCCCGAGCAGGTGCTGTAGCACAAAACGTGTCTGAAGACAGCTCCATCCTTCCTGCCATTCAAGGCTCTTTTTGAGGCCCAGGAGTCAACAGCACCATGGACCTTTGGTGTGTTCTCAAGAGCTGAGACCAACATTCTCCTCCTCAGGCTGCCTTGTGACCACATGGAAGTTCAGTGACTTCAAAAGCTGGGTCATTAGATGCCACGAAGCTTCCTCCTGGGACTCTTGGGACCCTTGCCTTCCGAGGCTGAGCTACCACATGGCTCAGATGAAGGGCTGGCAACGCCACCTAGAAATGTGAATCAAAGATGCTCCTGAAGCTGAGTCCCCCCTAGGTCATCAACTTTCTGCTGCCACCTTGAATGCTGCTGAGCAGAGCAAGTCAACCCCACTGCATCCTTTTCAAAAATCTTGGCCCCAAATCAGTGAGCCTAATGAAGTGGTTGTTGCTGCGGCCAGACCTGGACAATGTCTGCATACACCCACAGCAGCCATGACAGCCAACGGTGATGCCCTCTTCTGGTTCATGGCTTTCTGTTCATCAGAGAAGGGAAGCATGGGGATTACCGATTCTTGAGAAGTTTTGGTTGGCTGATTTTACACCGGTTATCTCGTTCCATCTTCCTAACCCTGTAAGGTGAATATCATTGGCTCTATTTTACAGAGAAGAGGAGTCTGAGCGGCTACGCGGTTTCCCTTTGGTTACAGACTTACAATACACAGTTTCTGCAGAGGTCCCACACTTCCCCAGAGTTTCTTTACTATAGGCTGTGTGTGTGTGTGTGTGTGTGTGTGTGTGTGTGTCTGTGTCTGTGTCTGTCTGTCTGTCTGTCTTCAGCTGTGTTTATCCCAGAAGCACTCTGACCCTCCTCTCAGTTCTCCAACCCCCTCCCAGACCGAGATCTGGGAGACAGACGAAGGGAGAGGTACACTTCCTGCCTCCCAGGTACTTCGGGTTAACTTGGCTTATTCTTTGTATATCAGTCAAATCTTTAACACCTGCTACTTTTAATGTCACAAGTGGCCTGACTAGAGCCTATTAATACTTTGACCTTCCTAAGGTGTCTTTAAAACAGAACTTTTGGGGGTAGATTGGGAAAGGTCATGAAGGGCATAGCCGTTGGATTCTAGTTTAAAAGTTTTAAAAGTCTGAATTAACAAACAACAATCCTATCTGTACCCCTGATAAGGCCTCAATTGTATCAGTCATCTTGCTTCACAAAACCAACTTGCGCTTAGCCAAAATAGCAGCCACAGTCCATTTCTTTCTATAGGAAAGTGTGAAGGCTGGGCCTAATGCATGGGCCAGATGTCGTGTCTCAAAAGAAAAGGATGCTCCGCAAACTATGAGGGCTGGGTCAGTGAGGAGTGAGGCTAAGAATCTCACACTGCACCAGAGACTGTGAAACCATCTTCATAGGTTGGCTCAGGACTCAGCAATTTTAGCACACTCCCATCAAATTCTATTGCATCCTGAAGATGGAGACTGGAGATTCTATGCTTAGGACTGGGGAACTCTGAGGTCCTAGAGAGGGCCAGTTGATGGGAGAGTGTTGCTAGTTGGCCTGTTGACTTAAAATTCTGAATGCACTGAGACTTTGGCCTGGGGACTTGACCTCCCCCAACCCCCAGCCATGGTCACCTGATGGTGGGATGGGATTTTTTTTTTTTTCTCATAATTCCCTCTGTCATTTGGACAAATCCCCTAGAGGATTTGCCTACACTCTCCATTACTATTAATAAACTAGAAACAGTGGCTATGTGGACTAGAGTCTATTCTATCCTGGCCAACTGAAACAATGCTGGCTAAAGGGGGTGTGGGTAGGAACCCTGCAGTGAAGTGACTGAAGGCTGGATGTGCCACCTTCCCTGGGTAGTGGTCAGTGTTCAAACAGGGCTTGGCAACAGACTGAGGAAGCCTGATAGGAGATCTGGAATTGAGTCTGGGGATCATTGGGCCCTACTTTTTTATTTGCATAGAGGCATAAACTTGGGCCCACGTCAAGGAAATTGCTGCATTAAGTCCCGGCTCTTTCACTGTCTGGCCGCGTCATCTAGGAAAACATACTTGTTCTCTTTGGGATGGCAACAGGGCCACTTGTCATCTTCGGTCAAGTAAGTGAAACAGTAGGAACATGGAGAATGGAGTCTGGCTTGGCGGTGTAACTGCTGTTTGCTGCCCAGGTCCTGCCCCGCTGCCTTCACAGAGCTAGCCGCTGGCAGATCCAGGCCCAGACCTGGCTGCAGTTTTCCAAAGGGTGAGTGAGCTTCTGTGGGATCCAGAATCTCTGCGCACAGCTTCACAGGATACCTGCATTTCCCACACTGCCCAAGTCCTATTTTAAGAGCTTTCTGCCTGGGGACAATGGGCTCTGGATGGCTGCCTCGAACTTCACAATCTGTTCTCAGGGGTGGGTGGCTTCTGTGTCCTGTCTGTCCGTCTGCCTGTCGAGTCTGTGTCTCCAGGTACCTGGTACATCTTGCTTGTTTAGTATATAGGGCCACAAACTTAGGGCTGAGACCTGAGATGCTGTAGCTACTTACTAGGGTCAGGTTCCCAGTTCCCCTCAGCTTCTGTCTGTGATGTTAGAGTAAGTCTGTTATCATTAATCTGCCTCCTTTGCTCTCCTGTCCAACCTTGAGTGGGAATGTTCATTTCTCGGGATTCAGACAGGACCATTGGGCAAAGCACAGGGAGTTGCCCATACTCTATACACAGTAGAGTTCTGTAACTTTTAACCCAGCTTCATAACTTCAGAGGAGACTTAGGATACAGAGAGCAAGGAATTGCAATTTAAAGTGCAATGATATTTTAAGTAACCACAGAAACATAATAGGTCAAAATTGTGAGTTAGTTGGAAGTATAGTTTGACTCTAAACAGTCAAAGGAATTGACAATGGCTTTCAAAACACACACACACACACACACACACACACACACACACACACAAGAGAGAGAGAGAGAGAGAGAGAGAGAGAGAGAGGACTTCACAGCCTTCTTTTCAAGCTCTGAGCTCCTCCCAACTCCTGCCTTCCCACTTCTGCCTGATTTGTCGTAGTTGTAGTCCTCTAGGACATTGCTTTAAAAATAAATGTGCCAGGGGTGTCTATTCCTGTTTATAAGCTTATATTACAGGACTTTGGAGGGAGTTCTGATTAACAGTCAGTCTATCCATGGACTTCAATTTGCTCTCAGATTCTTAAGCTAGATAATGAAATACCAAAGGACACGGGATAGGAGTCAAGTGAAATACATTTTGCTGGATCTCAAAATGGAGGAAAAACTCTTTAGAAGAGTTGCCGAATCAGTGAGAATTATGACTGACACTATGGCTTCTTTTTTTTTTTTTTTTTTTTTTTTTTTTTTCAAGACAGGGTTTCTCTGTGTAGCCTTGGCTGTGAACTTACTCTGTAGACCAGGCTGGCTTCGAACTCAGAAATCTGCCTGCCTCTGCCTCCCAAGTGCTGGGATTAAAGGCGTGCGCCACCACTGCCCGGCCACTCTGGCTTCTTAATCCCTCTGCTTTTGTAGAGGGTTACCTCTTAATTCAAGATGAGCCAGGTAGGCCTGAGGGAACAAACACCCCAAGACTCCCAGTGAGGAAAACAAAATCATTTTTTTCCTCAAGTGACATCTCTTTATCAGTTTGTCTAGGCTTGGCCTGGAGCATCTTCTGTAGAACACACTGCCGGTTGTCATGGTCTAGGGACACCATGCTGCTGGTTGTCATGATCTAGGGGCACCATGGTAGACTGAGAGATCTGGTAAATGAAAAGCTTCCATGTGGA
Organism: Mus pahari; assembly: GCF_900095145.1. NCBI lineage: Eukaryota > Metazoa > Chordata > Mammalia > Rodentia > Muridae > Mus > Mus pahari. Next base: position 32,718,844 of record NC_034598.1, read on the forward strand.
AGTAGTATACATCACTTCAGCTCAGAGAATTATGTCCCTATGGTGGTTTTGGGTGGGCAGCTCCACTATATCTGCACACACACACACACACACACACACACACACACACACACACACGAGTGTGCCTTTGCAGCCACCGACTCCTGGAAGACTATTGAGTAGTTCCCGTTGTCTTCCAAGCACCGGGCTGTTGTAGAAGTAGGATCAGTGTTAGGTGCCTGGTGGACTGTGGAGCTGATCATGTGACTGGAAGAAAATGGGAAATCAGGTCAGAACATTTGACCTACGATCTCATTTCCTCCTATGGCGTTCCTCCTTCCTTGACTCTGGGTTTGATAGCTTGCTCGATCCAGTTAGCCACTCTTAAGCCTCTGTCTTGCAGATGGCACATGGGGACTTCATCAGTCCTTTGTAGGGATCGTGATGGACATGGAAAGGACGGTCCATTAGGACTTCCAGTGCCCTCGCCTGGGTGTCTTGAGTACTCCTTCAGTCTTGATGCCCCACACTCTTAGTAGTATCCGGTCTACTCGGATCCTACTTCCCTCCTGTCCCCATGGTTAAGATTCCCTGCTCATATCTGGCTTTATCCCAATATTCTTTCCTATGAACCAGGACAGCACAGTCTCTGTTAGCTCATGAATAGATGTTGGTTAGAAGAGATCCCTTCACACCCCCAGTGACAGGCCACCCTGAAAGGAGTTTATCAAAACAGGCTGATGGCAGTTACAGACATATCGCATTCTCAAAATGAAGGATCTTCCAGAAATGATCTAAGCTTCTGAAGGGAGACTGAGGCCAGAGGGAGGAAGTGATGGAGGATTCCAGACAGGTTGAGGTCAGGCGTAGGAGACCAGGGTGCCATCATACTTCTTGTCTGACATACCTGCCCAGAAGACGATGCCAGAGAAGAAGGGGTCATTTCAGATGATTCACAGGTCTTTTCATAAACAAATCTATTTTTCCTTGTAAGGCTCCGAGTGACTAGACAGAGATAATAAGATTAAAAAAAAAAAAAATAACCCTTTCCCTCTAAACGACTGGTTAAAGTGTGGTACAGGCTGTGAGTTACTCAAGGTCATTATTGTGCGATGGGTTATCAAAGGCCTATGCGAAATGTGTGGGACTTTTATGAGCTTGTTTTTATTATAGTAGACTGTCTGAGGGCCCCTTTTGTACAAAGAGCTGTGAGAGTTCTAATGAGACCCCATAATCATCCATGTGATTACGAAGGTCAAATTGTGCTGAACAAACCCCAGAGCTATTTTTGACCAAATTAGTGGATGAACAGAATTATCTATCTATCTATCTATCTATCTATCTATCTATCTATCTATCTATCTATCTATAGTTGTTGTTACCCTTTCAGCCCTTTATTTTCTCACTGTTCTCTGACATCAGGGCCATCCTATCTTTCCCGGGACAACAGGGATAATGCCTAAAAACCACAAAATGTCCAGGGTAACCAAGTTCAACTCCTTTTCAATCAAGAAGAAAAAGAAATGAACTTTCAGGTTGAAGGAAATGTGATAGCTAACGGGACAGTTGTCTGTGTACCAGCATAGCCATAACTAGATTATTCATGAATTTACTTTCCTGAAGGACAGGGTCCCACAAACATAATCACCCAGTGTCTCTGAAGGTCTTAATGCCGCTCCCCCCCGCCCCCTCCCCATCCATCCCCATTGTCAATGATGGAGCTGGGTTCGGCTGAATAAGTTTTCTTTCACTGCATTCAGGGTGAAGGACAGAGGTTCGCTAGGTTTCTGACAATAACTGGCTAAGCTGTGACCTCAGTTTACCAAGGAGATTTTGCTCCAGTGTGTCTATGCCTGCCCATGTAGCCGGAGTCCCCCTGGATGTCCTTCCAATGGGATGCCTGTGCTTTCGGTATCCATTCTTTTTTTTTTTCTTAAACAGGGTTTCTCTGTGTAGCCATGGATGTCTTCGAAGTCATTCTGTAGACCAGGCTGACCTCGAACTCAGAGATCTATTTGTCTCTGCCTCCCGAGTGCGGGGATTAAAGGCGTGCGCCGCCACTGCCCTGCTGCCTTCACTCTCCATCTTAAACTAGGAAATGTGAGGTTAGAAAAGCAGTGCTCTGTTTCCTTCCTCCTATGAACCAAGAGGGTGAAAGGACTTCGTGTTCATTACCCACAGGATGGGCTTGGAGATAAAGGTTATTCAAGTTCGAACTGAACGAAAGCTCCAGTGCGCATGTCCTAGTGAGGCCTCCGGGGTTAAGCGGCACCTGCCTTCTGCTTCCGGTTTTCTAGTATTTTGTCTCAACACTGGGGTCCTGAACTTGCTGCAAAGAGCTTAGCTAGTGGACATGGGGAAGGGAGTGGACGAATAACAGGCTCTTTTTACGAGGAGTCTTCCCCTGTAGCTTGACTCCAGGCTACCTAGAATTGCCGTTGCTCCTTGGGACAGTTACAGTTGCTAGAATTTCAGATTCTGGATCACTCGTTGCACTGTAGCTAAGCTAGGGCTTCTTGCCACTTTAAATCTCTTCTCTGTACTACCGGTCTGCCGAGCACTGTGTTCTAGCAGCTAGGTAATTTGTAGCCAGAAAGCCTTCCTCTGGTGAGTGATACAGATGTCCCAGGGTGCTTGAGTAACCTCATTATACCGAGATTGACACTCGGGCCCTGTTTGTCTGTCTGCACGGACACCTGGGCCCTGTTTGTCTGTCCGCACTATGTACATGATAAAGCTTTACTGACTTTCTACCCAGACCTCCCTATGGCATTTGAAATTCACAGGGTGCAGCCACAAGTTGCAAAGCTGAAACAGCGTGATGTTGAGCCCTGCGAAGAAAGTCATGATGGGAAACTGCCTGAGCCATACAGAGGCCCTAGGAGCCGCGTAGTGCCAACAGGTGGAACACATTAGGACTTTCGGGGCACTGGGTGGGCGTGCCATTATGGTCCTGTTTCCCATAAAAGTAAATATATAAAAATATCGCACCTTATGGCTCTTTGACAAACAAATATTATTATCTATCACAGTATTTCCTTTGTCTTGAAAATATGCACTGTTTTCTTTCAATTTGAAAAGTAAACATTTTCATGGGTACTCCAAAAGTTCTGTGGAAAGTTAACCATGTGTTGTATCGGATGTGTTAAGCTGACCATATTAGCAACAAGCAAATATCTATATCCTCAAGAGGGCCCTGGGAAGCCCAATGGTTATGAATAGGAGTTATTTTATTACTCTAAGTGGTACATGTTACACACTACATGTTACAAATTGGCATGAAAGTGAGAAAGTGGGAGAGCTTAATTTTGCAGACAAATCCACATGTCAGTGTCTCTCAATTAGCAATGGTCTGTCTGTAAAGACTTTGGCATTCCTAAGCAAAACTTAAAAGGCTGGTTTCAGAGACAGGCCAGAGAGTTTATAAACCTCAAGGTGCTGTGGCCTTTGGTCAGGATCCTGCTTCAGTCAACCACAAACTTGTGCAAAAGTCTTTCTTAGGCAAGTTGTTTCGTTCTGTGCTGTGACTTCCTTCTCTTTACAAGATGGACTGACAGGAGTCCCAGGGAGAACGTGAAATGAATTGTGTTTGCAAAGCCCTCTGTGAACGCCTGCGATACTGTATGTTTTCGGTGTTAGTTGCTATAATTGCTGTCATAATTGCTATAATTATCATTATGAAGTTATCTCATTCGACAGATAGAGAAACTCAGGATTCTCCATCATTTTGCTAGGCAGTCATTTTGCTAAGTTCAGACAGGTAGCTAAGGGAGGAAGAAAAAAAAAAGTCAGAGGTTAGAATTAAGCAATCATTTGTGAAGAGAAGGAGTGGGAGGGAAAGTAGAAGGTTCAAAGAGAATTGAAACATAGTAGTCTTTTTATCCTGCCCTGTGTCCTGGGTATGAACTATGACCTTTCCAAAATGTCCTTGCTTTGTAAGCTACCTTCCTCTGGTGGCTTGGCCATCTTGGAAGCTATCAGATCTGCTGCTCCTTTTGTGTTCCAGGAAGCCTTTCATAGCAGCCCAATGTGTTGTCACAAGGCCTACTTTAACCTCACACCGCCTCATTATGTAAACATCCTATCACCTCAGATGGATTGCTATCATACAGGAGAGAGAGAGAGAGAGAGAGAGAGAGAGAGAGAGAGAGAGAGAGAGAGAGAGAGAGAGCGCAATCACATGTTTGTCATTGTGCACGTGACAATTACTCTATTTTACTGTCTTCACTGACATCTTGCTGCACTGATTTATAAGTTCAGCTCCATCATAGGAACACGCACATAAGGCACATAAGGAAAACCGTAGTCTGTAGTGAGTCTGGTATCAGCTGCAGTTTCTGGTACCTACCAGAGTCAGGAAACGTGTGCCATGGATGGGATAGCACCAGTCCTCACCTAACAAAGACAGTGGGGAAAAACACAGACTGCACAAAGAAGAAGAGGTCAGACAGTCACAAGGACAGTGGTGAACTGGGAGGGTGGAGCTCCGCAGCTCAACAGGCGGGAATGCTTTTCTGATGTTTCCAGGAGGAGAAATGGCTCTGTTACCTGCCATCCCGTAACTAGAATGTCCAGCAGATACCGGCTGATTCATCATACCTGAAATAGGATGGAGAAATCATCACCCAAAACAGAAGTAATGTGACCATTTTAATAGCACCAGTAATGGCAATAGTATTAATATTATTGTATTTGGTATTCTTAATTATATATATATTTTAAAAATGGACTTTTTCCCCAGTGGTAAGTGTATGTTACCACAATGTAGCTACTGTCTTAATCGATGGATAACAAAACTGAGTCTGGCTGGTTTGCCAAAATTACACGTCTAAGTTTGGGGCCTTCAGTAATAGATCTTAGATTGATGCTGTCTGCTGAATTCTTCACAAGTGCTTCAGATTGACCATAACAATCCTAAGTGTGGGCCAGGGAGGTGGGTCAGCAGGTACTTGCCACCAGGACTGACAGCCTAACTTGGGACAGACAGAACCAACTCAGTCTGACCTCCACATGCTCTCCGCGGCACACATGTGGTCCCCCCCCCAACAACAAAATATAATTAAAACAGCAGTAATTTTATCTGTTGAACTGTTCCTGTGTCTCTGGCCCTGTGCCAGTGACTTACCTCACACGGTTTCCCACAGTTCTGTCACAGGGTGTATGCTCCTTAGCCCCTTCAGGAGTTGAAGAAGCTCAGACTCACAGAGACCACATGACTTGTGACTTATTCATGGTCCTGACTGTAGGAAGTCGAGTTCTCACTGAAGGCCTGCTCGATGTTGTGGGACAAGATCCTTGCGCCTGTTCCTTGCTGATGATTGGGATTTGAGTGGGTATAATTTTAATCTTTCGTGAGTCTCAGGCTGTGGGATAGGGAAGTACAGAATGCTGCAAACCAGAGCCCAGTCAGGCTAGAAAGATGGTGCCATTTACACAAATGAGCTGAAATGTAGACTTTTCAGAAATGGGGCTGAGGTATAGAGGAGGGGCACAGCCCACCCCTCCTTATCAATCAACATAAGAGCTCAGGTGTGGGGCCCTCCCGGAGGCCTTGAAGGCCTAGACTACAGAGTGTCATGCTCTGTCTTCATCCGAAGATCAGAGGAGCCTTCAGACTCAGCCCAAGTAAGGACGCCACTAGTGCCTTGTCTCAGAACAGCTTTAGGCGTTCTTCACATTACTCTCTGCTGCCTGTCCTCTTGAGGGCTTCAATGTACACAGCGTTGGGTGTAAGACTCGCTGGCCCTCAGAGAAAGATCAGAATGTCAGGGCTCAGAGACAAGCTGTGAATCGGTCTTTCATGCAAAGTGCGGTTCACAAGGCCAGACCTCAGCCTTTCCCCATTTCCAAGGACTCCTTCATTGTGAGGACTTGCTTAGACGTGAAAATAGCCCTCAGTTCTTCCCCCAGTCCTTTTCCACAGTGCCTTTGTGGGCCTGAATATCGCTGAAGATTGTGGGTTTGATAAACAAACAATAAACAATATTTTTTGAGAAGCAAAAGTTTCTATGAACCTCCCAAGTCAAATTCAGAGTTTTGAAGGACCCTGCACTGCCTGGCTGCAGGCACATGGGGCTGTGCTGTCCAGAGTGGGACTCTCCATTCGTTCACTGCTGTTTTGTGGCAGCTAACTGGAAAACACCTATCACCTATCGCCTCTGCAGTGGAGGGTTGATTAAACAACCCGCGGCACTGTTTTCCTTATAAGCCACCTTAAAAGTACCCAAGAGACCTTGCCCTTCCCACTTTGCTAATCACATCCATTTTCAGTATGGTTCCTCTCCACCACAGTCCTAAAAATATCCGGGCATCTTGCCCTACTCTCCCCTTGTTTCACAATGGACATACATAACCTCAGACACTTCAGCGATTGTTTTCGATTGGGTTTGGTTCTTTCAAAGGAATAGATAAATCATCCCCGCTACCGTGATGAGAGAGGAGATGAAGGAAATGACAGTTTTTGTCTTTTTATTCTGGTAGCCTAAATTTACATGAGACCACAAAGAGTTCCTGACAGGATGTTATTGATCGCATTCACCCAGCTGGGGCTTGAAAGACGGGCCTTCCTGCCACGTCACGGGGTACCTTCTTCCTCTCATCCCAGCCCATGAGTCAAATCTGAGATCTTCCAATTCTTCCACAGAAGTAGATGCTTAAGGCAGACATCTCAGGGCCTTGGGCAGATTTCCCATCAATCATTCCCCGAGGGCTTCTTTATCTCCACGCTTCCCATCTGAAGACTGGGGGGAGTCTCAGTCACTGTAATAGCCATATTTATCATAGAGCACCAGGTTTCTCCATTGACCCAAATAATCTTGAATCACACCTTTCTGAGGGAGGTGCTATTTTTAATCCTCCTTTTGTAGATGAGGAGGGTAAGAGCCTGCCCTGTGGTTTACCCAAGGCCAAGGGAACCCAGGCAATCCATCCTCCTTCCTCCCTACTTCCTGCTTTGTTTTCATTCAAGCCCCAGATGTTAGCGCTTGCTAACATGCCTGCCCAGCGAGCTATGCGATGGGATTGGAGCTGACAGTAGACAAGACCTCTCTCCTCGTTTGAGGTTTGTGCATCCCATTTCTTCCATGCGGACTCACCCCGGACCCTTTTATCTGCGTTCTAACCCTTCAAAATAATAGCCTTCCACGTTCCTTTCTGTTTAGCACATCTGAATTGTTTCAGAATTCCAACTTTTATATGTCGATTTCATGTTCCTGTTTGAGGTCCTGCTGGGCTTATTGGCGATGTCTGTATTTTGAGCCTCGGGGTAGCTGGTACAGACTTGCCTCCTGTGGAGAGTCACTGAAGTCAAAGTTACTGTTGTCTCCTAGGCTGTGCGACACACACACACACACACACACACACACACAGAGATGGGGGAGTAAAAAGGGGTCGGGGCAGGAAAACATATTCAGGGAGAGAAGGGGGGATTCACGTGATTCATTGAGATTATTGGAATCAGTTCAAGATTTTTTTTCCTGATGAAAGCATTATTAAAAAGTTGATTTTTTTTTCCCAACAGAAATAATCATGAAGCCAATTCAGGGTTTCCTGTTGCAGTTTGCAATTTGGGAGGGGACTATCTGACCCCCCAAACCATGATCCTGTGGACTTAAGGGGCCAGTCTAGGCATAGTAAAACTTTGGCCTTTAAGGAAAGCTTCTGGATGCTTTAGTTGGGGGCAGCTAAGTTCACAGCTTCATTGGCTTCCCCCTGTACCAATCCTCATGCCAGGTGGTGTAAGGAAGCCTGCGCTCACTGGCTTGGCCTTCATCTGCTGTATGGGAGCACAACTCAGGATCCATTTAGTATGGAGATAATGGGATGTGAGTTTATGGGTCTGGTCATTTCCATGTTATCTCTAGTTATATATTGGCATATCTTCCAGGGAAATTTCCATTGCCCCTGTGTGTTGAGACCTGGAATAGCGACACAGCGATCTGAGGCAGAGGGTCTGTCTTCATATTGATCTGTGTGATGGTCACATCACTAGGAGAAAGTTGAGGAGAAGCAAGGTTTGAGAGAGAGTTGAAAGCTGGTGCACGGAGAATTCTCCCAGATCCTACAACTCAATGATAGGAACTTGACTGCGATTTGCCCCAGGGCTGTCAATAATCCTAAAAATGCAGATGCTATGCCATTGATAAAGACACAGACTCCCACTTTCTTTTAAGAATGTCTTAAAAGAAAGACATTCTTCCTCCAAGTCTCTGAATAAAAATGATAAAATGATTATCACAGAAAGAACAAAAATGGGAATAAATATCACGTCAGGCAGTTAATACATGTATTTGGGCTGGAGACATAGTTCCCAGTGGTTAGGAATGCTTACTGGTCTTGTAGACCAGAGTTTCTAAACCTTCCTGACACCATGACCCTGTAATACAGTTCCTCATGTTGGGGTCACCCCAACCGTAAAATTATTTCATTGCTACTTTATAACTGTAATTTTGCTACTGTTATGAGTCATAGTGTAAATATCTGATATGTGACCATTAAGGGGGTTTCGATCCACACATTGAGGACCACTATTGTAGAGAATCTATTCCCAGCACCCACATGGTAGCTTACAACCATTTTGTAACTCCAGTACCAAGAGATCCAGTGCTCTCTCCTGGCCTCTGCATGTACCAGGTACCCATGCGGTACACTTACATACATGCAGGCAAAAACATATGTACACCTAAATTAAAAGTAAGTAAGTCTAGATATACATTATTATTTTGGAATGTGTTATACTCTTTGTCAACATTTATAGTTTACAATCTGTTGTGATTCACTTTCGAATGGTCAACAAATACTTACTTTCATACTTAAGTTTATTTGCAACCTTGAATGCCTCAAGGAGCACCCCTAGATATGCTTCATCTTATCAAGGTCTGACCCCCTTACCTTCTTCAGGTAACATTTAGTATCAAATAAAGTATGTGGTGTTCAGGTGTCCCTCAATAGCCTGGTCTCCCCCACCCCCACCCCATCCCCCGCCTCGCAAGATTTTTTTTTCACTGTCAGATATTTGATGCCCCTGTCTCCTAGGCAGTGGCACGTGGTGGTTTCTTGCTCTTTGACTAGATTGGGAGAAATCCTCAGGGAGGTATCCCCAGGAGGTTAGAGACTTTCCCACGCATGCTTCACATTTTCATTCATGTCACGGGCACCTCGCCACCTACTGACTTTCAATAGTCTGTTCCTTGCTCCCTTTGGGTCTGGACAGTCAGTGAGATCAGAGCAACAGCTTGGTGAGCTGTGACCATAATGACACTGCTCTATAGATTCAAGAGTGCCAGGCCCCGTGTCTGTTCACGACCCCTTGATCAGAAGCAGCCGTATCATCTCATGAAAGGAGACTGAGACATTATGAACATATGAATAGTATCACCCCACTCTGGGGACCTCACTAGACATGCAAAAATAAAGTGATAAAATTTTTTGGTAGATAGGAATGGCTTCATGAGGGGATTGCCATAGTTGCCCAATGTGTGTTTTGTAATGGAATGTGTTACTGTGCTTTGGTGGGAAGAGAGAAGGGCCCATCAGTTTTATTAACTGTATAATAGCATCTGCCTCGTTTACAGCAGTGCTGATTTTCAGGGCCAAGTGAGCAAAGGCAGAGTTTATTATGCTCACTCAGATGCTACACAAATGAAAGTACCAACCTTTTCTTCTTTGGCCCAGACTTGTCCGATGTTCCGAACGAATGGAAAGACTAAGTGAAGATCAGTCAAGGTAACATGCTGTCTTTGCCTGCTTATAAAATAGATAAAGACACTGATGTTCCTGTTACTAGGAGACCAGACAACCTTCTCAGTCAGTCTTCTTCCAGAGACTATTGATTGTGGATGGGGGTGGGGCATACCCTGATACATGCATGGAGGTCAAAGGACAACTTCCAGGAGAACTCAGGTTGTCAAGCTTGGCCGCCAGAGTCCCTGAATAACATGGATCTACCACACCAGCCTCGGATAAGTTATTTGTAGCACACCCTGCTCTGTCTTGGGCTTTGGTAGAACCTCTCCCAGGATGCATGCAATGGATAGACAGTCTAATGTTCTTACTTATTGCAGTGGAATCCACAAAATTGGGGGAAAACTAGCATCATCGCTAAGGAGAAGTCAAGTGAGTTTCTGAGTTTATCACTTTCTGTCCTTAAGGGTGACAGTAGTCTAAAAAGCTGAAGCTCTCTACAGGGGTTTGGATTCTGAGAGCTTAAGATCCAGGGGTTTTGTGCATGGGGCATATGCTAAACTGGAGTGGGAGGGACTGCCTGAGAGGTGGGTTTGCACAGACATCTGGAAGGAGACATTGAGGTTAGAAGCTGGTGAAAGTGCTTGGTACACTCTTCCCCATTCCTTGTCCCCAGTGGCCTCTGGGGACCAAAACTCAGGGTGGATTTAAGGCCTTATACAGTGCATCCTTCTATAGCCCAAGCAGTCCTTGAAGGTGAGTCTTCTGTTAAGGCAAGGGCCCACTGCAACAAAAAAACAAGGCAACAGAAACGTTTGGTCTGAGAAAAGTTGAAAGCAGTATCCGATAGGCCTGAGGCCCCAGACATTCAAGAGGCCAGAGACAGCTTCCCGGGATGAGTTGTCTGAATGTGGTGTTTGAGGATTTCCACTTTCCAACACGTGAGTTCCCAATGGCTGCAATTCCGAATCCTTGCATTCTCTCTGCTGTTCCTCTTATGTGTAGAAGTCAAACATTCCCAAAGACCCAGTAGACATCTGTGTGACCTTGAAACCCATATATCTGAGAAGAAAGCAGGAAGTAGAGATGGCCATGGCAACAGATAACTGAAGCCATCTCGGAAAGGAGCTAACGGACAAGGCTACTCCCAGCGAGTACTGGACCAGTATGCCTACATATGGTCAGTTGAGATCTGTCCTGATCGGTTGATTTTAATCTTCTCCTGCTCATTAAACTGCCAACCTTGGTCTCATACCTGCTGCCCATTGCTTGACAACAGGAGGTATCTCAGACCTCTACTCCCAGCTTGGCTCACCATAGAGCCAAGGGGGAAGGGAGAAGAAAGGACTGCCCTGAAGTGGCAGATGGTTCTTCCCAATGGGACTGTCATCAACCAGAAGCGACTGGGTTGACTTTGATGGTCAAAGTGTAATTTCCTACCAGCATCTTATGGAATCATTTCATCTCAGTCTAGAGCAAAGAAGAGAGCTCAATAGTTTAACACGCAGACTCCCAAACTGCGGCATCATGACGCGCTGCATCTGAGCATCTTGTAGGTCAATGTCTAATGGCTCTCAACGGCTCTGGTGCTGGCCTTCATTTGCTCAGGGAAGGTGAGAAGACTCGTGCTCTGTGATGTTAGAGAATAAGGGTGTGTTGCCCCGGTGGAGTTTGACTTACAGGCTGGCAAAGGGGACATTTACCTTTCTACTTTGTAGGGATTAAGAAAAGCTGATAAAGAGACCCAGTGACAGATGAGAGGCCGAGCCATACATTTCTTTCTCATGAATTAAAACTGGATCTTGATTTGATTTCAAACAGGAAAAAAAGTATCAAATACAAGAGTCAAATCCAAACCAGGCCAACTGAGAAAGCAAGAAAAGAGGCCGGAAGAAAAGGAAAGGAATGAAAAGAATAAAGGTAAAAGCAAAGAAAAAGGAGAGGTGAGAGAGATGTGTGCATTATTGCTTTGAGCGTGGCCATGTCAGGGACTATACTGCTTCGTGGGAATGACAAGGCTTTTATGATTCATAACAGTAGCAAAATCACAGTTATGAAGTAGCACAAAAGAGTTTTATGGTTGGAGGTCACCACAACCTGAGGGACTATATTAAAAGGGTCACAGCGTTAGGGAGGTTGAGAACCACTGCTTTAGCAGAGAAGACAAATATGGGGCTTAGGCTATAGAAAGTAAGTCTTTGAAAGGGACTGCATGACCATGGCTTCTTCTTTTCTACCTTTTGTGCATCCAAGCCACAAGGTGAGCAGTAGCTTTTCCCCATGCCTCATGCTGTGGTGAGCTCCCTGGCTGCGGGCCCAGAAGAACTGGACCAATTAATTGCTCATGGGCTCCAGAAGTGTGAGTTCAAATAAACCTGGCTCGGAACCAATGAGCACAGGTACATGTTAGAGTAAAGCTAGCAGATGCAAAATCCCATCAGTCAGGGCCATGCACCTCACGGAGAAACAAAGGGGCATTGTTACCGTTGCTGTGGGTGTTGACATTGGTGGAGGAGGATGGCCATCTCCCTGATGAAGGTGCCAAACACCAGGAAACATCCGTATGGTCAGTTTGGGGTTTGGGACACTTCGAGGTGAGAAGGGACAAGACAGTGCAGCAGCCGGATTGGCTTTTACAAGCATCTTAGGCCAGAACTGCAGCAGCTTGCCTTTAAACCCACCTCTATTTGGAATTTGAAACAGCTATGGACTTTCATGCTCAAATAGCAGCTAGGAAAAAAGAGGCAGTTTCCTAAGGTCTGCTTTGATTTGAAGAGGCAGAATATTTCTACAAAATTCCACAAGGGCATCAACCAGAGATCTTCTTTACAGCCTGATAAGTGGTCAGAGAATTTGCCTCTCCAGGGACAGCTCTTTGACAGTGTCTATGGGAATCAGGATGGTTTTTCTAATCCATGTAGAATTAGAGCCACCAATAGATACATAGCCGCCTGGGGTAGGAAAATAATAATATATATTATTATATATAAATATATAAACTACTGCCCTGTCATATGGATGATTTTATTAAAAGCATAAAAGCCAGGCTGGCAAGATGGCTCAGTGGGTAAGAGCACTGACTGCTGTTCTGAAGGTCCTGAGTTCAAATCCCAGCAACCGCATGGCGACTCACAACTACCCGTAATGAGATCTGATATCCTCTTCTGGTGTGTCTGAAGACAGCTACAGTGTACTTATGTATAATCGCTCTTTTGGCCAGAGCGAGCAGAGCAAGCCGAGGTCCTAAATACAATTCCCAACAACCACATGAAGGCTCACAACCATCTGTACTCATATACATAAAAATAAACAAATAAATCTTTTTAAAAATCATAAAAACTATGGATTCATGTGGTCTAATCATTTGTCAATAACACCCAGGATGACTAGAAGCAGTGCATATTTGATTATCGCATAGTTAGTGCTTGAGAAAATTCTTTGTCATCTCCAGGCTTCATGGCTCCCTGTACAGGTTCAGGAACTGCCTCTCTTCCCAGGCATAAATGGGGCACCCATCACACATCCCTCCTCCAGGGTCTGAGGGGACACTGCAGAGGAAGGGGTAGAAACAGTGTGAGAGCCGGAGGAAGAAGTGGTGTAGAAAGTTGACTCCCATGCATGACTGCTGCTTTCTTAAACTCCAAGCAGTTGAGAATACCTGCAGAGGACTGGGTCTGTCGACAGTTGTCACGGGAGGAGGAGGAGCTTATGAGTTCCTATCCCTTTATAAGGATGTATATGCAGATACTGACTGATGCAGGAGGAAGAGACATTTTCTTCAGTGGTGTAACTACTGTAAGGTGCACATGTTCCTGTGATGAACCCACACCCACACACCCAAAGTGCTTCTGATAGCCCAAATCACACACACACACACACACACACACACACACACACACACACACACACACACAAAGTGCTTTCAATAGCCCTAATGAAACACACAGACACAGACATACACATAGACACACACAGACACAGACATACACACAGACACACACACAGACACACACACACACACACACACACACACACACACACAAAGTGCTTCTGATAGCCAAATGGAACACACACACACACACACACACACAGTGCTTTCAATAGCCCTAATGAAACACACACACACACACACACACACACACACACACACACACCACAGAGACATGAAAAAAAAAAGCCAAAGGGGTAGTTGGGAAGAGGAAGGGCATTACTGGGAGTGGGAGACAAGAAAGGATAATTATGAATATGATACATTATCTACATATATGAAAATGTCGCAGGGAAACCCATCATTGCCTACAATAAACATGTGCTAAGGAAAACATTCCAGAAGAATGACTTCTCAGTGTCTTTCACTGTCAAGTGTGCTGTCCCCGGGCAACATCCACCATAAAGAAGAGATGAAAGTTCATTATCACTCACGATGTAGCTCCTGGTGCCTGTGTGTGCTGAATCTCTGTGGGAAGGTTTCTTTTCAGATCCACGACCACCGCTTGCTTAGTTTGGTCATATCATAGGTCGCAGCACCTCTGTCTCCACTGTGCTGTTCTGGAACAGTAGCTTCCAAGTACTTTATTATTGCCAATGTGCTTCTCTGTTAATGGTCATGAGTGCACCCTGGGCAGGAAAATGCAAATGATAATTCCTTTTCTGCTCATGTTAAGCATACGATCAAGACTGTGAGACTATGAGCTATGAATGGAGGATAATGTATATTTTCAACCATGTCTTCTCTGGGATGCTTGGGTTATACCATTTCATTCCTAGTGATCTCTTTCAGTGTACACAGTGGGAGAAGATCCTCAGAGCCCAATAAGAAAAGTTTTCTCATTCCTGTGAAAACCAGCCTGGGAAATGATGAGGCAACATCCATTGCAAAGATCCATGGTCATGTCCCTGTGGAGCAAGTCTTCAAACACTTTCCAGTTGGAGGCCGTTCCTGACAACCATATGTGACAAGAAGTCTGTCATGGGTGGGGATGGGGGAAGGGGGGAGAGAGAGACAGAGACAGAGAGAGAGACAGAGAGAGGGAGGGAGAGGAGGGGAGGAGGGAGGGAGGGAGAGGAAGAGAGAGAGAGAGAGAGAGAGAGAGAGAGAGAGAGAGAGAGAGAGCGAGCAAGCGCACTGATCACACTCCACTATTCTAGGCATCTATATGTGGGATCCA
>NC_034598.1:32734586-32737244 GCF_900095145.1 Mus pahari
TCACTTTGTAGACCAGGCTGGCCTCGAACTCAGAAATCCACCTGCCTCTGCCTCCCAAGTGCTGGGATTAAAGGCGTGTGCCACCACGCCCAGCTTGTACATAAGTTTAGATACTAATGCCTCTCACGCCTGCATTTCTTCCAATTTGTAGAAGCATGTGGTCTTGTTCATTTGTTTACACAGTTCTTTTTCACCCATTAAACCTATTTATTATGGAACAAACACATTTACATGTTTCTTACCCAAATAAGCCACTTTATTTTGTGAAATTTGGAAATATTTGTTTGTTTGTTTGTTTTTTGAGGCAGGGTTTCTCTGTGTAGCCCTGGCTGTCCTGGAACTCACTTTGTAGACCAGGCTGGCCTTAAGCTCAGAAATCCACCTGCCTCTGCCTCCCGAGTGCTGGGATTAAAGGCGTGTGCCACTACTGCCTGGCGGAAATATTCTTTGTTTAACCTTGTTCATCCAACCTGATTTTTCCTTCTAGTTTACAGGGGTTTTTGTCATATTTTTCAGGAGAAAACTTTATAAAGGAAAACTTGAACAAATAAAGGAAATGAAAACCCCAATGGCTATTGTGTAAGAATAGAATTGTATCATTACTCATGAAATATTCTTTCCTATAAACAAAATGAGGAACCAGACTAGGAAGCTTGAGCACATTTAAATGTGCTGAAGCGTTGGAAACTTCAGCCATAAGAACACCACCCATCACTGCTTATGTTTAGGAGGCATCTCTTTCTTTTTCTAGACATTCACTAGAGTTTTTAAGAAGTGACATAAGATTAGGTTTTGCACTTTGTGGCTTCTAAACTCAGTGTAAACAGCAAGAGGTAGATGGAAATACCTCATATGAGTGACAGTCTTATCACAGGTTGAATAAGGGAGCATAGAAGGATGGGGTAGACCTCATGGCAAGGCATGGTATATGATCTGTCCCATTGTGAGGTTGACCAGATGTCTCAATGGAAGACACACATTCCTTCGCTGTAGGAAGGTTGGGATCCCCCTTCTAGGTATTGTATATAATCTACTGGTACAATCTGTAGCTACCTTGAATGGGTATATTAGCCCCTTGTTGCATCAGCTGTGGCTGCTTCAAGGTACAGCATCTCCTGGTGCTGACTCCTACCAGTTGCCCTCTCTCTGATAGGGCCTCCTGAGAACACACAGTTCAGTAAAGCTCCTGCACACACAAATCTCCACACCTGTTTTCAGGGAACCTACCTGACTGAGGCGACTGTCCAGCTATGCAGACAGAGAACAATGTTCATAGCTAGACTGGAACATTGGGTCGAATACCAGGCAGAATGGGGCAGAAGTGTAGAAAGGACTCACTGTGTTGGGTGAAAGGACGAAGTTCGAGAGTCAAAGGCCAGGTTGATGAGAGGAATAATAAGCACAAAGACAGGAATGGCTCATTTATGTAAAATTATCATAATGTCCTTTCTGGTTTTCTTGGAGACAGCTCCGCAGATAATGGAATGAAACATGCTTATTGTGAACTATCTCTTCAGATGCAAGCACCATCATGGTGGACCACGTCTTTAGTTTTACTCAAGAGTTAAGAAGTTGAGCAGACTGTCTATCCGAGCAACCTCCACATACACTTTCCAAACAGCTGCTAGAGGCTAATGCTGCCAGTTCTTCCTCGGCAGCATGTGCTCCACTTAGTGGGGAGTCTGCTATATAGTAAGAGTAGGTAGGTTACTGATCACAACTCAACCAGATGGGAAGATGAAGAAACCAATGGTTGGCTAGAACAAGGGACTTGCCTAGGGAGGAGAGGGTGGAGATGGCTATTTGATTCCATATTTCTCTAGCTTGGAAGCTCCGGCCATGCAGGTCAGATGAGCTGATCTCAAGGAGCCCATGATCTGGGCCTCGTGCTCTGGGGACCTGACTCACAGGCCTGTGTAGTGACCCAAACATGTGCTTATTAATCCTCTTAAGTCATCTCTTCAAATTGAAGTAGCCATTCAACAGCTCAATGGTTGACCCTGGCTATTTCCTCTTTAATAGCAATGATAATCACAAAAGCACTTCTACTTTTAGAATCCACTGGGCTCTTTCATATGTTGTGTCTGCAGCTCGAAAGACAGTGCGGCTCACAGCACAGGGCACTGCCTACATTTTAGACATACAAAATCTAAGACACGTGTATCTATGCCCAATCACCTCAGAAAGGGCAGGGCCAAGCCTTGTGTACTAACTCTCCCTGTTGTGTTAAAATGTGTCTATTTTAAATCACTAGTCTCAACAACTGAGAGAGACTGAGCCTCTGTGGAGATGTATAACCCCCTTCTCGTGTGTGTGTATGAGTGTGTATCTGTGTGTGCTTCTCTGTGTACATGTGTATATCTCTGTATGTGTATCTGCATGTGTATATCTCTCTCTGTATGAGTGTATCTGTGTGTATCTCTCTTGTGTGTATCTCTCTCTGTGTGTATATATATCTGTGAATGTGTATCTCACTGTGTATCTCTGTGTATGTATGTGTGTATCTCTCTGTGTACATATCTCTGCATTTGCATCTCTGTGTGTATTTGTTTGTGTATCTCTGTCTCTGTTTCCATCTCTCTCTCTCTCTCCCTCTCCTTTTCCCTCTCTCTCTCCCTCTCCCTCTCCCTCTCCCTCTCCCTCTCCCTCTCCCTCTCC
>NC_034598.1:32737282-32745565 GCF_900095145.1 Mus pahari
CTCTCCCTCTCCCTCTCCCTCTCCTTCTCCCTCTCCCTCCTCCTCCCTCCCCCCTCTGTGTGTGTGTGTGTGTGTGTGTGTGTGTATTCACACATGCATGTAGGGTCCAGACAGCATCCTTCAGTGTTATTTTTCGCAAGGGATTCACCCTGCTTTCTATGCATGTAAGGTATTGTTAACATATTTATCTCCACTTACCTGTCCTGTCCCCATCAACTCTGACTGGCCTTCTTTTTCACTTCCTCCCAGAAGTTACCAAAAGTTCTCCTCCTATCTTGTCTTTGTGTGTGTTCCTATCTTTATACCCCATGTCGTGTGTGTGTGTGTGTGTGTGTGTGTGTGTGTGTGTGTGTGTGTATGTGTGTTGTGCAACCCAGCACAGCAGCTATAATAATAAGTGACTGTTGACTGCTCAGCTCTCAACAGAACATCTCTGTCATCCTCTCCAGGGCCCAGAGAACATTTCGGAACAGGTGACACAAAGTTGTAAGAGGCAGAGGATGGGGAAGATTTTTATGATACACTGTCTTCTGGATATGACATAGATGTTGCAAATAGGATCAAACCTTGTTTTGATACATGATCTTGGATCCGTGGCTCACCGATTAGACCAGGCTAGCTGCCCAGCAAGCTCCAGAGATCCACCCATCTCACCTTCTCCTACTCTGGGATTGCAAATATACCTGGCTTTTTATACGTGGATGCTGGAGATCAAACTTAGGGCCTCATCCTTGCTGAATTATTGTCCCAGCCCCTTTCTTTGACCTTGGGTGAACTGAAAGGCTCTGGAAATATACCCAGATTGAAAGATTCACCAGGTGAAGAATAAAATTGGCACATTGGAAGTTATTAAAGAAAAGGTCGACCCTATGTAACTTGCTTGGTAGACTTCAGTGCTTGGCAGAGTGCAACTGGCTATAATTATCTCTACTTATTATTCTTCTCTGGTATTTGCTCTTTTTTTTTTTTTTTTTTAATATCAAAACTTGATCTTTTCCCTTCATGTCATCTAGAGGGCCTCTTCTCAGAACTCCATAGGACTTTCATTTAAAGCTGATTATCATGGCCCATTGGCAAAAGAACCCAGGTTGAGTGCTTGGGTTTTCTGTGCAGCTGTGTGCCTGGGATCTCTGTTCCTTTGTCTGTGTTTCTTGACATTCCACACCTCCCTGATGTCATGCAACAGGGTAAGAATTTCTAAGCACTGCATGTTTTGTTTGGTTCCTGGTTTCACAACATACCTCATGCTTGTTAGCATGAGCATCCTGCTGGAGAAAAGGCTGACTATGGGGGACTAGACGTCACTGTGACACAGAGTAGCCATAGGTGGGTTAGGGAGAGGAGAGGCAGAGCAAAAGTCAGGAGTGGACCCAGGGAAATGTTCCTCTTGGGGCTTAATTAGGCACAGCACTTCTCTGTTGAAACTTCCTCTTCCCTCCCCCCACCCCCCGTGTAAGTGAACTGTGTGAAGGAAAAATGACCTCACACACTATTCTGCTTTCCACGAAGTAAAAGTTCGTGGTGGAAATTTTACGAGGAAATCCATTCGATTTCTGTACTTCTCTTGCTGTAGGATTTTCAGTATGACTCAGTCCCAAGACTGTCACGGCTAAGTCGGTCCTTATTTTCCTCATTTGTTTTTCCAGACACTTTATTTAGCAGCTTGCTAAATATAAGACCCCCTCACCATGTGTTTAAAAAAAAAAAAAGATTAAGGAAGAGACCGGAAGTAATGATGAGATTCCCTGAATTCACCCAGTAGGCTATCAGCAGAGAGATGGGGCAGGGTAAGCGCGTGGTCACTGAGAGAAGGGCTTACCCTACCGGTAGGCTGAAGAGTTAGTTAGCCAAAGCTTAGCCATCCTGGGCCCTTAGAGCACTGGTCCACACACTATGCCCCAACCAAATGTTTGCTTTCCAGTGGCCAGTGAGCTGAAGATGTTTTTGCATTTCTATAGGATTAAAAAAAAAAAGTCAAAATACACAACATTCTCTGACAGATAGCAAATCGTGTAAAAGTCTAATTTCGGTGTTCATAAATGCAATGAGTAGTACTGGGATGTAGCCACACCCATTGGAATGTAGCCACACCCACTGGAACATAGTCACACCCACTTGCTTCCATATCATTTACCGTGATGTTCAAGAGGCTGTAGTGGAAGAGGCAGGTGGATGCAGCAGAAACTAAAAAAGCCTAAAATAGTAGTTTATGATATATTAACCACATGACTCATAGAGCCTAGAATATTTGCAAGGTGGCATAAACCGAGAGTTTGCTGACCGTTGAGGCAGACACTTCAGTAGCGGGGGCGGGGAGCAAGAGCGGTGTTTAAGAGAGCAATAAACATCAGGTGGTTAGAGTCCAGCCTAGGACCACTGTCCTTGACACAGGCAGAACGAGGGTTGCACAGAGCACAATGCTATAGGAAGGCTCTAACCTGCCCTGCTGCAGGTCCTCTCTGAATCCTTAAATATGAAAGGGGAGCCTTAAGAGATAGTCTTTCCGTGGTGTAACCCTGCTTCCCGGCTCACATTCTTGTAAATAACTCATCACCGTGCTTCTGTAATCAACTGTATTTCAACTCATTGGGTCATCAAGCAAATAAGCAAGTAAGAAGACAAGGGAATAGAGGATGAGTGTGATAAAATATATTAATTCTATTATACATATGAATAAATGCAATGTAGCCTTTTGTTATAAAAAAAAAAGGGCAACGAGACCTAGGTTCCTAATTTTTCTGGAAAACCACATCCTGAAAACCCGTTTGCATAGGACTGGTACTGAGGTCTCCTCCAATCTCTGGTACAGAGCTTCCCTATGGCTCAAGCCACAGCTCCTGGTAGGAATCCTAAGAGGAGAGAGACTGGGAGGGAGAACAGGTCCCTGGGGCTGTGCAGTTTCCCTGAACATTTCCTGTCTGTCACTCTGGGGTCACAGCGCACTGGCCTTGTGAGATCTGTCAGAGGCCCCTGAAGTCACGTCTGATTTCAAAAACTAGGGAATTATTGTTTTGCCGGATTTGACGAATTAAAATACAGGACACTAGTAAATTTGTATTTCAGACACTCAGACAATTCTTAGTGGACCTATGTCTGATATAACACCTCGACTTAACTTCACAAAGAACACCTCAAAAAGATACATTAAATTTGTTTATTATTGGGGCAGGGCAGATGGATTTGAGGTTGAGAATATTTACTGCTCTTCCAGAGGAGGCTCATGAACTCCAGTTTCAGGGAATCTGACTTTTGCTTCAGGTCTGTATAGGCACCTGCACTCAATTGTGTGAAAACACACACACACACACACACACACACACACACACACACACACACAGAGTTTTTAAACAGAAATCTTAAAAACTAAAGCAATTTATTGCTTGTGGAAATTTAAAAAATTATAAAGTCAGAGAGGTTTTATATTTACAGCAAACTTTGAACACAGATATATGATCCCTCTTCTAATCTCTACAACCCTTATATAATTTATACCTATAGTTGGATGTACATAGACTTATTATCAGTACCACTCCCAACACACACACACACACACACACACACACACACACCAGAGTGGTCCATTTGCTGTAGTCCTAACTCTACAATGTACATCACAATTACCCAAAGATCATAGTTTATTATAGAGCTCATCACTGCTGGTGTAGATTCTGTGGGTGTGGTCAAATAGATGACAACAGGTATCTGCCATTTTGGTGTCAAACAGCATATTCACCAGCTTGGCTTCCACCTAATTCACCTCTGCCCCAAACCCATGGGGCTCACTATTTTCACAGTCACCTTATACTTTTACCATCCCCAAATACCATCGAATGCAAAAACATATAGCACACAACATGGAAACTGGCTCCTTTCTCTTGGTGACATGCATTAAAACTTCTTTCTTGTTTCCCTATGGCCCAACAAATAATTTCTTTTTGGAGCTGAATAATACCCCCATTGTCTGGATATACCTCCGTTTATCTGTTCCAACTTCTCCTTTACTATATAGTGGAAACTGAAGGATCTTTAATTACATGAGAGAATTCCCCTGTCTACATTTTCCGTTTCTTTTTTTTTTTTTAAACTTCATTTCTTTGTTTTTCAGTTAATTTTTTTCCACAAACTTTCTCTGGGTAGTATTTTGATAATATTTCACTATGTACACGTGAAAACATTGTTCTGAGAAGAGGCCCTCTGGGGTTTACCACACAGACATAGGGAGCCCCCAAATGGTTAAGATTCCTTGAAGAGAGAAACAATTTTGGACACTGGAAAGGGGGATTGTCCTACAAAGTAAAACAGTGCCACATTTCTACAGGACCCAAGATTATAGTGCCAATGGCTGTCTAAAATACGATGTTATGAAGAAGGTTTCTGGGAAGAAATTATTAGAGCACAGCACATAAAAGGGTGAGCTCTAAGATGTGCAGCAGCCATAGTCTCTGTGTGTACATGACTCCCTGAAGTATGATCATGTAATGAAAAAGGGGAGCCAACCCATAACGCTAACAGGTTACCAGCAGCTTTTTATGCACATTTTAATATTAATAAATTATTGCTCTGATCATTTCGTATGTGTACATGATGCACTCTTATTACTCCTTCTGCACACTTCTCTTCCTGCCCCTCTGTCCCTATCAACATCTCTCCTTACTTTCAAGTTTAGCTATTATGTATGAAGCTATCATAAATGTCTCTGCGTGTGTGCATGCATGTGTGTATGCGTGTGTGCATGTATGTGTATATGTATACATTTTCCAAGTCTTTTGGATGATACCAAGGACCTGATTGGTGGGTCATTTGGTGGGAGTCTGGTAAGCTTTGTAATAAATCAAGGAACTCTTCCACAGTGTGTCTGTTCCCTTTTGCATTCCCACTAGCAGTGAAGTCTAGCTCCTCTTGCCCCACACAGCTAGAACTCCATGATATCTGCCTCAGTGTTTCAGGTTGATATATTGTAGTGCCTGGTTGACATTTCTCTGCTGATAGCTAAGAGAATATTTCACATATGTATTTGAAACACATTGCATGGGGCATTTTATATTGTATCTGGTAACCTGCAGGAATGGCTGTGGAAACTGTATCCTTTCTTTACATCCTCTTTCCTCCCTATTATTACCACTCCCGTTTCTGTCTTGCCCAGCACTAAGCCTTTCAAAGATCCATGTGGCATTTCAGGAGACCCGGATCCCACCTTGCAGAGGAGACAAATTCGTGATCAGATTCATTTTGCTACATTCTGATAGCAATTCCCACAACATCACCGAGCCCAGAGATAAGGGAGAACCAAGAAGGCGGGGCTCTTTCCTCCTCACGGCAGAAATTACAAAGGCTTCCAAGACTATGCAATATTCAGGCTGGCAGTGAGAGCAGGAATTTTTCAGATCATGCAAGGGAAGGTGAGGAGGGAAGAGGGAGGAGGATGTGCCAGGTTGTCACTGCGAGATGGCTAGGCTGTTCCCTTCTACAGAAAGTCCGCTGCTATGGGACCCCTAGCATCAGATTTGTTGTGTACGCCCAGGAAGTCTGTCCTCTTTCCTACCCACACTTTAGAATAATAGCCCTCAGGTCTCACTTGGGGCATGTAGTCTTTGCCAACCATTATTCACACATTGATAAACAGTAGTTTCTTTAAACTCTTTACCGCCACCCTGCTTGAGTGCATCCTTGTTTCTCAGTGGGACTCTGACCAACACACAGAGAGCAAGTGTCACATTAATCATTCATTTGATTACTAATATAAGGAGCACTCATATATTGCTGTGTCATGTATCCATGAGATGACTTGCTACTCTGCAAGGGACCTCACTGGTTTTGGAAATAAGCTGTTATTTTGATTTAGTGAAGGTCATTATAGAGTATCCTATATTAAGCATTACTTATCAGATTTGCTGTGTCCTTGGCTGGTTCAAATATAATGGTTGAGAATACAAGCTCTGATGTCAGAAAAATCTAGTTTGGAGTCTGAGCTCTTTTTTTTTTTCCGGATATGGGATGGTGTTACCTCATCAGGCCTTATCAGTCATGGGCTACAGCGGTACCTTCTGACAGAGCTGTCTTCAGTGGTGGAACTGGTCTGTGTCTGTGCTGTCCTGTACTTGGCCATTGAAAACTCAGAACATTTGATGTGTGTGACTGAGTAGCTAAATTTTTATTTTACATTATTCTTTTGTTAGCGCATGTATGGCAGCTCACGTGTTTATGTAGTTGAAGTCACATGCAGAAGACAGAGTGTCTTCCCTACCACGGTCCACCTTATTGTTTCAAGTCAAGGGCTCTCTCTGAACCAAGGGCTTGCTGATTCAGCTAGACTGGCTGGAGGGCAACTCTCCAGAGGATCCTCCAGTCTCTGCTTCCCATCAGAGGTGTCGTGGATGGCCCTGTGCTGTTTGTATTTCGATGCTAATTTTGCTCCCCCCAGAGGGGCTGCCCCGAGGAAGAGTGGATCAGAACTCAGGTGATTCCGTGTGACCCTTCTCTATTGACCATTTTAACTGGTCAATAAAGACGGCAGAAGCCAATCATTGGGGAAGGATAAGGTTGGATTTCTAGGCCCAGGAGGAAGAAGAGGAGAGAGAGGGAGAGGGGGATTCAGACCAGGCTGTGGATCAGATAGGAAGTAGCAGACATGTAACTTTCATGCCTGCGGAGGCTAAGGAGGGTGGGGCAAGAAATTCTTCACCCAGCGGTTGTGTTATCTGGCTGGTTTTAAAATATTAAGGCTGCCTGGCATTTTCCATCCTCGGACACTCAGGTGGGCAGGAGAAAGGGCATAGCCATGGGGCAATTGTTAGAGGTTTGGTAAAGCTAGCTGGGGTACTTGGGTAAGACCTCCCGTGGCCGGCACCGGGCAAGGAACAAGCAGAACAAGCATCAAGCAGGCCTTTATTATTATTCTTTAGATTTATTTATTAATATAGATAGCTACTCTATTGCTGTTTTCAGACACACCAGAAGAGGGCGTCGGATTTCATTATGGGTGGTTGTGAGTTACCAAGTGGTTGCTGGAATTCGAACTCAGGATCTTTGGAAGAGCCATCAGTGCTCTTTCCCGCTGAGCCATCTCACCACCCCCACGTGCCTTTTAAAATGACATGAACACACAGGGATTACAGATGCAGGCCACACCCCCAGCTTTTATGTGGGCGTCGAAGATCCGAACTCAAGCCCTTCCACTGTACAGAAAGTGCTTTATCCACTAAACCATCTCACATCCCATTTTATGGAATTCTAAGTAACTTTAAATAGCCATACACTGCTCATGGCTGTCATATCTAACAGGGCAGATTTCAAGAGTTAACCATAAAATACCAAGTCATTTTTCAAGATCACGAGGATGGATTGGACTTAGAAACGGGAAAGACATCAGTAGGATAAAAATCATAATGATCTGTCGGTTAGTCAGACACTGACATGATGCCGCAGTGTTTGTACGACTCATTGAAACAATTGGTTTTGTACCTCAGAAATTAGAAAAAGGTTTATATCAGTGGACACACACACACACACACACACACATTCAGATCTAAAGATCTAGGAAAAAATATTTTTAGCCCGATGCTATAGAGGTCACCTTGCATCCGTTTGTAAACTCAGATGTTAATTTGGGGACTCTGATGCTCCTGTCTGGAGTCCCTGATGGACAGTTTTGGTCAACACAACACTTATTCCTGTGGAGCCCCTGGACTTCACCCTTCCCCCAAAGACCACACTGCCCTCAGGTTACGACCACAAATTAGAATGCTCATGGGAGATAAAATATAGTCATCGTGTTCAATTTAGACCTGGTCTTTTAAGAGAACACTGGGGTGCTCTCTGGGGGGGGGGGAAAACCCCAGTATGTATCATAAAATGGGAGATATATTTAGAGGGGATTTTCTAGGAAGAGAAGGCTGAAAGAGAGATCCTATTTATCTTGAGAGTGAGCATTAAAATGTTGACAAGTGTTCCGCTGTGCTGTCCCAGGGTACCCCTCCAGTATCTCCAACCTGCTCTCTATCCTGGGAAGCACTGCTGGGCTTTCCTGGCTCTTGACTTCCTACTGAAAATGGCCCAGTTGGCAGCATCAGTAACAGATCTAGGGAGACTTTTAGAGCGATATTGGAACTTTTATCTCCCTACTTATCTTCTTGTGGGGGCAATTGGACTGTTCAGGTCTCACTGCTGAGCCTGCTTCTGCCTTCTTTCATCTCTCTCTCTGTCTCTCTCTGTCGCTGTCTCTCTCTGTCTCTCTCTGTCTCTCTCTGTCTCTGTCTCTCTGTCTCTGTCTCTCTGTCTCTCTCT
>NC_034598.1:32745573-32773133 GCF_900095145.1 Mus pahari
TCTCTCTCTCTCTCTCTCTCTCTCTCTCTCTCTCTCTCTCTCTCTCTCTCTCTCTCTCATCTTGGATGCTGTTCCCTCCTCTCAGCATCCTACAAATGGTGGGAGAAGTGTGGCTGTTGTCTGCTCCGAAGGCTGCATGGTTTTTCTTGTGGTTTCTCCCCACCCTGACCACTTCTCTGAAAAGAGTCCTTTATTATAAACTCCCCTCGAATTTCACAATTTGAGTTTGCCATTGGCTCCCGCTGGGACTCTCTGCTCTATCTTTGAAATAGTATCTGGACGCTTCTCCGCCAAGCCTTTTCTTCCTTGAGACAGTTGCTACAAAGATAATTTAGAACGGGGCGTTTTAAGGCAGTTGTTTAATCTTAACTGCCTTACCAGACACCAGCTCAGACCCCTCCAGGGTGAGTCATTCTATTTGTGTGGGTGGGGTTAGTAAACTCCCTGAAGTGTAAGAAAGATTGTCTTGATAGTGGTGACAGAGAATTTTCTCAAAATTCCAACTGCATAGCCCCAAATAAAATAAACTGAGTAAGAAAAAAAAAAAAAAACCAACAAGAGTTCTATGCATTTGGAAGCCTTTGGCAGTGACCCACAGCTCAGCCCATCCTTTACTGGGCAGGATGTGGTCAAAGTGCTACATACGCGGTTAAGAAATTTCCCTTCTGAGCATCTTCATCCTGCAGTTTGGTGTGGATAAAAATCTATTCCAAATGACTCTTAAAGCCGAGATGCTGTACACATAGAAATAGGCAAAGGATTTCGGAAGAGCCAAGCTAACACAGCAATTTCCTTCTACCTCGAAAAAGGGTTAAAAATGGCTCTTGGTGGGGCTCACTTCCTTTATTTGGGTGCACAAAAACAAAGAGGCCTTTCTATGGTGCGAGATGATAGATGACCAGGGACAGATGGCAGCCATCCTGGGTGGCGGCCTATCTGGCAGAATGCTTGCAAAAGTGCTAAAAGCCCCTCCTCCTCGGTCTGTGAAATTCCCTTCTTTTCAGAGTCTCTGTCACAATTCCTGAAAGTCCCATATGCAGCATGGGACCTTCTCAGTGTCATAGAAGTCTTGGGCACTATTAGATGTTTATGGGTGGAGCTGTTTTCTCTCAGTAGGGAGTCCTGACTGGGAAGGTTGCGAGTGAACACTCAAGACACACTGAATCATGAATCATTCATGAATGGCATACCTGTTAGAGCACAGGGGAGTGGACAGGTGTCCACAGAAGACTCTGGATCCTCTCCTATGTACATAACACTGTCGTCAAACAAAACTTCATGTCACTATCAATATTTAATAGTATAGCTACATCCCCTTTCCTGAATTATAAGAAACATGGAAGACATCTACCATGAGAGACTGACAAAGGATGCCTAAAGGTTTCACTTGATGTGGAAGAACGAAACTTTTAAAATACATCAGAAGCTAGAATGCCGAGCACCTATGAGGATGTCTGATACAATTTCAATGACATTGGTGATCATCAATGAGCCTGTGACTTGGATTAAGAAGGACAGGAGAGGGATTTACACGGACAATTTCTGCCAGGTCTTCCAAAGAGCTCTTTAGGGTTTCAATCCATTATTAAATGTAATGGGTATCCAGGGGGTCTGGCATAGCCATCCTTAAAGTTTACTGTTGTGGGACAGTTTACAAGGAGTGACCGCACGGGCCTGTATCCCTTCCTATGTTCATGTCTCTAACTTGGGTGTGGTGCCAGCTGACAGTCTCTGGAACCCCACTGAGTTCTGATGGGACCAGAGGCTTGTTCTCAACGTGTCTTCAGACAGTGGCTTGCCCACTCCCATCTTCTCCAAAAACACCTGAGCAGTCGATCGCCCTTGACCCACCATTTTCCATCACATACCTATATAATTTAGCAGTAGTTCCCAGAACAACATGCTCTGAGCAGGATCCCCGCTCTCACCGCTCTCTCCTGTCCGTCCAACCATGTTGGATTTTCATAGACTTCTGTCCTGAGCTGGGTTTCTACTCCGGACTCCTGGAATCTTTCTTCTCATCAGGTTAAGAAGACAAGTTAGGTTTATCATCACTCTGCCTTAAGCCCTCCATCTGTCTTCCAGCACAACTGGACACTCACACACTTCACCATGCCCATTTTCCACAATGTTCTCACCTTAGGTCCTCACACCATGTCCTCCAATGCTCATTAACCCTCCCTTGAACACTGCCAATCTCTTTGATTCCTTTGTTGGAGGTGAAGCTCTTACTTCTCCATGTTGCTCCCAAGCTCTGACCTTGCCTTGCCTTGTCTTCAGAGGGCAGTTCACCATGTCCAGGAGTGATGTTAATAGCTCCTTATCTAGGTGTGGATACCCTTTCTCATCTCTAGGATGCTATGCTTTGACAGTAAGGACTTTACTTATTGGTCACGTAATCCTAAAGCCTAGATCAGTGTCAAGGTAGTGTTTCTAGAGATAATGGGAAATGCACAGTAAAGACTTCAATGAGGACTGGTGGTAAGGGGTGTTCTAGAAGTCACTGCCAAAGGCATGGGATTCTACAGACCTTTTTTTTTGGGGGGTGGGGTTTTTCGAGACAGTGTTTCTCTGTGTAGCCCTGGCTATCCTGGAACTCACTTTGTAGACCAGGCTGGCCTCGAATTCAGAAATCCGCCTGCGTCTGCCTCCCGAGTGCTGGGATTAAAGGCGTGCGCCACCACGCCCGGCTTTCTACAGACATTCTAAGAATTTGTGGCCATATTAGAATTCAGATCAGTGACCATAGCAATGATGATTGCCAAGGCCAAGGTCAAGACCGTGGCAGATAATTTGAGTTGAATGTGAGGCATCTTGGGATTGTTGCTTAGATGGCGATTTATTGACCTTATTGATGGAGTAGAGCTATTGTAAGGCCTGAGTAGCTTTGAAGCTGACCTTGATTCAGAGAGGATAAACTCTTTTATCCCTAGAGTCTGTGGATTAGGTCAGCCTGCCAGGAGACCTTTGTTGATCAGTCCATTTAAAACTGTGGGGTCTAGGGACACATGCCTCCCTCAACCAGCACCTAACACAGTACAACCTCCTCCCTTCTTACTCCCTCAAATGGCCCAACAATTCTTCGGGCAAGATGTCATGATGCTGACAGCCCACCAGAGACCAGTGAGTTCCATGACCCACTCACTTCTCATGACGGGGAACTCCGCTCATCAGCAAGGGGCTCTGGGCCATCTGGGAATCCCCACAGCAGCAGCAATCTCTGCGGAGCTGAGCAACGAAACAATTTTCAGATTTAACACCACGGCCTCATGAGGAGGGAGGGCTGCTGCTGGTGGCTCTCGGAAAAAGCAAAAGCCCAGATACTGACATATCTGGGACGTGAGAGGATGTCGGCTCTAGGGGCTGGATGTGCTGCAGACACTAAGCCCTGTGAGCCCTGCCTCACCAACCTCAATCCTACAGGGACACTTTGAGAGTCTATACAGTAGTAAGTGCACAACCCAGTCCATCAACTGAAGCTAAGAAGCAAAGAGGCTTGGCGTGGCTTTCAGAGGAAGCGAGGTGAAGATTCTTCTCTGCTCAACAGCTAAATAAGCCACCCAGACCTTTCATGACTCACAAACCACAGACCCCACAGTTGGCATGTGCCTCTTCATCCTTGCCTACAGATGTTGACAGAGAACCTATTGTGTGCCTGACAATGTGCTGGCCCGTGTTGAAATGTAGCGGTAAAGCAAGATTCACTGTCTCCTATCAATGTGGACATTCCTCCAGAGTGGTACATCCTATAGCATAGAATGTAATGGGGGCCAGTTGCGAGGAAATGGCTTTTGCCAGTATTTAGCTGTGACCTCCGACAAATCACTTTACTTCCTGAGCTTCATTCCCCCCACACCACACCACTATTTTTAAGGAAATGACTTAGTGCATACAGCCTAACAGGGCACAATTGGTTAGCAAGTAGTTATATGTCAATAAAGGCTAGCTGTTCTTCTGGTTATAATTAAGGTACAGGTTAGTAGAGAATTCCTATGAAGACACATTTTGTATTGAAATAGTTGAGTCTTGAACAAATCTATATACTTTTAGAGCTAAGACTAGAAAAAAATGGAATAATTGGAAATACCACTTTTGCTTCCCGTTTGAGGGTCTTTCTGCACACCTCTGTCTGCCTCTTGCTGTTCTAGAGGCCCCGGTTTTCTGGATCTTCTGGCTGACAGGTCGGAAGGAATCCAAGCAAGCTATGGAAACCACACCGGCGCTGTTTCCGAGTGCAGGCTTCACCTTTAGCCAAAGAATGATGCCTTTCTAGACATGGATGGGGACTCTCCTGCAAGTCATTGGTGCTGAGAGAGACACGGAGACAGCAAGACTACAGCAACATATCCGTGACTGCACGGGATGCTGGTCCTCGTCTGTGAAGAAAGGATGGACTCTCTTAAGCTTTGCGATTTTCAGCTATGGGAGAAGAGAAGAGTTGTTTCACAGTGTGCACCGAGCCCTGGATAGCATCGGGGCCTAAACTGAGAAAGGCAGTGTAAGTACATGGAGAACACCGTTAAACAAAGGAGCTGGACTCAAAAAGAAGTTTATAGACGTGCAAACTGAGATAGTGCACTTGCTTCCAGCACGGATTCCGCGGAGTTAAGCATAAGCTTCAAGCTAAAGAAAGATATTTACAATGCTTGTTACTGGCAGAGAACTCAAAAGAACATTTTGTATCTTATACATCAATACGAAAAGAAAATCCAAGAAAAACGAGCAAATCAAATACACAGGGGTGTAACTACAGTCTTTTCTCCTCATGCCTTAGTTCCCAAATAAGGAACCTGAGACTTAGTTATTTACAAATAAAAGCCTAGGCCATAAGCTTGGGCTTCTTCCCCGACTAGCTCGTAACTTATATAACCCGTTTATTCTATTGTATGTCTACTACAAAGCTAGTTTCTTCCCCTCGGTTTCAGAGTCTGACTCCCCAGAGTCTGGGTGGCAGAACCTCCGAGGGTTCCTCTCTCTCACTCTCTCTGCCGGATGCCCCGCCTTCTAATCCCACCTCAGCCCATTGGCCATCAGGTTTTGATTGACAGGTGATACTTCCACACAGTACACAAGAGGTTCTCTCTACGCAAGGGGTGGGGGTGCGGGCAGCACAGGAAAGGGAGCACAAATTGCTCTCAATATCAAGACAAATTAAAATTAAAATCATAGCATGATGTGATTTTGTACTTTTGGGGCTGGCAAGATGATATATATGACAATGCCAGGTTTTGGAAAGTAGAAAAGTATTCCCATATATTGCTGGCAGATGTGAGACTTGGTGAACCAGAGCATATAGACAATAGCTGTCAAATTGGTGTCCGTTTCCTAAGATTTGGTGACTTGCCTCCTCCCTTGGTATGCAACCCAAGCACGCCTTTGCACACATATACTTGATTTCAGGCACATCGTGTCTACTGGCCATTGTTTGTGGAGGGATCAGTTGCAGAACCCAGCAGGATGGTGTCAGTACAGTATATGAGATGGAGATTTACTTACTAATAAGAACCAACCCTGAAAAGTGCCAGCTAAGCACTTAATAGCATCCCTCACTCACTAGTAGGACAGCAATATTAAACTTCAGAAGCATTCGAGTTCTATGATTAATTTAGATAAGAATTTTAAAGCATGCCAACTTTATAGGGGCAATGTTATTTTGTTGCCCTTCAATGCACACACTTTGCTTATGGTACATATCATGGCACACATGAATGGGTTTCACCCACATGGCATAGGTTGTGGTAGGGGAAGAGCAGTCATGACAGAGATTGTATGTGTGAGGGCTTCAAATATTATAAAAGATTAGTATTAAATCTAGGAAATTGCATAGACACCAAGATCAGGTACTGTTCTCTATATTTGATTTTATAAACATTAAAAAATTGAAAATAATTTGCTCCCTTTCATTTTAAAAAATATAATATAATATTTTATCACTTCATTGAGAATTTCAAACATGCATGCAAGTTTTTATTAAATTCTCTGCCCACCCATTCCTCCTCACTCCTCCTACATTCTCACCTCCCCTCAGCCTCATGTACCCTTCCTTATTAAAATAACCTGGTAAGTCCAATCTATACTGCCTATCTAGTCATGGGTGTAGGACCCGCCTCTGGAGGATGGTTGTCCAACAGCCAATAGGCCTAAGGAAACCCGACTATTCCTGTCACAGAAGCTATCAACTGACAGAAGCTCAACTTCCCTCTCCTTTGATGGTCCCAGAGCCTCAGTCTGATATAGATAACCCGGCCTGTGCTGTTGGCTTGCTTTCTCGCTTATGGATTTCAAATTAGATCTTTAGTTTAATGCTGGATTGCTGAGTGTGTATCCTGACTCTGCAATACACAGTTTGACACTATACCATAATCTCTTTGCTCATCTGGAGCAAGGAGGCCATGTATGGGCGTGTGGTCTCTTCAGTTCCACACATGCTGGTTGAGGGGATGAAGATCTGAGGCATAGTCAATCCTTTGCTCTCTAAGCTGTCCCCGTGGACACAGGCCTGCATATTGCATGCCTGCATCAAGGAGAGTTGGCATCTTTTATCGGCTCTTGCACCTAGGAAGAGCCTGTTCTAATGTTGACCTATGCTGTGGCAACCATGCTTTATTGATTGATTGATTAATTGATTGATTGATTGCACAGAGGCATATATTAAACTGAAAGTAGGAGCTGGGATGCGGGGATTGGCCAAGGAGTTAAGTAGTTTCCAATAAGATTGAGCACACACCCCACTGAGGACACAGGCAAAGGAGAGAGGATGATCTAAGTGGCCCACTTGTCTCTTCTTCTGCATTCCCTATCTGTATCCCCAAAGTCTACAGTACATGCCAGTGAACTGGGAGCCACAGGCTTGGCCCCTTCCAGCCAAGAAGCAACCATATGAAGACTATTAGTGAACTTGCCCCCCTCAATATCTCTCTCTCTCTCTCTCTCTCTCTCTCTCTCTCTCTCTCTCTCTCTCTCTTTCTTTGTTTGTGCCTTCCTTCCTTCCTTCCTTTCAAGACTACGAACGTTTTCTGGTCGTCTTGGATGGAAATGCATGACAGGCTGAGGGATGCTATTAAGTACTTATCGAGCTAGCAAAGCAAACTAAGGAGTTTGAGGTGAAACATGTTCAAGTGGCATTTGGCTCATGTCCACTTAGGGACAGACCAGGGCCCTGTATTTCTTCTAGGCTCAGGAGAATAAGAATGACCATGGTACCCACACTCTCCTTTAAGAACCTCTGAATCAGCAGGAGACAGCCACGAACCATGAGATGTTTAGTGAAAGTGAGCCGCTGCTTACAACTAGGCCTAAAGACCATAACCAATGTTTGGAGAGATTTGTGTTGATGATGATGATAATTGTATCATAAAGAATTTTTCCTACTACAAGTGCTGTTGCTATAACTTAGAACCAATGTAGTCTATATCATGTGAAACACCAGGCTATTTCACCAGTCCATTTTCTTTAACAAGTAATCTTTTTTTTTTTTTTTTTTTTTTTTTTTTGGTTTTTCGAGACAGGGTTTCTCTGTGTAGTCCTGGGTTTCCTGGAACTCACTCTGTAGACCAGGCTGGTCTCGAACTCAGAAATTCGCCTGCCTCTGCCTCCCGAGTGCCGGGATTAAAGGCGTGCGCCACCATGCCCGGCCTAACAAGTAATCTTAAAGTAGACCTGGTAGTGCCTACTATGTACTGAGTGCCAGAGATTGAAGATGAAGGCAGAATTCTTTAAGAAAAAAAAAATCCCGGGTCCTTTAGAAGTTCTACTACAAAAGAGAGAAGATGGGAGAGAGTGAAGGAAAGAAAGATAGAGGAAGGAGAGTGAAGAAATTAAGGCCCGTGGGAATGAAGGGAGGAGGGGATGGATGGGAAGTCCCTTCCTGGGGATCCTGGTTTGTGAGGAAAAGTGGTAGGTGCCTATGACAGCATTTAAGACTCTGCCCTTGCCTGGCTTTTGTTTTTCCCTCTGCAGAAGTGGGAAGGACACAAGAGCTTGGCAGCTACTTCCCACAGAGCCCAGAGGGCTCTGCCAGAGATTACTCTGCATCCAGACATGGCTTACCCCCAGGGAACATGCAGATGATGACAAAATAAAGCTGGCTCGGCTTCTAAGCATTGCCCCACAAGTCTGAAGTGGGGACAATTAAAAGTTCCAGCTTTTTTCATTGTTGTAATTACAGCAACAGCTCTGGTACAAATTATGATTCATTTACTCTTCAAGCAATTAACACCAAGGAAACCATTGTGTGTGTGTGTGTGGGGGGGTGCAAGATGGCATCACACAATGCTCACAGAACTGTGGAGACCCAGCTCCAGATGGAGGAGGCTTTGCTTCATGATGCAGTAGGAGCAAGAATTTCCTTCTTTATAGAAATGGTGCTCTCCCACCCCTGAGATGAGCAAGACTCACACGATCGCTGTGGCCCTTGTTATTGTACATATCACTGTTGTGAGAATACACCTGCAGAATGACCGTGCCAGTTTAGCTAGCAAGGACCTTAAATAAAATTACCCATAAGGCATTGGCCTTATGCATTTAAGTGAAAGCATTTTGATAGCTTTGTAATTTGTTGCTTGGTGATAATCAATAGAATTTCTCTATAATGGATGCTATGGTCCAAATGTTAAAGTCTCTTAAAGTTTTCGGGTTGAAATTCTACCCCCAAGCTATTAGAAGAATCAGGGAGGTCGTTAGGCTGTGAAGAGGAGCCCTCATACTAAGATTGGTACCCTTTCTTAAGAAAGGTACCCAG
The DNA here is from genome assembly GCF_900095145.1 of Mus pahari. Taxonomy (NCBI): domain Eukaryota; kingdom Metazoa; phylum Chordata; class Mammalia; order Rodentia; family Muridae; genus Mus; species Mus pahari. Next base: position 32,754,314 of record NC_034598.1, read on the forward strand.
ACAGCTGGCTTTCTCCTCCGTTCTATCAAGACATTGGGAGGGTGTTGCCTAAGACACAGGAAGCAGGCCCTCACAGGACACCAAACCTATTGGAGGTTTGATCCTGGACTCCTCAGTCCCCAGAACTTTGAGAAACAAAATTGCTGTTGTTCATAAGCCACTAGATTGGTGGTACTTCGTTAATAGTGTCCTGCAAACACTGAAGTAATAGGTATGCACAATACAGTGTCCATTCGTAAGGTCTGTAGCAACTTGGAGAAAACAGAGAAGTTATCTCAAATGTTGCTGTTGGCTTCAGAACTCTCAAGTGTTGGCTCTGCCTCTGGTACAACTCATGCTACTGCAAATAACAGTAATACATGCTTGAAAGGACTTAAACACAGTTGGGAATCTCACCTCTGGAGTGTTGTTGAATCTGATTTTCTTTGACTTTAATTGGAATTATACTTCCTCTGCTCTAGAATTAGCTGAATTTTGTGTTGGATTTATTTCTATGCTCGGAGTAATAAACAAGGACAGATCCATCCAAGTTGAGCAAATGCGTGATCTAGAACTTTATTCCAAATCCCTCAAATTCACCATGATTGGGCCAGCATAGTTCTGAATGGGCTAGTGAATACTGATGACCCCCTTTGACCTTTGCAGAAGACTCAGCGTCATTTCTTGTGTTCTGTGGGACCCCGAGAATCAGAGAAGATGGAGCAGCACTGAGCAGCAAAGCTCACGGTCTGCAAGTCAGCACTGCTGTGAGAGGAAAGGGACGGCACTACCTTAGAACAGCAGTTCTCAACCTGTGGTTCACAGCCCACCCTGTCACAGGGGTTACCCAAGACTCTCAGACATATCGGCTTTTTACATTACAATCCATTATATTACATTATAGTAGCAAAATTACAGTCATGAAGTAGTGATGAGCAAAATTTATGGTTGGGGTCACCATGACACAAAGTCAAGGGTCGCGGCACTAGAAAGCGTTACTGCCTTGGCGGCAATCTTGTTGTAGAAGATATTCAGTCTCAATCCAGGGCTTCTACCCTGTCTCTGATCATTCAGTTCCCGGATAAAAGACACACAACGTTTACTCTTTACAATAAGCCTTAATCAAATAGGGCAGATATCAACCCTCTATGCTATTAGAATCTACTTTCCTATTGATCACTCTGAGTTATTACTTACTATGTTCCTTTCCATCTGGGCTGCTCTTAACTCCAATCAGCCAGCCTTCAGGGCCATGCTTTCTTGATTCCTAACCCATGGCTTTTCTTTCCTCTCTCTATCTACCTTCTTCTCTCTCTCTCCTCATGGTCTCTTCTGACCCCAAGACTGGGAACACCAAGCCCAACTATAGGCTGTCAGAATCTTTATTCACGAATCAGAAATAACTGGGGGGGGTGGGGGGGGGTGGGGGTGGCGGTGGCAGTGCAAGGTCACATAGCATTACTTGGATCTATGTGCAGACTGTTATCTTTAGGGCAACCAGGTCTTGCAAGCCCACAACACATAGCAACAGACTAAACCTCAACAAAATCTCAACTGCCTTTCACACCTCTTGGCAGACTGTGGCTCCTCTAAGCATGGCCTGGAGCTCATTGGGTGATAGCTACTCCGAGATGTTCCTTTCGTTTCCGAGATGTTTCCTCCCATCAGCCTCCAAGAGTCATCCTTATCTGACCTCCTACATCCCGACATCCTTGGAAAGCAGCTACAGCCATAAACCTGTGGTGAGAATTCTAGGAGTAAATTAACATGTAATCAGCAGGGTTGCCTGAAAGAGGTGATTTGACAGTTACTCACACCTCCCCAGAGCATGGCAAAGAGTTTAAGCAGTTATTTTCTCCACGGGAATTTTGGCAGACAGCTAAATGGTGACTTTGTAAATAGGCCTCTGAAAACTAGCAAGAGCTCTCATTGCCTGGTAGACCTGCTGAACACATGAGGCTGGTAGACCAGCTCTATGTATCTATGAGGCCAGTAGGCCTGCTGCATACATGGGGCTGGGTGTTGAGTGCTTTGTTAATGCATTTGTTCCTCACTAAGATCTACCAGAGAAGACACAGTCATCTACATCGCCCAGGTAAAGAGAGCTGGCCAGCACAGGCGGAGGAATTTCTGGACCCATAGCAAGCCAAGTGGGCAGGCAGGATTCAAGCTCCGCACTGTCAACTCCAGCTCACTTTAGCCACCATCCCTTCTTTCAAGACTGTACACAGTCTCTAGCATCCGTCTCCCCTGCTCACCCATCAGAGTCAAGAGTCTTTTCTCTGTGATGATGGGATGCTTCTTACCGTAGGAAACTGATTCTAAGCATTGCTGGGACATTAGCCGAGTTAGGCAACTGATCATAGAGGAAGGACCCTTGGTTGTCTATTTGGAGATGCGTCTTCAGCGGAGGAGGATGTATTCCTCGGACTCCCTTAGATCCCGTCTTTGTACCCATCATAAGTCTGGTGCTTGGCTAGGAAGACACCACTCAGCTCTCCAGCTGCCTGGCAGCAGCTCCCACTAGTGAAGTGACGCACTGAGAAGCTGCCCTGACTCATCCCTAAAGTTGTCCGCGCCAGCTCCTGCCACCCCCGCTCCACAGAGACCACGTTTTATTAAGATCTTTGAAAATTCTTGCTCCTCAACCCACGTGGAAATTCTTCTTGCCTCTTCCTGGTCTCCATGGTGCTTGGAGCACTCCCCGATGCCCAATATTATCTTTAGAAAGCACTAGCTGGCTAAGGTATTTCTGTGATATTTGCTGTCATTGCTTGGTAGCCCTCTGTGTCCTGTCTAGGACTGAGAATCATGTTAGGAACAGATCAGTCCCCTGTACATTCAGCGTACAGGAATCCCATCAGTTTGGACATTTGGCTTAGATGTAGCACACGTCCTAAGAAATGTGAAGGATGCTTGGTCCATGGCAGGACTGAGGTGGTAGAAACTTTAGAGGTGGGACCTAGTAGAAGGTACCTGCTGCTTCTTGAGTGTGTCCAGACTCTTAGGAATGAATCCATGTCCCCAGGTCGTTATAAGAAGACTGATCCTGACTCCACCATGGCCTTTTCCTTACCTGCACATGGTCCCCTTCTGCGTGAGGCCAGTTCCCTTCCCGTTCCTCCCTATGCAGGGATGCAGCCAGAATGCTGATACCACTCAGCTTGGACTCTCCAGTCAGGAAAGCTGTGAACTAAATAGATCCCTTTCTATCACCCAGAGTCAGGTATTTTACAGGCAGAACAAGAAAGGCACTTAGACAGAAGGTTTAAGTATCTCAGAATTTTAAAATGATCTGACTTCTTGAAGGTTACCAACTGAGAACCTTTGACAAGGAGATTACGGTCATTACTCTCTATGCCATATAAACAGTGAGTGTTGAGCTTGGATGTACAGAGATTTTGGCATTAATTTAAGGAGTTTCCTTACCTTCACTGCAGTAAGTCCCGGAGTTTTGGTGGTGGTGGAGGCATCTCGTCATAGCCTGGTAGACACCTTAGCTATTCTCTCTATTCTCACATCTTCATTTAAATCCTAGTTATACCTCCATACACTCCTTGCTCCTAGCCCTTTCTATCTTCTTAAAATTTCTTATCTTTTCTCTTCATTAGCTTTCTTTCCTTCTCACTTCCTCCCTATCTCTTTCTTTTGATAGGGTCTCATGTATCCCAGGCTGGCCTCAAACCAGCTATGGAGCAGAAAACAACCTTGAATTTCAGATCCTCCTCTCCAATTCGGAGATGACAGACAGGAGCCACCATACCTTGTTTATATGGTTTTGGGGATCAAATCCAAGACATGTGCATGCTAGCAAGCACTCTGCTAACCGAGCTAGGTCTTTCGCTCAGTCCATGCCCAGGAAGGAAAACAGAAGTCACACTAGTTATTGCAACACAGAGACAGTTTAATAAATAGTTGGGTAAGTAGCATTGGAGGGATGAAAATAGATAAATGGAAATACATGGTAGCATAGAAGTCTTAACTTTAGCAAAGAGCAAGGTGGGAAACGAGAAGCTCGTGGAAGGAACTGCACAGGGAAGAAATAGAGGCAGCTGGCTCAGGAACCTCGAGAGAGTTCAGGGCATATAGAAAATCTCTAGAAATGGAAGTCGGCTGCTATGATGAAGGCCATGTTGGAGAAATGATATAAACAAATTCTGAAAGAGCAACAAGTAAATCCTTTGTCCCTCCATATCTACTGTCCCTCTTCTCCATGCCATGAGCAGTACTGTAAGGTGAGGTAGGTTTACTCGCAGGTGCCAACGTCTCCAATGCAGAACACAGAAGGTGGGTGATTTAGCTCTTTGTATTAGTGCTTCGACTTAATGAAGGAGGAGTCTACACTTAGCTTACAGTGGGCGGTAGATATCGTTCACCATGATGGAGGAAGCATAAGGCAGGAGGACCAGGCGGCTGGTAACATTGTAGCTGCTGTCAGGAAGCAGAGAGAAATGAGCCAACGGTGCTCTGCTCACTTTCACTTTCATTCAGCCCAGGATTCTAGCTAGTGTAATGCTCCCTATGGCGCAGTTTAGGGCAGGCCATCTCATCCCACTTAGCCAAAATCTTCCTCGCAGGCATGCCCAGAAGTTGTTCCCATGCTGGGCGGCTCTAAACCTCGCCAAGTTTACAGTCAAGTTGAACCATGCCGATACATCTTATAATTTGGATCAAAAGTGTCTCCCAGAGGTCGCGTTGGTAAAGGACTTTCCCACTACATGATGCTATGGGAGAGGTATGGAGCCTTAAGCAGGTAGGGCTGGTGAGCGATTCAGGTCATTTGGGACACACAATTGAAGAAATTAGTGGTACCCAACACGATTTTTTTCTTTCTTTTGTACTCCAGTCATAAAGCAAATGGCTTTGTTCTGCCCTATGCTGTCTGCTTAACACAATAGAGCCAATAATAGATCATGGGCTGGAGCCCCCTCAAACCATGACTCAAAGTTCTATCTATCTATCTATCTATCTATCTATCTATCTATCTATCTATCTATCATCTACCTATCTGTCATCTATCTGCTATCTACCTATCCATCATTTATCTATCAATCAGTCATCTATATATCTATATATCTATAATTTATCTATCATCTATCTATGCATATATCTATTATCTATTTATTCATCTATCATTCATCTATCTATTGTCTATCTGCATATATCTTTTATCTATTTATTCATCTATCATTCATCTGTCTATTGTCTATCATCTATCTATGCATCTATCATCTATGTATTCATCTATCTATAGTTTTTCTTTTCTTTTTTTCTTTTTTTAAAGAGAGAAACATGCCTAGAATTTCCATTCCTCAAGCTTGCTAGGTCTTTATTTCTCCTCCTCAAGAACCTATGACTGGATCCAGTCATACAGCTCAGTGGGTGACTGTGCCTATTTCTAAGCCTGGTGACCTGAGTTCCATTCCCAGGGGAGAGCTAACCCCAGCGAGTTGCCCTCTGCCCCCCCCCAGACACGGTGACATGATCCCCCCCCAGCACACACACCACAAAACCCCCAAAGTTGTTGCTTGGAAGCTCTGTACAAACGATGCCCAATTTTCGTTAGGAACACATCTACACGTCTTTGACAAAGTTTTGTTTCCTGCTTAGAACGAGGGGTGGGAATACTAAATTTAGATCAAACTGTTAAATTAGGTCTGGTTGTCAAATTCTCAAGTCATGTATGGCTTAACACACTTACGTTTCAAATAAATATCCTCAGATGTCGATACAATCGGTCACTGCCCAGTTCAGCACACCAGTTTCAAGCACTCTTCTCAAAGGACTTTTCGGGATTTTCATTCCCACTCTCTTAAGACACCGTGAATGCTTGCAACACTATTTCTGTGAGGCAAGGGAGGTGTGTATGTGTGTCCCCAGCAGGGAGGGCTTGGTGAATGGAGGCAAAATTGAGAAGCAGGGTTGGAAGTGACGTTTAACTCCTGGGATGTGGCTGGCTTGCTGTTGTGAGATGATAATGACATCTATCCCAGCCCATGGCTCTCTCAGCCTGGAGGATGCATGGCATTGACCTCTCATGGGGTTGGTTGGTCATTGGTTCTCCTATTTAATGCACATGTACATGTATGGTGTGTATCTATGTGCACGTGGAAACCAGAAGTGACTCTCTGGTCCCCTCCTCAACAACTCTCTACCTTATTTACTGAGATAGTATCTCTTCCTTGAAGCCAGTGCTCACTGATTGGACTAGTCCCGATAGCCACCTTGCCCTTGAAATCTCTAGTGTCTGTATTCCAGATGAATGTGGAATCACAGATGAGCCACTGCACTCGTGTTGCATTTAGGTGTTTCTCTAGTCTTTTAGGGTCATGTTGTCCATCCTATTTCTCAGCTCTGGAAAGCAGCCTCTAGGGGTCCCTATACACCCCTGCAGTGCCAGGGCAGACTGGCCTCTGCTGCCACTGATAACTTCTTTTAGTCTTGGGCATCATAGCCTAGAGTTCCTTCTGCCTCTTTTCCCTGATTGTTTCTGATATCACAGGAGACTGGCTCCTTTGAGATGTGTTGTCCTGGCTCGGGGACCAGCTGGATCTGGGGAAGATTCCGCAACTGGGAGAGGTTGAAGCAGATTTCAGGGTACAGATGGCATCACTGGTAGAAATGGGGTATTTTTCTCTGGCTCTGGTTCTTATCAGACAAGTCCTCGTACCCCAATAATGCCATCTCTGACCCTTGTCTTCCAACCTAGCAGAGTCAAATCCATGCCTACTTGGATAATCTCTGAGTTTTGTTTTTTTTTACTATCTTCCTCTGGATCCTTGACTCTGTCATCATCTGGATTACCAATTTCTAAAGTTTAATTCCTTCTCTTATAAATATGCACATGGCTTCTGTCTTCCTAGTCCCACGGGCCCCACCTGACCTTTATCAATAAGGACCTTCAGAATCTCTTCCACACACATCCTGGTTTCGTAAAAAAATAAAAAAAATTAAAAATAAATAAAGATACAAAAAGCAGAGAAGTCCTGGCTAGCTTCTCAGATGTCTATACTGCAGGTTCAGGCCAGCAAATCCTACCGCCCAGCAAATGTCAGCAGAATTACTGGCTTTAGATCCTCTAGTTAGAAAACTACTGACTCTTGTGGCACTAAGTGATTGTTTCCCACATAATCTTGCCAAGATCTGCTGAAGAAGATTTTTTTTCTATTTCACGATCCTTCAGAACAGACTACTTATCAAAATGTACAAGTAATTGCGATAATTAGATTCACAACAATCCATTGTTTCTATGTAGTGTATTTCATTCTGCCCATATCAGGATCTTCTATATTCCAACATGTTTTATTTTTCTTTTACCCAGATTCGGGGGAGAAATTTCCAAGTGACTCCTCCTCCCACGGTAAGCTATGCCAGGGGTATTGATGAAGAAATACAGTAAGGGGTGCAGAGAGACATAGGCATAACACCACAGGCCCTCAGTCATAGGAAGTGAGAAGAAGTTGCTACCTGACTGTGGTCCTGGAGGCTAGGGGAGGCTAGGATGGGGAATGGAGAAAAGATTGCAGCAGGTGCAGGAGTCCAGCTGAGCTGGAGGACTAAATTCTCATGTCCCGTGGAAGCGGGGTCACAGTGGTTGACAACAGTGTGCTTTAGAATTACTAGTAGAGAGGATTTTGAATGTTCCTGGCATAAAGATATGGTGGATGCTGGAGGAAGACCTGCCAGTTTCCCTGGTCTGACCGTTACACCACCTGGTAGAACTTTCTTCCCTTTTCTAGGGATCAGCACCCATTTCAGGCCTCGTTAACACCCACCAGTACTCTGTAGAGACTCATTTCATGACACCTCCTCACGTGATCAGTCACCAACCAACCACATGCACAAACAACCCGAAACATACTGAAACAGGCCGGTGCCTTCAACTGCAAATGATTCATAATAAAGCGAGATCAAGCTCCCATCAAACAAGCAGCAGAAACACTAAGTATGTTCTTATGTTACACTCAACACAAGGGATTAATGTTGAGTCCGACTCTCTGTCTACAGCTCTGTAACCCCCTGGTTAGCATTTATTTTTATTGTTTGAAACATTCCCACGGTCCCTTGTCACTTTTTCTTTTCAGGATCGTTCAGCTTCAGGGTTAGAGAGGGCTCAGTAGTCACAGTTTGAAATTGGCAGCGCTGGAGAAGAAATACATCTCTCTGTAGATTGGACAGCACCCCAATTAAGAAACAGTGCATTCTTTCACGAGTCTGCCGTGCCCTGAACACTATTTTGATTCTGTTGCTAAGATTCTGACAGTATCTTGTACAATCTAATCTAGCACTGCGTTTTCTTTCTTGTCTCTTTATTCTTAGTTTCTGGGATAGAATCTCGTTTTAAAGACCCAGACATGAGAAAGAATGACTTTGGCCATTCCCCCGCCCCCCATGGAAACTAAGAAAAATGGTCAGGTGATCAAACACTTACATAAAGAAGTCTGCCCACTTTCAGACCTTCCAGGATGAAGCTTCCAAAGTAATACATCTTATTTGGGGAGTAATAGCCCATAGGAATAGTGTGTGTGTGTGTGTGTGTGTGTGTGTGTGTGTGTGTGTGTGTGTGTTGTTAGAGGTCAGACCCATGATCTGCTACATACTAGGCAAGCACTCCACACTTGAGCTGTACCCAGAGTCTCTCCATGGGTGTTTTGATCTTGAAACATTTTTGTGTAAGGCTTGATCATAGTTGTTCTCTGACTTGACAGAAGGCAGCGCACTCACAGTCATTCACCTGGTTCACTGTCTAATCTTTCAATAAATAGCTGTTGAGGATCAATAAGTATGCCAGGCAATACAGTAGGCACTAAAAATGTTTTTTAATAAACAAAAAAATGATTAAAATAGTCTGTTGTCCTAGAAATTATAAGTGTATGTTTGTACAAAAAAAATTAGTCGGGCTGGAAAGATAATTCAGTGGTTAAGAACACTGACTCCTCTTCCAGAGGTCCTGAGTTCAATTCCCAGCAACCACGTGGTGGCTCACAACCATCTGTAATGAGATCTGATGCCCTCTTCTGGTGTGTCTGAAGACAGCTAAGTGTACTTACATATAATAAATAAATAAATCTTTGGGCTGGAGCAACCAGAGGTTCTGAGTTCAATTCCCAGCAACCACGTGGTGGCTCACAACCATCTGTAATGAGATCTGATGCCCTCTTCTGGTGTGTCTGAAGACAGCTAAGTGTACTTACATATAATAAATAAATAAATCTTTGGGCTGGAGCAACCAGAGGTTCTGAGTTCAATTCCCAGCAACCACATGATGGCTCACAACTATCTGTACAGCTACAGTGTACTCAATATACATAAAAATGAATAAATAAACAAATCTTTAAAAAATACACATTCAAACTCAAAATTAAAAATAAAAAAATGTAGCCAAGACATTCTCTCTCAGGCATGCATGTATCCATATATGTATATGTGGTTGTTTAAATGAGAAATGTTTCCCACACTTAGTCCTCGACAGGTTTACAAGATAGATAGTCTTACTGGAGGAAATGTGGAAGTGGGGTTCGAAAGCGCAGCGCTCCACCCTTGTTCCAGTTTCTGCTCTCTCTGCTTTGTGTTTGAGGTAACATGGCCTCTCAGCTTCCTGCTCCTGCTGCCCTGATGTGCTCTTAGCCCTCTGCATCCATAAATCTAAATAAACTCCCCTATAAGTTGCATTGGTCATGATTGCAAAAGAATAACTAATACAGTATATGTGCTATCATATACGATATCTGTTAGTATCTATCTATCTACCTACCTACCTACCTACCTACCTACCTATCTATCTATCTATCTAGAGATAGATAATCTATTATATATGTATACATGTGTGGGTCCTGGTTAATTTAATTTTCATTGTTAACACAATCTTGAGTTACCAAAGAATAGGCAGCCTCAAGCTGAAAAGCTGCATCTGTCAAACTGACCTCCAGCTATGTCTATGAGAGGCCATCTAGACGGATGATGGATGTGGGAGAGAGAGAAGGCCCATCTCACTCTAGGTGGGTACCAGCCCTAGGCAGCTGGGGCTTTCTCTGTCTAAGAATGCTAGCTCAGCAGTTGAAGGCTAGGCTCAACCAAAACTGCAAGAAGGCTAAGCCAGTTAGCATGCTCCAGAGAGCAAGCAAGCCAGCAAGCAGAGTCCCTCCACGGTTTCTGCCCCAGTTCCTGTCCTAACTTCCCTCTGTGAAGGACTGGGTGTATGCTGAAAAAACTTCTTCCCCAAGCTGCTTTTGGTCAGAGAGGTTTTATTTTGTTGCTGGTGTTGATTTATCACAGAAACAATAAAAACTAGAATAGTTCCTGTGCATCTGCCTATTTATCTGTTCACTAATTAACTCTTTCTGCCTCACAGAAGGTCATAAAGATTATGAAGGAAACCAAGCAGCAAGGAAGACCTTGCTTGCAAGACACATTTGACATTCAGTCAGGGAACAAAGATGAGGTGGGGCAGCCCAGGGGTAATTCTGAAGAGTTTGGGGGGAGGGTGCGGGGGAGGGAGAGCAACGGTCAAGTTGTTCAAGTATGAGGGGTAAACTATCCAGGAAGCCAGGCTGGGTGAGGAAATGGCCAGGTGATGGAGGACAGCCCACTGAGCTCTGTCTTGGGTACTCTGGTACTCCAAAGGAAAAAGATGGGCTTCCCAGAGCTCAGTGCCTGGAGGATGCTGTAGCTGGAAGCGAGGTTAGAGATGTAGTGGGGACCAGGTTGTGTGGAATGAAGTCTCTCAGACTGTTGTAGTTCAGGAACTGTTATTTACGGAGCACCTTTATATATATACTCATATGTCACATTTGCCTTTTTTAAAAAAAATCTTTGTTGATTGCATTTTAATTATAATTTATTTTCAGTTTCATCTAGATTATTTTATGGCTCTAGAACTGCTTGTTTTGCCCGGGGATGGAGCTCAGCTGCTAGAGTGTGTGCCTAAATGCATGGGACCCTGGATTCCACCCACTTCCCTGCAGAAGCTTGGTCTGGTGACACAAACATGTCGCCTCGGCACATAAGAGCAAGCAGCCTAGGCCACAAGATATCCTGTCTCAAAATAAATACATTCTGATGAAGAATCTACAGATTCAGAAAGATTTCCTAAGAGATCAACATCGTGGTGTGGATGGGGGAATGGCAGGACCGCTGTGCCAGGATTAAAGTTTTTAGTCTGAGTGCGATAACAGTGTAACACAGAGGACTGTGCCACCAATGAAAGAGACAATTATCGGACAGAAAGAGGAGACTCTACCATCAATTCAGGTGAGAGACGATAGTGAGGAGAAGCCATGGGGGAAACACAAAGACGAGGAGGTTTTCATGGCCGACTGGCTGCTTTCCTCTAAACTAGGGTACAGACAGGACCAGGCAAGAGTGGCAGCAAAGACCAGATTTAGTTTGGGCATGCCTTATGTATGAAATGACTTGAATATCCAGCTGGAAATGCTGTACCCACAGTTGGAGACATAAGCTCGGAAGTGTGGGGAACAGTAGAGGCTGGAACTACAATGTCTGGAATCGTCTGGCACTACAATGATTGGAAAAACAGATTCAGTCTTGGCATGGTAACTATCATCCTAGAGAGTGGTTTGTGGGAGGAGAAGTGAATTTGGGTAGCATTGTCCCAGAACAAGTTAAGTTCTGGGCTCATGACGAAGAGATTATTCTGGGAGACCAGAGGAGATCCAGAATGGACTGAAGTCCCTAAGATCCAGGCATGGATTCGCTTCATCTGGAGTGACTGCTATACACAGTGACCGGTCAACTAGGCTTGAGGCTTGGCATGTGTGGGAGGTATTCCAGTGGCCATCTCTGTAAATGTTGGGGACTAAGCAGCCACAAACGCATCTCCTGCAGGAAGACCTAATTGAGGACTGCCCGAGAGAGCAAGGATTCCTGATGCGGACAATGCCAGCCAATTGGGAACTGCTGTTTAGAAGAGATTCTTTTTGTTTGTTTGTTTGTTTTGTTTTACTTTTCAAGACAGGGTTTCTCTGTGTAGCCCTGGCTGTCCTGGAACTCACTTTGTAGACCAGGCTGGCCTCGAACTCAGAAATTCGCCTGCCTCTGCCTCCCGAGTGCTGGGATTAAAGGCATGTGCCACAACGATTCTTTCTTGGGACCAATGGGGCCTGGGTAGAGGGTGCTTGCAGCAGCTTTCAGATGAGCTTGCTGTGGCGTTTCTCACCTGTTCCTGGAGTCTGTGTCATTGACTCCATGCCACCTCACCTCCAACCCCAAAAGGCAGGGAGGGTCGGGCAGTGGGCGGTCCAGGGCACAGGCCCCAGGTCTGGACTTGGCAACTTGGAAATCACTGGCGACTTACCTGAGTGCTGTGGTCTAATGTTTGGGATGAAGGGCTTACTGAAGTAAGCTCCAGGAAGAGAAAGAAGGACTGGTTGGAGTTAACAGAAATAGACAAATCTTTTGGGAAACGTTCCTTAGAACGAAACGAGCCTTTGGCGGACGATTTTATTAACGATTTTATTTAACGAGGGATGGATGGAGGAGGGATGGAAGCACACTTGCAAACCAACAAAGGCGATTTTGTAAAAAGAGGAATCTGATGAGTGAGCCAGAGGCGTCAGGTACGTGAGAGGTGGGGGGCATCTTAAGGAAGAGAAAAGGCGTTGGCCTCAAACGGGGCCCAGAGGGTCCACACACACAGTGATAGACAGGGAGGCGGAGACTACTGGGCAAGGACTGTGAGAGGGCGCGGGAGCAACTCAACAAATTCTCTGCTGCTGCTTTGTTGAGAAGAACCAGAAGTGTTGTCATAACTACCTTGAGAGTGGGGAGGGGAAAGAGGGTGGAGGGATGAGAGGACAGGCACTGGTCCTGCAAGAGAGTAAAAGAACAATTGAAACCGCAAAACACCGGAGCATCGGAGGAACGTACCGGGCCACCGTCTCAGTCGGTAAAGAATGTGGTGTGCGAGCAGACAGACTGGAGTTCAGAAGCCTCGGCATGCTCATTTTAAAAAAATCTGGAGAGTTGGGGCTGGAGAGATGGCTCAGCGGTTAAGAGCACTGACTGCTCTTCTAAGGGTCCTGAGTTCAAATCCCAGCAGCCACATGGCAGCTCACAACCATCTGTAATGGGATCCAATGCCCTCTTATGGTGTGTCTGAAGACAGTGTGTGCTCACATACATCAAATTTACACATACATATATACCTACATACATACATCTTTGTAAAAAAAAAAAAACCATCTGGGATTGGCGGCACAGGAAACAGGAGGATCTCTGGGGCTTCTTGGAGAGTTGGTCTAGCTGCATCTGTGAACACTGGGTTCAGTGAAAGACCGTGTCTAAAAATATTTTATATTTTTTATACTAAATGCCAAATGTTATAGGTCATTTTTCATTGTAATCTAGGGTAAACAGTTTTTTTGTTTTGTTTTGTTTTGTTTTGTTTTGTTTTGTTTTTAAGGGTCTCCTGTGTCCCAGGCTACCTTTGGACTTTTTATGTAATCAAAGATAACCTTGAACTCAGGATCCTCCTGCCTCTACTTCCCAAGTACTGAGGTTACAGACATGTGTCACCATGCCTGGACGAGTGGCTCTTGAGAATGTTGGTGAAGGTTGACCCTGCTGACATCCACAGATCCCTTTCACCCAGACACTTCTGTGCTGGTGGTCCCTCTCCACCACATTCTGTCCAACAGAGGGCAAGCAGAAGTAATCTAAGTGCGGATTCTGAGAAAGGTTTTTCCTTTCCACAGAAAACAAAAGGCACAGACTGGTTAGTCATTTCCCTTTAACCCTATGTCCTCCTTCTTCTCCTTTTTGCTTTCTTCCTTTTCTGTAGAGAAGATGGGCAGCCTCAAGATGCAGGGATAGGCTTGGGACCACGAGGGCAAGCATAAAGCTGTACCCACATCCAGGGTGACAGGGCAGAAACACAGACCGTCCTTGTTGGCTAGCTTATGTCAACTTGACCGGAGCTAGAGCCATCTGAAGGGAGGGAACCTCCATAACTTCTAGTTGTAGAGCATTTTCTTAATGAATGATCAATGGGGAAGGATCCAGCCCCTTGTGGGTACTATCATCCCTGGGCTGGTGGTCCTGGGTCCTATAAGAAAGCAGAGAGCAAGCCAGTAAGCTGCACCCTTCCATGGCCTATGCATCAGCTCCTGCCTCCAGGTCCCTGCCCTGTTTGAGTTCCAGGTCGACATCGCTTAGTGATGGATTGTTACCTGGAAGTGTAAGCTGCAATAAACCCCTTTCTCCCCAGATTTCTTTGGTCATGATGTTTCATCACAGTCATAGAAACCTAAACTAAGACAACGTCTGAGTCTGTGGTGGGGATGCTGAGCCCTACTGAGCCCTGTTTCTACTCCTGGAATTCCTGCCCTCTCTTGAAGCCAACACATTAGCTTGGCTTCCTGTTTTTCAGTTTGTTACAGTCTAAGGCATAGAGCTACATTCTAGCAAACACAGAAATGCTAACGTTGAACCAGAGCAAGCTTCACAGACTTCTTTTGATATAGCCTCCTGCACTGGGCTCCCCGGTGCTGGGGTAATGGTTCTGTGCCAACACCTCATGAAATCACATGAAACCTTTTAGCCATTGTCTTCATTCTTCTCTTACTCCACATAACTCCATGCGTTTACTATTTTACCTATTCTTCAGCATTGCTCTTTTATTTTCTTTGGAAGGAAATGGAAGCCAGATAAAGCAGCACATGAGTGATTTGGATCTTGGCCCTCGGGCTCTCAGGCTATGACAATGCTTCTCCTACTCCATGTATCTCCTTCTGGGTGCTCTCCATTAGGTTATCATGTTGGTCTCCCGAGTAACACGCTCCTGTGCATACAATGTCTGTCAAAGCCTCGGTCCCTCTGGTTCCCATGTCCTCATTTCCAGGATCCAAGCCACTCATTGCTTCTCCCATCTTACTTACTTTTCTCTTCCCTTGATGAATACTGCGAGCAAGTTCCACAGGGTTAGAGTCCATGATCATCACGGCAGGGAACATGGAATCAGGCAGGCAAGCATGGCGCTGGAGTAGTAGCTGAGACCTTTCATCTTATCTGCAAACAGGTAGAAAGAGCTAACTAGGAATGGTGGGGGATTTTGAAAGCTGAAAGCCCACCCCCAGTGACACACCTTCTCCAACATGGCTGCACATTTGAACCCTTTCCAATTAGTCCCACCTCATATAGACCAAGCATTCAAATATATGAGCCCATGGGGGCCATTCTTGTTTAAACCACCGCATTCTACCCTCAAATCTCCATAAGATTGTACTCATATTAATATATTTAGTCCAACTTTAAAAGTTTCCATAGCCGTCCACAGTCTTAACACAGTTTAAAAGTCCATATTCTTTTTCTGAGGAGAAAGAGAAGGGGGGATGGGAGGAGGGAAGGGGAAAGAAGAGAGGGGAACTGGAAAGAGAGGAGGGAGGGCAAGCTATGATTGGGATGCAAATTTAATTAATATGGCAAAAAATTTAAAGAGAAAGAGAAAAACAGGAAAGTGCCCTGTAGACATTTCTGTAACAATGTACAATATTCTTTTTATTGTTCAATTTATTTATTTTTCATAGAAATACTAGAGCCACCAATTACCAATATGAGACAATCTCTTAATTGTAACCCCCTTCCCAGTAAAATTAAAAAGAAAAGTACAAACTCTCAATATACAATAGCACAGAACATGTATTACCATTGCAAAAGGGAGGTTTAGGGGTCCAGAGGAAATACTGGACCAATGCAAGTTTGAAAACCAGCAGACTCAACTCCAAATCCTTTAACTCCATGTCTCGTGGCAAAGGGCTTACATGGCCTAACCCATCTAGCTTTGCTAAGTCTTCCTCTCGGGCTGGTTCCACTCCCTGTCTGCACCTCTTCTTGGCAGACATCCTACAGTTCTGATATCTCCAGCATCTTGGGGTCCTCAACACAATCCCAGCTTCACTTTCACAGCTTCGCAAATGGCCTCTCTGAGCCTCCACTCCAGGGACTCCCCTGCCACACAGCTGGCCCCAGCAGCTTCCTGTAACCTTAGACCAAGAGTCCACAATCCAGTGACTCCTGTATCTTTCTTTAGTCTAAAGCCAGAACAAGGTCACTGAAGCGTCTAAGTTTGGCTGTCTGCTTGGGATGGAGCCAGGCCCACTCTTTGAGTTACATTTCCATAAACTTTGATTCATTGTTTCTTTTTAGGACCAGAGTGTTCTTTCGACTTTTCCGTTCAGAGGTTACAGGGTTAGTTAGGTGGGGTCACCCCGGAACGTATCACTCCCTTTATTCCATTTTGTACCAGGTATCTCCTTGTCTTTTTCATCAGAAGCCTTGACTCTAACATCAACTCTTCTGGTGTTCTTCTTCTCTTCAAACTGTACATTTTGTATCTCTTTTTCATTTTAGGTCTGCATAAGGGGGATCACTAACAGCCACTCTACGGAGGCAATATTAGGCTGTCTTGAAGTCTCTTCTGCCAATGAAATCACTCAAGAATGCTTCACTTTGTCCTCAGACATATTCTCAGGACAAGAGCCTAAAGCAGTCATCCTTGTAGTTATGACTTGAAGTTATATTGCAACTATGGTTTCCAGGCAAAGTTGTGAACAGTGTTCCCCTTTAAAATTATTGGGAGAATCTTTTATGCAATGTGTGGAAGCATCATCTGTCAATAAAATGTTGTTGGCTTATTAGCTTGGGCGGGAAATAGGAAGGTGGGTGCTCCAGGACAAAAGGAGGGTTTCTAAGAGAGAGTCAGGTACAGGAGGTTTACCCTGAAGCTCCAAGGAGACAGTTGCATGAAACTGAAGGATAGGTAACCATCCATGTGGTTCTCATAAAATAGAATAAACAGGTTAAATAAGTTGCAACCTTGTCAGGGAAGAAGCCAAAGCGTGTGGCCTAAGCATTTCTTCATATATGATTAAGTCTTAGAGTTGTTATTTTTGGGAACCAAGAGTCTAGAGGGGGAAAGCCCACAGCTACAGAAATGTCTTGAACTGGGCCTCCATAGTCTACATTGCTCTCAGCACCATTGTCTTCCAGGCTCCTGCTAGCATGCCTCATTAAGCCTCGATTGCAATATTTATTCTACTGCCTTCTAGTCCAAAGTCGTCCATGTTTCTCTCCAAAACAGCATGGCCAGGCCTTTCACGGAAATAGCTTAATGTGATATCACCTTTTATCTTAGTTGTTCTTCTTTTGCCGTGACAAAAAATACCAAGGTATGACTAAGGCAACCTACAGAAGGAAGCATTTGATTAGGGTTAGAGTCCATGACCTTGGGGGCAGTGGCAGCCAGCAGAACAGTGTGGCTCTGGAAGAGTAGCTGAGAACTACTACTCTTGTGGGACATTAGACCCACGAATGTAAGGTAAGGAGATCCAACAGGAAATGGTGTGGACTTTTGAAACCTCACTGTTGGCCCCTAATGACACACCTTTTCCAATTAGGCCACACCGCCTAATCCTTCCCAAGCAGTTCCACCAACTAGGACCAAGCATTCAAACATGTGAGCCTATGGAGCCCCTTCTCATTCAAACCACGACCCTCCCTTTGAATGTGGTGTGTGTTTTATATTTGTTAACTGTATGTCATTTAAAATGTGTGTGTGTGTGTGTGTGTGCACGCGCGCACACGCTCGCACGCACGTGCATGCGTATGCACATAAACTGCTCTGTTGCTTCTTCCTGTGAACTCTTATTCATATCTAAATGCATCCTCTGTAGTCCCCGCCTCCTTATGAAACTGTCACATTTTCCTCTACTTTCAAGATCCTCTTGCTAATGTGCATTATGACATTTCAGCAATATAGATATTTCTCTTTTTTTTTTCTCATGGGTATGTGTGTGTCTGGTGTAGGTGGCTGATGGAGACAGTGTATGGCTCACAGTATCTTTGGGGGTCTTACCAGTTCATCACCCAGTGTATCTGTAACAATCCCATTGATTATGAAGCTTGTCATGATTAATTTTGGTGACTTGATACTGAAAGGAGGAACTATTAATAGAGATGCTGTGTTTACGATCACTAGATCCATGATAAGCTATTAAGAAATGAGGGAAAGCACACACACATACACTCACACATACACACGCACATACCCCTATATGTACATTTTGAACAATGTAAAATTAATAAATATAAGACACACAACACTTCCAAAGGGAGGGTGATGGTACATTTTATTAACTATTCTCAGAAATATATCCTGTGCCCACTGGTAGTCATGTTCTTTTGTGACTGCTTCTTACTCTCCCAACTAAATCAAAGTCAGTCTATGTGAGATAAGGAATCATATCGTCATTCAGTACTGACTCAAGCATGACCCTGTCAATATGTCTGTAATGTAGGAGGGAGAAGTAGTGTTACATCATGGGAACACCATCCATTTTTTGTGATACCCTGAAATAGTATGCCTCTGCTTCCTCTTGATGTCTCAGCTTTGTGGAGTTTTGTTTGATTTTTCTCCATATATGGCTAGGTTGGAAGTCATGTGACCCTGGGCCCTAGGCAGGACTTACTCATTTGAGAGGTCACGATAGGGAAAAATGGAAGTGACTGGCAGGCTTTTGTCAAGGTGGGGCATTTAGCTAGCTCTAAAAAAGCATGCCAAAGGATTTTAACAAGCTCTGTTCTGTTCCTGGCTTTAAGCGGTTCACTACATGACCAAGTCCTAGGACCTGGAGACAGTTTAGCAGTTAAGAGTAATTGCTGCTCTTGAAAAGGACCTGAGTCTAGTTCCTAGTACTCACATCAGGCAAAGTCTTTGGAACTGCTCTAGGGGATCTGAAGTCTACAGACATGTTACATGTTCTCTCTCTCTCTCTTTCTCTCTCTCTCTCTCTCTCTCTCTCTCTCTGCTTGGCTCACTACAAATTTA
>NC_034598.1:32773404-32826797 GCF_900095145.1 Mus pahari
AGATATGGCACCACCCACAAGGGGCCCTCCCCCCTTGATCACTAATTGAGAAAATGCCTTACAGCTGGATCTCATGGAGGCATTTCCCCAAATGAAGCTCCTTTCTCTGTGATAACTCCAGCTGTGTCAAGTTGACACAAAGCTAGCCAGTACAGTGTCCTTGTATGAGAGTCACCCTGATAGCATCTCACTGCTATGTGATTCTGCCATTGCCTCGCACCCACCCCAGTGCTGAAGCACACTCTGTGCATCTATGATATCAGTAGAAATGGGCTGGAAATATGCATATACAGAAATCCACGTGCTAGTGGTCCAAGAAATACAGGTGCAACAAGGAAGCACAGTAGGTTTCTGTGTACTTTAAAAACTCAACTGCCATGTGATTATGCCAGCTCGGCACTTGTGTGACACCAGCTACGAAAAGGCAAGAGGTTAGCAAATAGATTTTCTTCCCTGACACAAGCCGGTAGGTATCCACGTCTTTGGGGGATTTTTTGTTATTGTTGTTATTGTCCCTTTTGCCACTAGAGTAAGAGTGGGCAGCATAGTGTGGAAATAGTCTTACACTAATTTTAGAGCATTTGCATAACATTCTTAGAACAAGGTCTTTCTGTGACGTCACTGAAAGGAGCAACTGGACAAACAAGAGCAGAACAGAAAGAGGCTCTTTGAGAGTTTGCTGACACTGCACACTGCTCCGTAAGGCATACCTGGAAAGTCCCACTTATATGTATATATTGTATATTATAAGAAAGGTTATTAAACAGAGCAATCATTTGAGATATAGCCATATAATATATCTATATCTATATATCTATATATTTATTTCTATCTCTACATCTATCTCTATGTCTATCATTATATCTATCTGTATATAGTAGATATAGATAGATTGGATGTAGGTATATAGATATCTCAAATGATTGTTTAATAACCTTTTGGATAAAACTAAATTGTTACAGAAGATGATTTTGTGACGGTTAATCTTGACTGTCAACTTAATGGGATTTATTGTCACCTAGGAAGCAAGCCTCCAGGCAAGTCGGTGAGAGTGTCTAGGTTTGATTGACTGATGAAGACTCATCTTACATGGGCTCCAAGTCTCAGACCAAGTCACAAGGAGAGAGCTAGCGGAGCCGGCCACAGCACCTATCTCTGCTTTCTGACTGTGTATGCTTCATGTCCTGCTGCCATACCTTCCCCACCCTGATGAACTGTATCCTCAAACCCTGAGCTAAAATAAACCCTTTCTCCCTTAAGTTGCTTTTGTCCAGTGTTTCACTGTAGCAAGAAATGTAACCTTCACTGCTTCAAACTCTTGTAAGTTCATGGCAACAGTTTTTGTGTTGGATGGAGCTGAAGAGGATAGAACTATTTTACTACTGCACGAGACTTACAGATCCTAATAAGTAGGACAAGAAAGATGGCTGCTTGTAGGCCCCCTGTGTGGCTTAGAGAGTGGCAGAGGCATTGGATAGGCTGGTGAAATGTTTTGAAACACTTTGCTCTTTTGTGTGTGTGTGTGTGTTTGAATGAAATGAAATCTCAATGATATCTCCTATAATACAACTTTAAGTCTATGGACCACCTCTACACAGAAGAATGCATCTTCCCTTAAAGTGATATTTTAACAGGGAGGTCCAATGTTGCAAACTTAATTTTAAAGGAAGCCCATTTCACTGACTTTTTCAACAACGCAAGTGAGTCTATCAAATTAAAACTTAAATTTTAACTAAATGACTGGATTAAAAATTGTGTGTGTGTGTGTGTGTGTGTGTGTGTGTGTGTGTGTACCCTCTTCGGCCTCCTGTCACAGAGTATGAAAGTTTGTAAAATTCTCCCTTTAAATGCATTATAGAATCTTCCCCAACTCCCGTGAGTCTTGGATCAAGGACTCAGGTAGTTGCGAACAAATGTTAACAGAGAGGTTCATTATAGAGCATCCTGCAGACGTGGTCAGCTCTCCCCAGACCACCTATCTGAATATACAGGTAAACTTTTGTTTAACTCAGAGTTCTTGGTTCCAATCAGAACTAGATTTTTTTTTATATATATTATTAAATTTTATTAAAGTTTTGTCAAAGCTGTTCTCTTGGACTGGAAATCTGCCTGCTGAGTTTTTGCCCAAGGCAGATTTTAATGGCCAAGCTCCCCAGGCATCAAAGGAAGGAGGAGTTAGCCAGGAGGTTCTTCCCAAAGGGTGACAGCCAGCTCTCCTCCAGAAAAACTCCACAGAAGTTCTTATCACAAGTGAGGAGAGACTGGAACTCTCCTGACAGGCACCTGGAGCTAATCACTCCTTCCTCTATGCTACTTTAGCATCAACATTTCTCCCACTTCCAAATTACTCAATTCCCTGCTCAAAACATCGGGAGGGCGGAGCTAATTTCCCCACACCGGCCCCGCCCCTTCATCCCCTTGGTGTATTAATTAACTTCTTTTAAACTTGAGATCCCCTTTGATTGCTCAGCCATTCATTTCTCACGTTGTGATCCTCGAATGACAGACATACCTGAGGTCAGAAAGAAAGGGGAATAAAGATTATGAGCTGTCTCAATGAATTCCAAAGAATTGTGAGAACTTTCGAGTTTCTCCCAAACGCTCAGACAAGCCACTCCCCATGTCTTCTTCCCCTCTCTGCTGTCGTTATCTTGCCACAGGTATGATTTTAATTATACAAGAGAGGCAAACGTGACCTTGTTCAATATTCTGGGTGGTGGATGCTACGGAGCCCAAGTGGACCTCTGATGGCACCTCCTTAGGGATAGATAGGGTGGTCCATGTGTAAGTCTTCCAAGCTGGAAGGGAAGAGATTAAGATCTACACATTGTTTGTGTTTACAGGAAGTCTTTAAGGCTTGTGCCCTTCCCCCTCCACCCCCTCCAGACCACACCTTTTGACCCCTATGAGAGATGGAACAGTTCCTAGGAGATTCCATCTTAATCGTGGTGGTCTCTTATTAGTCACAGTTCATTTTCAGCATCCCCGATCTATTCATTCATTCATTCATTCATTCATTCATTCATTCATTCATCATTTTTGAGACAGGGATTCGAAATGGGTTGGCTACCCCAGAACTCTCTCTGTAGACCACGTTGGCCTCAAACTCACACAGATTTGCCTGCCTCCGCTTCTCAAGTGCCAGGATTAAAGGGACTTTTAAGAACTTTAGTCTCCAATGTGCCTTACATCAGAGAAACACCCTCTGTCACCACCAGGGGCCAGAAATAGCAGATGTGCACAGTGTTCCAAGTGTACATACTAGGCCATTTCTTAGGGCAGTGGAAGGGTCTTTCTAGATCTTCCATGTTTTCAGGACCATTCAGTTTGTCGAGGCTGCAGTGCAATGGGACTTGCCAGCTTCCGGCGCTGTATGGCTCTCTGGAAGGTTTTTATATCTCATTGTTGTAAGGTTTCCCTAGTGAATATATCCCTCCACCCCCACCAGCCATCACCTACCTGCTCCCTTCTGCTTTAATTACCCCCCCCCCCAATTATTTAAAGGCCTGACTACTGCATGCCTATGTGTGAGTTTCTTTGCTTTTAGATCAGTGGTTCTTAACCTTCCTGGTGACCATCCCCCCCACCCCAATCATTTTGTTTCTGCTTCATAACTGTCACTGTTATGAATTGTAATTGGAGATCTGTGCTTTCGGGTGGTCTCAGGCGACACCTGTGAAGGGGTTGGGGGTCTCGGGCCACGGGTTGAGACCCCACTGCCTTAGATGCTTTGGGGGTTGCGGATCCTGCATCCTTGGGTTGCTATCTTCCAATGGCTGTACAAACCTCGAAGCTCCTATCTTTTGGGTATTTCTTCTGCTTCATTCTTTTTCCTCCTGAGATTCAGCTGTCTGTGTGCTGCCTACCTTGTGAAGAGGGGTGGTTTTCTTGTGCAATAAGGGACTTGTCATTTGTCTTTGCTTTATGTGAACATTTAAATGTGTCATTCAGATGTCACTGAATAAGAAGCTTGCAACTGGTCACTGATCCTGTTTGCAGTTCAGACTTATGTCCAGCTTACAAAAACTGTTACTGACATAGACATGTTATTGCCAATTTAAAGGTAAATTACTTAGTAGCTGAGCTATACATACTTAACCTACTATTGGGCAAAGGTAGTTTTAGATCTAGGATTTTTAAGTATCAATATTGAAAATATTCATTTATACATTAAGACAGTGTAAGATTTTTGTTTAAAAATAGCTTATTTTTGAAAATGTTGGAAAAAGCCATTGCTCTAGATGATACGTGGAGTTTGAATTTTTTGTTTAAAATTATGACTATTTTTTGTGTGTGTGTGTGAGTGTACTCACACATGTGCAAGCGGTTGCACACACGTCGTTGTGTGGGTGGAGGTCAGAGGGTAACTTACTTCTTCCACCGTGTGGGTCCTGGGGACTGGATTCGGGTCATCATCATTCTTGGTGCCAAGCTCCTTGACTTCCCTGAGCCATCTCTCTGACCCAGAATTTGGATTCTCACTGTGGTGTCTGTATGACATTCTGACTATATTGCTTGTATTTTAACTGGAGGGAGGCGCACACCTCTGCTGCTACTTCTGTGTGGCAAGCACCTAGTTCAGTACCCTTGTGGCTCTGTGGGATAGACCTTCAGGAACCTAGTTCAGTACCCCAGTGACTCTGTGGGACAGATCTGCAGGAACCTAGTACAGAATCCCAGTAGTTCTGTGGGATAGACCTTCAGGAACCTGGCTCAGTACCCCAGTGACTGTGTGGGATAGACCTTCAGGAACCTAGTTCAGTACCCCAGTGACTGTGTGGGATAGACCTTCAGGAACCTGGCTCAGTACCCCAGTGGCTGTGTGGGACAGAACTGCTCTAACTCACAGGCTGCTCCCCTAGTGTAGAAAGCCACTGTGGCCTCCCCGGAAGGATTTCTTTCCAATTTCACTGTCTTCAGTGGAAAACACTAAATAAGGCAGAGAACACCTGAGACTGACTACATTTTAAAATGACAGAATTTTTTTTTTTTAAATCCAACTTATATCAGAAGAGTGCTGTATCCTGATTAAGGAAGGAACAGCTTACATTTTATTACCATCTGAATGAACCTTTCCTAAACTTTCCTAGATTAATAGAAAAAACCCACCCTTTCAGCGGGGTTGGCTGAATATTATATCTACGTCAGATATTTGGTATGGAATCACGTTGGTTGGATTCTTGTGCTAGTGAAGCAGCACTGGGCTCTGAAGTTACAAATGTATTGCCCTCAGGCCAGAAACAGATTTATTTACTGTGATTCTCCTGGAGCTCAAGCTTTCTGGGCACCACCCTCCCCTCCCCTGCGCACCTCTCCTTTGCCTCCATGCAAAGCTGAAAATTGTTGGGAGCCCTAGAGTCTTGAGGGTAAGAGGGGAGCAGGGCTTTGCTCAGAAAACATCTTTTGATTCTTGTTTACAGTAGATAGAGAGAAAGACTTAAGGGATTTTTAAAATCATAATTAAAAAAAATTTATTTATTATATGTATATGAGTACCTGACTTCATGCACACCAGGAGAGGGCATCGGCTCCCATTACAGATGGTAGTGAGCCACCACGTGGTGGCTGAGATTTGAACTCAGGACCTCTGAAAGAACAGCCTGTGCTCTTAACCACTGAGTTAAACCAACCCCAGTTTAAAGTGTCTTAAAACAACAATCCCCAGTGAGCCCTTTATCTCCACTTCATGCCCAGCGGAGATGACAAGTGTACCAGTCACGCCCAGTTTTACATAGGAGGTGGAGATTTGAGCTTAAGTCCTCAGGTTTGCCCAGCATGGGCCATCTTCCCAGATCCCAAGTTAGCGAGGGTCAGGCTGGGAGAGTGGGGGTGGGGTCAGGGGACACTTATTGGAGCTACACCCTTAGCTTCTGGTAATCCTCTATCTTGCTGATTTGGTTATATGGTTCTAGACCACAATACAGCTCATCCAAGCCCATGTCATGTCTGATCTCAATTTTGCAAAAACCAAAAAAAAAAAAAAAGTCTCATTTTCTCATTTCTACTCCTTGGAGTGAAACGGCTATGCCTGTCTGATAGCATTGTAAGTAACTCAGATCAAAGTATTGATCAAGAGTGGATATGTTGTCTTCCAGTGGGAGGATCAGGTTGGAGAAGGCAATCTATTATTGTCTTCATCAACAGTCTCACTGACAAGCAATAGGGCTAATGACCCCAACTTACACTTGTCGATTTACTTTAGCTAGAAAGCAAGCAGCTCACTGTACTTTCATGCCATTTCTCCGGAAGAAAAGGTTGAGGACGGCAAGTTCCAAGTGTGATAGTCTTCCCCACCCCCCAACTCAGGTGCTTTCTTTTAAAAGAGACACAAGTGAGCATATCATTCTCTCCCTTACCCTCTTTCATCCCCCTCTTCCTCTCAAAGGAATCTCTTCTTCCCATCGGATCCCTCCATATTTCCATCCCGACTTTTGTTCTTTGTCTGTACCTCATCGTATTTAATTTGTGCTGCCCGCATCAGCGTGGGGGAGGGGGTCTATTTATGAGTGCAAGGGCCACTCGCCTGTGGTTACAACACTCAGGAACATGACCGCTCCTCTCTGAGCAATCATTAACTAGTCTGGTCCTCTTCAGGAAGAGGGGTGGGGACTTATAAGCCCCGCCCCCATGTGTGATGGAATGTTGAGTTGCCCAGTCTTATTTGGGGGGGGGGGGAACCCCTGCTACTAGGAGTTCGTAGATGCATGTCCGGAACACAGCTCTTCTTTCACAGAACTCCTTCCAACCTTTTGGCTCCTCTGTCTCCCTCTTCCACAATGTCGAGCCTTGGAGAGGGGTCATAGAGATGTTCTATTTAGAGATGGGCATGAGACAGTCACTTATGAGCTTATCGCTTACCAACAATAAACAGAAGCATCTATGACCGTGGCTGAGAGAAGTAAAAACTAGCCTACTTTAGTTTGTTTTGGTTTTCAAGATAGGGTCTCACCTATGTAGCTCTGATTGTCCTGGACCTTATTATGTAGATCAGGCTGGTCTCGAACTCACCAAGATCTGCCTGCTTCTACCTCACAAGTAGGAGGATTAAATGCATGTGCCATTACACGCAGGTAGCCTTTTCATAAATGAAGAGTAGAGTTGGCATCCACCTTTTCTTCATGACTATCAAGAACACACAGCTTGCCACTGGTGTTTGTTCACAAGTCTAGTCTGACTCGTTGGTCTTGGCTAGTGTCAGAGTTCTATCTCCTCAACTAGTTTATATCAATTAGTAAGAAGCAAATAGTGTCCTGGTTTCATAAACTAGAGTCGGGAAACCTTAGGAAACTTGAAAGGACCTTTGCAACCCCATGAGAGTTATGACTATCCCATTGGCTCAGTCTGGCTCATAGATGTTTTTAGTTTGTAGTGTTTTCATGGCTTTGGGATAAAACCTGTGCTATTTATTGAGTACCTACTGTGTGCACTTTCCTGGGTGTCTTTGTGGGTACTGTGTTGTGTAAGTTTGGCATAATCTTACAAAGTGCGTTACTGTTACTTTGTAGATAGGAAAAAGCAAGACCTATTAAAGAGCTACCCCAGTACCGAAGTTGTTATGAGGCAGACCTGAAACTTGAACCTGGACCACACGAGTGAGTTCAGAGCTCACCTCCCTGGCTGCAGCAAGAAGTGATTTGTCAGCTTTTTTTTTTTTTTTAAAGCGCTGAGGGATTTTTTTACATAACCATGGAATCACTGCTTTCTCTTGAACAAGTGTAAGTCACAGAAAGAGATGAGATGGCTGGTGAGATGGCTCAGTTAGTAAAGTGCATTGACTTTACAGAATTCACATGGAGAAGCTAGTTGTATAGAACTGGAATTCCAGCACTTGAGGAGGCAATGACAGGCAGATCCCTGGGGTTCATGGACAACCCAGAGTATCTACCTTGGCAAGTTCTAGGCCAGTGAGAGAATGCCTTCTAGTATCTGAGGATCAACAATCAAGGTTTCCCGTTGCTAGTGCCTGCTCACATACGAACATATATTTAATCACATAAGGTATGGCCAATGTTCATAGGAGATGATACTTAATTTTTAATTTTGCTTACTTCCTTAAATGGTTTACATCTCTCATGTATGTAACTGCTGGATGTGTCTTGACATTCATAAGTCCTGACCTATTCAATGGTTCTCGAATGGAGTGATTTATCCCCGCCTCCCTGGGTAGGGTTTTTTGGCAATGTATGGAAACATGTTTGATCACAACACAATGAAGGAATATTACTGGCCAGAGGACAGGCATGCTGCAAACTTCTACAGAGTTTTCTGGTCCAAAATATTGGAAATGCTGACGTTGAGAAATGATGGTCTAATTCTATTTTATCCAGGAGAAGGGGATGGAGAAAGGACTAGGCAGTTGAGAGAGCTTCTCTTTCTTGAAGAGGACCCAAGTTCCGCGCCCAGCAACTATGCAGAAAGGCTCAACCATCTGGGGCTCTTGATTCAAGGGCATCTGACATCTTCTAAGGGAACCTGCATGTCCCTACCTCCACATACACGTAGTTAAGAAAAATAAATCATATAGAAGGAAACAAATTTCAGAGGCCACGAATGGCTCTAGTCCTAAAGGAAGTTGGTGTTAAGAAAAATGAGACTCCACACAGTTTCACCCTTCCTGATGTCGCCTAATCATGAGGTTGGCAGGCCAGTGAGTGGAGATCATCAATAACATTTTTAATTGATTGTTTTCTTAAGGTGAGATAAAGAGAAAGCCAGGGCAATGGACATGGAAACCCTCATTGTCTAACACACTGGATAGATGATTTGCTAATTAAGAATCTTCTAATTAGCTCTAGGTGAAAAATTCTAAGACTTCAGAAACACCTGCTGAGACCCCATCACAAACCACGCCCCTTTCCCAGCATCTATAGGGCACGAGTGTCATGTAAGGCATACATAGTGGATGGGGGTATCTCTGATTCTCTCCTTAAAGCATTGGATGTGCAAGGAAGAGGCGACCGAGCATTTGGTTGTGATTTGATCAATGAACAAGGCTAGGAAATCCACAGAGCAACGCTAAACTGTATCCTTTCTTGTGGGTTTGATGATTTGCAGATGAGGCAGCAGTTTTAGCTCAAATCTCTGAACTTTGCTTGTACGGTTGCCGTGGGCTCAGCTGCCTTGTTTTTCAGGAGGACACTTCTGCAACTTCTCGGAGATATGAACTAGGTCACCAGAAACTGCTACTTTTCGTTTTGAGGCTCCTTTCTCAGGGCAAGGGAGAAGATGACACAGCTAAGGGCTCTCCACACACTCGGCGGATGGAGTACTGGCTGTAGCCTCCTCCACAGGACACTCTGCTAGTATTTTCTCTACCAAACTCTTGCTGACAGATGAGAGGAATACATTACCCTACACAGTCAAATAAATGTCCTAATGGGAAAGCTCCAGGTTGCTAGCATGCTGATGGCTTTAGAATCTTTTCCATCATAGTGTCTGTCCTCCTCCTCCTCCTCCTCCTCCTCCTCCTTGGGGAAGTGTCTGGCAAGCACAAGCCTGAAGCAGTTCAGGGTGTCACTTCCTTCCTTGATAGTTTGCAGAAGAAGAAAAAGATACTTGCTTTCTTTTGGGTATATTTTGTTACTTTGTTTGTTTACACAGGAACCTTTCCAAAGCTTTTTTTCCCTCCCCACCCCCACAGGCCCCTAACCGGCTGTCACAGATAAGTCAGAACATAAGACTCTGCATCAGCCTTTCCCACCAGCTAAGGAAAATGAGTTATCATTCTGAGCTTAATAAAACGTTTGACTGTAAAGAGGAGAGGTAGCCACAAGTTACCAGGGCTCTTTTCACGGAGAGAAAAAGAGATAGCTGGGGTCAGGACATCAACAGGGAACCCCGGAACTATTTGCTTTGTTTCGGATTTCAGTGGCTGCCACCTTAACTTGGGGCATGGCAGAAGCCCTTCCCTAACCCTGTGGGTCACATTCCAAACAATAGAGGCACCCAGTCGAATAGCTAGAGCCTTAAGACATTGCTACTGCCCACATTAAACAAAAACGGAGAAAGGGCAAAGAAGTGGGCTATCCTTCCCTACCAGCATGCAGGAAGCCCAGGGTACCACAGGCTGGTGTGGCAGTGCTCACAGGACAAGTGCTGGTGGCTCCCAAGCTGATTCAAGAGTGGAATTTATGGCCCTGTTGGTTAACCAAGGAAGGCCTGGTTTGTCCTCACTTTTTTCCCATCACAGTGCTTCATGACAAGTCTGTACCTTTGAGAGGTCCCATGAAGCTCATTTTCAACTGATTCACCCAGACCAACACTGGTGAAGAGCCCACGGTGGTCAGTGTATAGCCTTTTCTTTTTCTATATTATATTATATTATATTATTTATTTATTTTGCTTTTACGAATCAGGCTTTCTCTACATAGCCTTGGCTGTCCTGGAACTTGCTCTGTAGACCCGGTTGGCCTTGAACTCAGAGATCTGCTGGTCTCTGCTTCCCAGATGCTGGGATTTGAGGCATGTACCATACAGCTTGGCTAGCTTTTCCTACTGGGCCCATCTAGCCTGCTGCACAAAAATATTTGGATCTGGAGTTGCTGTGTATAAGGACACCTAAATTAAGTCACTGTGTATGGACCCCCAAGTCCTGAAGACTGCAATCTGACTACCCACTGAGGACTTAGTGAAGTATACAGTTCCCCCAAGTTCTAATAAGCATGCCTAACTAGGAAATGTAGATAATGCCTGTCTCTCAGAGTCGTGTTCCCTCTGTTAATTAACTGAGAATACGTACAGAGCGGAAACACAGGGAACAAGGTAAGACACATAGTCTCAGTGGGAGGCAAATCCGACCGTTGTCATCTAGGACATATGCCAGTATTCTAGAATGTTCCTTATCCCATCAGCTAACACATCACAGTCACCCATTCAAGGTCTGTAATCAGACAAAAATCTATCTCTTCCCATCATTACTGCTTCTCTGAGCCTCAAATTTGTCTCCGGGGGGGGGGGAATCTTTTTAAATATAAAGTGACTCTGGTGGAAGAATTAAGTAAAATATTATATCTGTGACTTAATTAAATATAAGTTCTATAAATAGTGCATCACTTTCCAGTGACAGGACTGTGTACGTGCCAAGCTTAAGCATAGCTGGATTCCCAAGGACTGGATCTGGGCTTTTTCTCCCCCCTCTCCTCGTCTTGGCCCCACAGGGGTGCTCACCGGGCCTGTGGAGGCTGTGGAAGTTTGTTTAAACTTCTGATTTGCAAACTGGAGGTCAGGTCCCTCCTTGGCACTCTTCAAAGCCTAGCCTTTAATTAGGATGCAGATGTCTCTGTTGGCAGTCTAGCATCCTTTCAGTCAAGGGGAAGGCCCTTGGCTATCTCAGGAGGGGCTTGGGCAGAAAGGAGCCCTCCGTGGGGTTCTCCATCTTTGTGAGGGGAACACGCTGATGATGATGTATGAGACAGCTATGCCTTTTGGAGACTGAAGGGGACATGACAGGGTGATAATATGAGAGAATAACCCTGTCTCCCTAATGGAGACTGATGGCCTTCCCCCATCTTCCCAGCATTGTTGGGGCTGGAGGTGAACTGTCTTCTCCAGGGAAATGTCACAGGATGGCAGGTTCAGTATGCCAGCCACTCTGCCCTCCGTGGTAGTCTTGCCCCATGGTGGGGTGATGGGAGAAACACATGGAGGGATCATGTGGGGACTCCCAGGGGAGCCCTTGAAGCCCCCCCACCTTGGCATTGACATGCAGGTGTCAGTATGTCAGTGATGACAATCCTCACTTGATTGGCTTTTGTCTCCCAACCCCACCCCCTCCACATTCTCCATCCCCCCCCCCCCAAATAACTAGGTTAACCCTAAAGCCTGAAACTTACTGATTTAAAAAAAAATCCTCAATCCTCGGGAGGAGCCCCTGCTCCCCCTTCAGGTCCCTTCTGGGCCCCAGGAAAGAAGACTAGAGGAGCGATGTCATCTTTGAGAGCAGTTTTAGTCATTTCACTTCGCTGTGGTTACCACATGTTTGGGGAAGACAATTGATTTCACAGATCTGTGTGGGAGGCTCAGGATTTGGCTCGGAAGCAGCAGCAGCTACCAGGAGTACAGGCTCCCTAATTGACACGCAGCAAACTCACTCTTCAAGGAAAAAAAAAAATTTTTTTTTTCTCTCGGAGCTAATTTCTTTTTCAACTTAATTTTATTTTAATTTTTTAAAATTCAATTGTTTTTTTTTCTTTAAGGAGAGACACAGTTTTCTTTTTCTTTTTCTCCCTATTACCCGTTACACCTCCCCCTTCCAAGCCCCACCCCAATATCTCCATATAGGTGACACAGACGAAATGCTAAGGCATGGGGTCAGCTTCAAAGCAATTTCTGTGGCTAACAGAGAGTCCAAGGCTCACAGTCCAGTGGCAAGTAACTATTTACGAGGAAGGACTCTGAATTTATTTTTGTTTCTGCTTTGGTTTGCCCCTACCTCTAAACCGGGCATTTCTCTTCCGAGTCAGGTCTAAGCAAAGTGGGGAGAAGCAGGGGATTCTGGGTAGATGAGTGCTAATGACTTTGCAAGTCTGCCTACCTCAGTGTTGGTTACTGTTCCACTTCCTTCTAGATGCTTCCAGATGTCAGCTTGGATGGCTGCATTCTCCTGAAAGGAATTGGTTCCGATTCTAAATAAATAATAGGCCAAGTCGCGGGGGTGGGGTGGCGGGGTGGGGTGGGAGAGAAAGAAAGAAAGAGAAAGGAAAACCTCAATTGCTAGATCTGTGGGTGGTGGTGGGTGCTTGCCACTGTGTTAGAAGTTTAAATGCAGATTCCTCCGCATTTTGCTCTATTTTAAATGGCGAGGTAGCTTTTCACGCCCTCTGAAAAGTTAATAGCCCACCTTAAATGAGACGGTAGCCTGAAGTGGAGCAGTGTTTTTTAGTTGCTAATTATACTGCCTGCTTGGGGGAGGAATACTTGTGTTTTACAGAACTTTTGAAGATAAGGTTACCCCCCACACACACACACACCAAACAGTTCCCAGGATGACCAAGGAAGGAACAACATTTGATTGGCATGAGCGTCAACCTGGTGTGAAATAGCTGGGAGAGAGAGGGGTTTATGTACTCGCCCCAACATTCAAGGCAAACAGCACTGCTGAGAGAATCTTGCTTCAGCCCTTTGTCTTTTCAATTGCTGGGTCCTTCACTCGGATCAGGGCAATCAAGTCTGAGTACAGCTTGGCATAGGTGAGAGAGTGAGGATGCTCTTTCCACTTCCATGGTTTTCCGGAGTTGCATGCAGGCGGAATTGGTCAAAACCACAGGCAGACCCTGGAGTCAGTGTAGACCCTGGGTGATTGAACGGAGTTAGGGAAAGGGAAGGAAGCACTAGAGAAGGCTTGTGTGGGTGGGAGGCCGTTCCAAATTCAGAAGATGACAGGAAAACTGCTGTGGGTCTCACGCCGAGGCTCCTGGGGCGAGGCGTCTAATCTCGGCCCTGCTGTCTCTGACCTTGCGTGGGACCTTGACTGGGATCAAAACTCTCAGCATCACCAAACGCCCCGCCTCCCAAATGGAAACTCTTATTGTATCGGTTGCCAAGGCGGAGTAGTATTTCAAACGCTAAAGCATTACAGTCAGGCAACAACAACAACAAAAAAATCTCAATGAGGCCCAGGGGAAAGAAAATGGGGTCTTGGAGAGGAAAGGAAATGACACGTTTCATAAAATTAGAGGTTTTTTGGGGGTTGCTTTGGGCACAGTTTTGAGAGGAAGTGCTGGTTATTAAGAGAAACAATTGCTAATCTAATCTCTATCGGAGATGTATCAAGTCCAAGCACACATTAAAAAAAAAATTCTTCCGGATTTTAGACTCTCAACTAGATGATCTCATGTGAGCCTAGTTCAGGGAAGAAAAAATTTTGAGAAAGAACTGTTTTTATTTCTGGTCCACATCGTGCGGTTGAAGGAAGGCTCCTACCTAGCATAAAGTTCAGCAGTAAAGAGCCAATTTTTAGACATCTCCTTAGCATTGATTGCCCTTGAACTAAGACCTCCTTTAAAGGTTCCCCTGTGCTTCCGTTCTGGGTGTGCTCTGACAACCTGCAGGTTCACTACCCTCTGAACTCACAGTGGCTGGCAAGGCCTGGTTACTTCTGTGTTCTATACTAGTCTGCCATCTTGAAGATTGAAAGTACCTGGAACATGTTAAATGCTCATGAAGAGGTCCTTGTTGACCATAGATGGGAAATGGAGAATAAGGAGCCTCCTGATGACATGTGTGATGATTTGTATAGGCTCGGCCTAGGGAAGTGCATATTAGAAGGTGTGGCCTTGTCGGAGTAGGTGTGACATTGTGGGTGTGAACTTTAAGACCCTCACACTAGCCACCTGGAAGTCAGTATTCTGCTAGCAGCCTTCAGATGAAGGTGTAGAACTCTGAGCTCCTCCAGCCCTATGCCTGCCTGGATGTTGCCATGTTCCCACCTTGATGATAATGGACTGAACCTCTGAACCTGTAAGCCAGCCCCAAAGCAATGTTGTCCTTTATAAGAGTTGCCTTGGTCATGGTGTCTGCTCACAGCAGTAAAACCCTAAGAGAGCATGTAACAGATGGCCACAGAAGCACACTTAATAGAAGAGAAGACTTAGTGACTGAAGCGTTTGCTACACAAGTGTGAGGAGTTGAGTTCCAGTCCTCACATAAAGCCAGTATAGTTGCCTGCATCTGCAGTCCCAGCATTCCTATGGTGAGAAGGGATACAGAAATGGGAGGTTCCCAGAAGCCCAATGGTCAGTTAGCCTCCTACACAATGTTGTCAACTTTAAACACGGTAGGAAGCAAGGACTTAACACTCTAGATCCTTTATGTCATGAGCAATTCACAACACAGGGTCTGCTTCTTCAAGGCTGGCAAGAGAATCTCACTCTAGTGGGTTAAGAGTGAGCTTTGGTAACTAACCAAGGGAGGGGCACTGTATGTCCTTCGCCACGTTCTATCTGTGTTATGTTTCAGGCACCCTGAAGGGGAGGGGAGTTATTGGTCATGTCAGGGTGGGCTGACTTCAGTTTGTGAAACTACCATTCCAGCTTTCCCCCCATGAGATCCCCTTGTTTCTTTCCTTTGAGGTAGATGGGAGAGTCTTTAGCTATCTCCCACCACTCCACGCATTTGTAAGGTTGTGGTTGCTCGCTCAGAAAATACAGTAATGTAGTATTTCTCCATTCATGTGCTATGGAAAGGCCATCCTATCTGTCAGTCACTGAGCTGGTGGTTTTGACACCCAGGCCTCCCTCCCTCTACTCTCTTGGTGATGCGGGGACTCTGAAACCCCGCTTTCTTCTTTGTTAGCTCGCTTCATGCCAGGTCCCTCTAGGAGGGGCGAAAACAGGGAGTGTGCTTTTTTCTCCTTGGCTTTTCCCTTCAGTATTGCCTCAGCCATGGCCCCTCAGCCTCAGTGTTTGTGGCTGAGAATGGCTTCTCCTGGGGTTTCCAGACCCAGCCTCTCTCAGCTCATCTGAGAGCAGCATTAGCTGAGCCTGTCTCCTGTATAGCCTGAGTCCTGGCTCCATGGGACCCACCACTAAGCCAGAAGTTCAGATGATCCCTGTATCCCTCCCTCCCTCCCTCCCTCCCTCCTCTCCCTCCCTTCTTTCCTAACCTCTCTTCCTCCATCCCCCCTCTCTCATTCTCTTCCTCCTCTCCCTCCTTTCTTCCCTCCCTCCCTTCCTTCATCCTCCTCTCCCCTCCCCTTCTCTCTCCCTCCCACCCTCCCTTCTTCTCTCTCTTCCTTCCTTCATCCCTTCCTCCCCTCTCCTCCCCTCCCCTTCTCTCTTCCTCCCACCCTCCCTTCTCTCCCTCTCTTCTTCTCTTCCTTTCTTCATCCCTCCTTCCCCTCCACTTCTCCCTCCTTCCCTCCACCCTTCTTCCTCCTCCTCTCCTCCTCCTCCCCCTCCCTCCCTCTGTTCCTTCCTTCCTTTATTTGGTGTTAACTCTATGTAGAGTTTTTTCTTTTTTGCACCTGTATATGTAGTTTGATTATGCATGTTTGCATGTGTGTCCACATGCACATGTATGCCCTTGGAGGTCAGAGGTTGGAGGTCATTAGGTGTCTTCCTCAATTGCTTTTCATCTTCTATATTAAGACCTGTTTCCCCCCAGAGTTTGATGTTTTTCTCCTGGTCTGGCCAGTTGCTTGCTCTGAGGATTCCCTTCTGTAGGCTTCCTCACACAGACGGGGAAGGCAGTGTACACTTCCTACCTGTTAGACTCTCCCTGTGGAAACACCTAGAATGTTTTATGTTTCTCACTTAATTTTTTATTCATTTTCACTGCATCATAGGATAATGGTACCAAGACCCCCTACATATCAAAATCTGCAGTGGATAGCTTATGTAAAATGTACAGTATTTACACATAACAACTCACCATCTCCCATATGCTTTTAAAATATTTTTATTATTTATAAACCATGTCCTATGTCTGTGTGTGCCTCTGTACGTGTGTGTGTGTGTGTGTGTGTGTGTGTGTGTGTGTGTGTGTGATATGTGCATGAGTACAAGTGTTCATGGAGCCCAGGAAAAGACGTTGGATCCCTTAGAACCTGGATGTTGTGAGTTCTAGAATCTGAACTTTGGTCTTCTGCAAGAGCAGAAAATCCTTTCAACTGCTGAGCCATCTCTCCAGCCCTTTAAGTATTTTTGATTGTGGTTTGCAGAACCACAGATGGAAAGCCCACAGACACACGGAAGGAAACCGAATTCTAATTTTCATTCAACGTGTCAAGACTCTGAAAGGTCTCAGGAACTCTGGGTGGGGCTTTGTGCACTGAGGTCCCAAAGCCTGGCAAACGATAAGATCTTGCCCTCTTGTTCCCAAACCTAGGAACATTGGCCCAATAGTTAAACTTAACCAGTAGGCTCAAGTCTGCCTCGCTAAGTTGGAGTAAATATAATTAGAATCATAGAGTGATTCATACTCTTCCTCCTCAGATTATAGTGAATCATGAGTAAAGAAACTCCAGACCCCAAGAAGCCCAAATTTGGAAGGAAGACAGCTCTCTGTGGAAGTTGTAGAATATACTCATGTCCCCATTTCACAGATGAAGACTCGGGCTCATTGCCATCCATGGACCTTACCCTAGAGTGGCAGATGTCTTTGTCCCTTTACTCTTGGCTAATTTTTACTTCCTACATGATCTAGCTTTTAAAAATGGCATCTGTATCTAAGTTCAAGATATTTTGAGCCACCAAATGGTAACTCCACCTTTTCCTCTCTGTTAAACTGGACCTGCCAGTTTCCCTACAAAGTGCTTCTCCCATCTGCTCTCGGGTTGGCTCTGGATTCTGAGCTTGGCGACTCTGAAAGGACCAGAGTCAGCAGAGGACACACCAAGACCAAGTTCTCAGCACAAAAGGATTTCTTTTCCCCAGAGGGACAAAGGCAGGGAGTACCATACAAGCAACACAGGGAAACGTTGGGCAAGGGAGATAGTGAGGGAGAAAGATTTGCCCCAGACAGACAAAGGACTGCCTCAGGAGACAGGTGTGCCCAAAGGCAAATGGCAGTTTGTAAAGAAAAAAATAAAAAAGAGGAGGAACCTGTGTTAGGATGAGGTGCTTAATCTCGATTGGACAGGTTAATGAGGGCAGCCAAAAGAGGACTTTTGATTGCTGGACTTCAATCCTTTGACAGCTGGACCTTGCCAGTCAGCCTCAGGAAAAGGAAATAGCCAAATCAGGGGACAGCTGCTGGTGGCTAGCTTTGGGAATGTGATCTAATCTTCTTAAGGATTTTGAGCAAGAATGAGGAGGGTGCAAAGCAAAACCTGTGGGTGCTATGTTTGCCATGCTTGGGCCTGCCAGAGACTTTCACTTCCTATTGCTAGCACCTATTTGGGACACTATTCCCCAGTGGATGTATCTAAAATATAACATACATGATTACTGCTCGAATCAAAACCTCTTTGGTCTCCATCCCAAGTGCATACAGCACCCATGGGGGTCCCAAGAGGGCATTGGCTTGCCTGGAACTGTAGTTTAGACCACTGTGGTCTGCCATGTGTTTGGTGGGAGTCCAACCCAGGTCCTCTGAAAGGGCAGGGAGTGCTCTTAACTAACTACTGAGCCATCTCTCTAGCCTCTCTTATACTTTGTTATCTCTCCCTGGATTAGATGGCTTGTTACCAAAAGGGGACATTGCTCAGCTAAGATTCCCAACTTTTAAGGTTATGGAATACTTTCTGTAATAAGTGATCCATTTGATGAACTGAATTCACAGTCCCTGTCACCATATTACATGTTCTTTAGCACTGGATGCAATTGACTCTCTCTTTAATATGGTTATTCCACCTGAGGTGCATCAAAGAGCACTGTGGTGGGTGTGGCCTTGTTGGAGTAGGTGTGTCACTGTGGCTGTGGATTTTAAGTCTCTTGCCCTAGCTGCTTGGAATCCAGTCTTCTCCTAGTGGCCTTCAGATGAAGGTGTAGAACTCTCAGCTCCTCCAGCAACATGCCTGCCTGGACGCTGCTGTGTTCCTGTCTTGATGATAATGGACTGAAACTCTAAACCTGTAAGCCAGCTCTAATTAAATGTTGTCCTTATAAGAGTTGTCTTGGTCACGGTGTCTGTTCACAGCAGTAAAACCCTAAGACAAGCACGGGGCTTCTTGGATGCCATTCTTCACTTTCTATTATGTGTGAGGTGATCATTACTTGGCAGCAGCCCCTGGAGTCTTTGCACTGAGAACTTAGACATTCAAATCCAACATCCTTCAATTTGGAAAGAAACTGGAGCATTCTCATCATGTAATGGATCTTTTAATATGTCTTCTAGGAATTCCTTGTCTAAACCTGATGTTTTGCTTATAGACCTACCACAAATATTTTTAAAAAACACTTATTCATTCTCTCTGTGCATATGGGATGAGTGGGCATTATGCTTACGCCCTATGCCCCATGTGGAAGAGAGTGCCATGTGGGTTTGGGGGATCAAACTCAGGCCACCAGTCTTGGTGACAAGTGCCTTTACACATTGAGCCATCTCTTTTGGTTGATTGGTATATTTTTTCAAATCATGATTTAGCTGATGCACAGCAAGGGATTCCTGTCCCCTCAGGAGAACTGAAGTTGCTGGGACCTGCGTGGGTGTTCTCCAAAGACTGCTCAAAAGACAAGGAACAGAAACTCAGGAGCACGGACTCAAGGTCGTGCATGTGTTAGAACCCCGGGGTTGGGAGGGACATAGTTCTCTCAGAGATAGCAATAGGAGGGGATCCCTGTCGCAGGACTTTCCCTGTCCAATCACATTAGGGCAGTGGGCGATTGGACAGGAGAAGGGAGGAGGAGCGAGGAGTTGAGACAGAGAGAGAGGTCTAAGGAAGGGAGAACCAGAATGGTGGGTGATGTGGCGTTATCAAAAGGTTAGAATAATTGTGTTAAAGCTTAATCATTATCATTTGGCTCTGAAATCATTGTATTGGCATCTTGTAAGTTGTGTTATTATTGATACACAAATCTGATTGGCTAATTAAGCATTAAGAGCCTTGATTCTACAGGGTAATTAGGTGTTGAGATGGCTAACCAGGGGTGCACAGGGCGTTACATGAAAGTGAGAGGAACCTGGCGGGGCGGGGGCGCTCCAAGAGATGGCCGGGTGGGAGCCATGTGGCCTTGCACGGCTGGCTGGCGAGTTGGCTGGTCCATTTTTTAAGTATTTTCCCCAACAGACCCCACTTGGCAACTCTGTGGAGATGACACTTGATGAATATACACAGGAGCCTGCAGAGGGAAGCACTGTTGGCAAACACTTCCCGTTACATTTTTGCTCAGTCCAGAGCTTCAGGAGTTTTGGGAACGACTCCCAGATATGCTGTTGCTTTCCAGGAACCAGTCCCCTTAAGCAGCCTACCGTCAGGCAGCCACTCTGGATTCCTGCAAGGGACCCAGAAAACAGAGATGGAACTGTCCAAGATGCAGGGGATGACAGAGCAAGTTCAGAGAAGAAGCTAGGCCAACTGGGAGGTAGCGTGAAAGGGTGGTCATGTCCCTCTCGTCTCTCTCTGAGCATCTTGTCCATAAGCTACTCCTATGGGTGTTCTGATGGGATATATCCACTTTGGCCATGGAGACACCACAAACAGCTTGTCCCTGGTGAAGGCTGAGCCTGGGAAATTCCTTGCACTGATTCTGAAGGTCCCGTTGTTTCCCCTTGGTACTGTCTGAAGTCAGAGTTGTTCTGGGATCACAAAATAGAGCAAGGTTAAATGGCACAGGAGAACTGTAGACTCTTTGAAAGTGTACCATATTCAGCATCCTGACCGGCTCATTTTCATTGGGTTAAGTGAACAAAGAAAAGTGGATCTATCCTGATAGCTATTTAGCCTTGGTCCTGGGGAAAACAGGGTCACAGACCTTCCAGTCAATTCTGGGAGGAAGGAAAGCACTCGATGGGGACTATAAGTCTTTCTGTGTGGATCCCATGTAGAGGTTGAGCAGATAGCAGGGTACACAAAGAGTGTATAAAAGTTAGGGGAGATGATTCAGCAGTTAAGTTACTGCTCTTTACAGAAGATGCAAGCTGTTTTCCCAGCATTCAGGGTAAAGTGGCTTGCAACCCTTTGGAAGTCCAGCTCCAGAGAATCTCACACCTACTGGACATCATAGGAACTGCGCTCTTGTGCCCCAAACACACATGCAGATGCACACACCCTTACAATATTAAAATTAGAATCTAAAATCCAAATGTAGGGCAAGGGTATAGTCTACCACCCACACAGAGTTGCTTCTGAGCGAAAAGGGCATGGTTAGTTATGTTTGGGCAACAGGCAAGATCGGGACTGCTCCAGATCAACTTGGAATCCCCCACTGAAAGCACCTTGGTTTCAATCGAATAGCTGACAGTTTCCCTAAGCACTGTATAGTAGTCACGATGAAACAGAGGACGGTGGGGACAGTGGGGAAAACTTTAATGCAGGGAATTTAGAAAGACAAGTGTTTCGGAAGCATGCAAACAGCGAAGGGGAATCTAAAGATCCAGCAGCAAGTGAAACAGCACAGATACTTACATATCCCAGCATACCTAGCCCAGGTGAGAGATTGCTAAGTGACCTCAGGGCACAGCGACACGCGGGGGTGGTGGGGGGAAGGGACTGCATGGATACAGTTTGGAAACAGCTGTTGTACCTATTTGCTAAGAACAGGGTTTGCGAACGGACCTTTGGATCAATATCTAGTCTGCTGTCTTTGCAAATAACATTTTTTTTTGGAAAACAAACAGGATAAATGTATCACCTATCGTCTATGGTTGCTTTATACCACAGGAGCAGAGCGCCTACATCAGAGGCTACAAGGCTAGCAGGGCTTGAACTGTCTGCTCTTCGTTTACAGAGACAGTTTGAACTGCCTTGGCCAAGAGCCCTAGTAGAATCATCAGGAAAACACCAGATGAGGAGGAGGGGCTTAGGAAGGAGGGGCTTAAGAAGGAGGAGCGATGGAAGGAGAGCTAAGGAAGGAGGATCTTAGGAAGGAGGGGCTAAGGAAGGAGGGCTTTATTTTGTCTCACAGTTTGAGTGGGGGGGGGGATAATGTGGTAGAAAGGGTGTGGTGGAGAGAGTCCTTCCGACTGTAGTGGCAGGAGTAAGAGGTAGTTCGTCGTATGTCACTTGTGGACCAGGAACCAAACGATTTGAATGTTCTTCCTCCTCTTGTTTTCTCATTTGTCCTTTTATTTAGCTCAGAAATCCCTCCTCCTCCACCCCCACAGCATGGTGCTGTCCACATTCGGAGTGGGTCCTCTCTCCTTAATTCAACCTCTCTGGCAACAGTCTCACTCACTGCCCCCCCCCCCTCCAGATGTGTCTCCTGAGTGACTTCAAATCCCATCAGGGGGACAATGAGCAGTAACCATCCCATTAGTAATATAACCACAACTCCACACTCGCAGGGTTTTTAGGGGGTAAGCGGAAGAAGGAAGGATGCCTGAGGGAAGAAGGGGGAGGGGCTGCTGCCGTGACTGACAGCTATGCTCACAACCAACCTTCATCGAGGGACCGACTCATACCAAGTTCTGCTAGGCTGGGACTGCACAGATGAGGGAAGATATGAGCCACTACTCAACAACATTCCAAAGCAGACATGAGATGGTCAGGACCCGGGTCAGGACAGGGGAAGTGAAGGTACACAGGAAGATAAGGGTCACAGTGATGGTCAGACAGATGCAACTGGAGATGAAAGACTCCAGGTTGGAGACCACCTGGTAGACAGCATCCTTCCCCGACATGTAAGGACCTAAGGAGAAGCAGCCTTGTTTGCCTTAGCTCCTCTTTCAACCTACTGGGTAGGAACTTTCTAGAGAAATAACTACTCTAATTCAAGCTCCTTCTCACCCCACCCCGTGAGACTTACTTTTAAGAGTTTACTTTAAATATGTTCCATCTGAATTCATGGCCACTTAAAAAAAACGAGCTCAGCCCTTACCAGAAGCATTACTGTCTCTCTGAGATGGTGGGTGGGATGCTGTCCTCCCTGTGAGATGCTCAGCACTTGTGTACAGGATATGAAATCTGAGGCTGAATCACTTAGGAGCTTGGAGAAAAGGTATGGGCCATTTAAGGGCTTCAGTGGAAGGTTGTTCCACGAAGGAGGTGTGTATGAATGTAAGTAAACGGGAGCCACGGGGTGTGGCATCTAGGAATCAGCAACAGTGACCCCGTCTCCTCTTCTATAATTTGAGAGGGGATGGTGTTACCAAATCCTTGCTGAATCACATCCCTGAAAAATAGCTGGCCCGTGGACATTGGGCTGCCTGGGTGGAATGTCAACCACTATTGAAACCAGTCAGACGCCATTACAGGGTCATGGGTGGAGAGGGAATAAATTCCCCTGCTCTTACTCCCATTTCTGACCTGATGGTATCCTCCATTCACTGACCCCAATCAGAAGACCCTGAGCAGGAAATTTGGGTAATACAGTGTGTGGAGACCATTTCTCCAGCACCCAGGGGTTAGGAACATCAGAATCTCTCTCTGATTTGTGTTTACTTCTACAAAATGTGTGTCAACTTGCACCAGCACCACTGAACTCCCAGTAGCAAATGGAGGGATTGGAGTTCCCATTCTTCAGTTAAGTGTTGGTACATTCCTATAAATAGTTGGGGAGCTTCTAGCTAATGCTCTGCAAGAGGCGACCCATCCAGGGCTCGAGGCTCACATCCAGGGCACGAAGCTTGTGTGCAGTCCCATGACACGGGGAAGCATCCTTGTCCGTGAAGCTTTTTGAGCATTCCAGCCATGGAAATAACTGAGAATGGAATCTTGAGGCAAGGGAAATCCACAATGTACACCAAAGAATAAACAATATAAAAGGACCCGAAGAGTAGTGAGAATTTCCTTACATTTTCTTTAAAGATGTGGGAATGGTACAGGGCTGTGTTTTTGTTTTGGTCCCAGGTGTGAGATGTGGGGTTGCTTTTGATTGTCCACAGCAGCTGATTGTGATTTGCCTCATGCCCCAGTGAGGGTGTGATTCTGCCAGCTGCAGATAGTGTCTGCAAGTTTGTGACATTTGGAGTTCTGGGGACTCCTGGGTATAAAAATGCTTGGGCCCCAATAGAAGGGGCTGATTGGCCAGCTCATTGCTGTAGCTGCAGTTGGTTGCTGTGTTGTCTAGTAGTCATGTGCAAAGAGGTCAGAAGAAGAGATTGACTATCTTGTCAGCAAAGATCAAAGTTATCCTAAAGAACTAGACACCCTTAATCAGAAGGAAGTAGTCTAACAAGATTGATGTCTCTTTCCCCCCTAAGCATCTTTCTCTCCTATCTAGTGTTTGGGGGTGGTGGTGGTTGTGGAAAGGTGATAGGAAAAAGAACTGAATAAAGTAGCCAGAAAATAAAATTATAGCAAAGTTCAGAGGAGCTGAGACGGGGGATTCTGGGTGAATTCGATGTATGTGAGGGACACAGACATGATCAGGATACATTGTACACATGTATGAAGCTTTCTAAAATAAATAAAAACAAAGTCACATTTTTAAAAGGAAAAGAAAAAAATGTGTATTCATTTATTCACTTACTTCCTGTTTGAGAATGGACAGAAGTATCCGAAAGCACACCCCTGGAGCTCAGAGAACAACTTGCAGGAGACAGCTCTCTCTTTCTACCATGTGGATCCCAGGGATTAAACTTAGGTCATCAGGCTTGCTGGCAAGCACCTTTCCCCTCTGAGCCATCTTTTCAGCGTGTGTGTGTGTGTGTGTGTGTGTGTGTGTATTCGCTGTGTAGCCCTAACTGTTCTGGAACTTACTGTGTAGACCAGGCTGGCCTTGAACTCAGAGATCCTCCTGCCTCTGCCTCCCAAGTGCTAGGATTAAAGTCATGTGCCAGCATGCCCAGATCACAAAATAAATTTTTAAAAAAGATTTATTTATTTATTTATTTTATGCATATGAGTACACCATGATTACTCTTCCCAGACACACCAGAAGAGGGCATCAGATCCTATTATAGATGGTTGTGAGCCACCATGTGGTTGCTGGGAATTGAACTCAGGACCTCTGGAAGAGCAACCAGTGCTCTTAACTGCTGAGCCAGCTCTCCAGCCCCACACAAAATAAATTTTAGTAGACAGGAAAAGGTACTTTTCTACAATGGCAGGTATATACTCTGCCAGTATTCAAGCATGCCTGTTGACTTACAGCTCCTGGTCCCAGGTGACAGGAAGCATGCATATGTCTAGCCAGGTGTCTGTCCTTTGGAGTTTCTCTTCCCTGAAACATGACGTTCTCTGGCATTTGCAGACAGGTTATTGGAGGGATGCAAACTCCATCCATCACTGCCCAGCATGCCTTTGAGGAGTTAGTCAACTCCTCAGACTCATATTCCTAGTCTTCAAAGCCAGGGTAAGTATTATAATAGTTAAATGTGATTGCCTACTGGACAGGATTTAGGATCAACATGGAGTCTCACTTCTGGGTGTGTCTGTGAGGCTGTTTCCAAACAGGTCTACGTGAGAAAGACCCTTCAAATGCATCGATGATGGCAATTCATGGAGAATAGTCCTAGACTGACTGACTTGGAGAAACTGGGGTGAGCACCAGTATTGAGTTTTTGGCTTCCAGACTGCAGAAGTAATATAAGCATTCTACTCATGTTCTGCCATCATGCCTTCTCCCAGGATACTGGTCTTCTGAAGCTAAACCCAAATAAGCCCTCCCTCCCTTCATTTGCTTAATTAGGTTAGAGCAACAAAGAAAGCAACAATTGCAACAGTGTTACTTCCTGTCTGGGGCAATGCTGCTTAGACAATGCCTAGCACCCACTGACCTTGATATGAGGACCAGATAATGTAATTTTTTTGCCCACATCTCTCACCTACTTTGCTGTGATATTGAAGAACAGCCAGTATGTAAGGACTACCAGGAAGAAAAGAATTTCTGCGGCTCTCCTCTTGTTTCAGAAATGGTTAGTGAGGTCTTTCTTGAAAGTGATGTAAGATGTCCAGATGCATTTTCCTATTGGACCTCTGATGAACGCACCCACCTCTGACACCCATTGTTGGGTGGAACACTGTTGGGGTAAGGGGAAAGTCTTTGTTCTCCTGCTCACTTTGATGTCCTGAGCTGTTGGGATTTGACCAAAGGTTCTTCCAGGACCAGTTTGCCCCAGGGAGCAGAAGCTCATTGTACAGCCCAGGCTTCGGAGCATGCTCCAGGCTCTCAAGCTGAGCCAGCTGTTTCTTAGAAGGCCCTCAGGCAGAGCCTGCAAGCTGCTAGGTACTCTGCAAGGACTGTGCATTCATTTGCAGCAGGCTGAGAGCTGTGGTTTTAGCCACCTGAGCTCTTGCTGCCACTGGAAGATCAGACACCCACAAGGGGAATGCCTCAAAGT
Source organism: Mus pahari (assembly GCF_900095145.1). NCBI lineage: Eukaryota > Metazoa > Chordata > Mammalia > Rodentia > Muridae > Mus > Mus pahari. The sequence goes on from NC_034598.1 coordinate 32,799,226, forward strand.
TGATTTGTAAAAAGTGGAGAGAGAGAGAGAAAAAAAAAAAAAGAACAGCTTCCTTTATAGGTCAGTCACAGTCACACAACACTGACTGTACATTTACAGAATTTCCATAAAATGAAGGTCACCTTAAGATAGTTTGCAAAGCCTTATAGTCACTGGAAAGTTCAAGCATGCATGCATGAGCAGGAATGGAGCATTGCTTGCCAATGATGCATGTGCAGTTTCTACGTGGAACAAGACACAGAGTGTTGTGCAGGTAACAGAAGAAACCACAGCGCTGACTCAGCCAGGTTCAGCCCCAGCCCATTTTCCTGACAAGAAAAAAAAAATCAGTTCAGAATGTTTAAGTGTCATGACCAAAACCCATCAGTCACAAAGTGCCAACTCACACTTTGGAAACAGAACTTTCCTGGGTTCCAGTCTGCAGCCTTTCCTTTGCTCCAGCTCGCAGAGCTGTTCCCAATTCACAGTGGTGCAGAATCAAAGTTGACCGTGACTACAGAATTCATCACTTCTCTTGGGAATAAAAATCACAAGATCGAAGGCAATATTAGAAAAAAATAATCTCCCACCTGCACAGCACCCCCCACGCCCATCCAGTGCTTTTTCTGGCAAACACGTTTCTTCTATTTATTTTGGTTAACAGATTAATCTGTGAATGAGCAATATGTTGGAGATGTAGGTGCAGATTCTTGGTTCTGCTGTTTCTTGGCTGTGTGGACAAGCAGTGTCACTTTTGTGGGTCTCAATGTATCATCTCTGAAATGCCAAAGGAGTCCTGAAATGAAGACAATAAAACCAAATTGACATGAGACCCGAGGCCTGCGAGGCACGGGGCAGATACTTACATAAGCCAGCTCTATGACTATTTTGAAAAAGAGCCGGGCATGAAATTTTGGTTTTGTTTGAGGAAGCTTGAAAATGGGGTTTAACCAGGGGCAAGGGGATGTACCTGTTGGAAATGGAAGTTGGATAATGCTTCCAATGGTAAATAGGCTTGTGAGTGAAGGATGCATGTGCACAGATATTGCTCTCAATCACGGTTAGCTACGTAACCTCAACTAAGCTACCAATCTCTCAGTGCCTCAGTTACTCACTTATCCACTGTCTTAGTTAGGGTTACCATTGCTATGCCAAAACATCATGACCAAAGCAACTTCCTCATCATAGCCCATCATTCAAGGAAGCTAGGGCAGGAACTCAATCAGGGTAGGAACCTGGAGGCAGGAGCTGATGTGGTGATCATGGAGGGGGGATGTTTACTGGCTTGCTCCATTTGGCTTGCTCGTCCCATTTTCTTATAGAATCCAGGACCACCAGCCCAGGGATGGCACCACCTACAATGAACTGGGTCCTCCCTCATCAATCACTAGTTAAGAAAATGCTCTATAGGGTTGCCAACAGCCCAGCCTTGTAAAGATATTTTCTCAATCAAGGTTTTCTCCTCTCAAATGATACAGTTCATGTCAAGTTTACATAAATGAAGCCAGCACTGGCATTGTGAATGATGGTGATATCTCTCCCAATTAAGGCTGTGTTGTATTTGGATGAAGCAAAACAGGAAAAGCACAGATACAGTGTATTTGTTGATTAACACAGTGGTGGGGACAGGAAGGGTAGAGAGACACACTTTGATATTGTGCATTTCAAAGTTATATTTGTACTCTTGTAAAAAGGAATCTATAGACATGTGATGTTTTCAGTAGTTTAACAGGTGCATGCTTTTCATGGGTTTTGTTGTCCTTTTGTTTTGAGTTGCTTCTTTGTCCCAACCCAGGTGCTCAGGGAGGAATAGAAAGTCTAATCCAGTGGCTACTAATTGAACTCTATGTTTTACAATGTGTCTGAGAGGATAGGGAGATGGCTCAGTGTTTAAGAACTCTTACAGCTCTTACAGAAGACCCAAATTCAATTCCTGGCAGTCACACGGTGACTCACAACAGTCTATAACTAGTTCCAGGAGATCCATTGTCTTATTCTGTCCTTCAAGGGTGCCAGACATGTAAGTGGTGCATATATATGCAATATTTATGTATATATATATATATATATATATATATATATATATATCACATATGCAAACCATTAACACATATACAATAAAATTAAATAAATAAAGATGTGACTGAGCCCAAACACCCACTAGATGAGGGAATATGATAGAGAGGCTGGGCACCTAAGCTGAAGGGCTGAACTGAGTTCTGGAAAGACTGACAACTCCTGTCTCCTACCCAATATAAACTGCTGGCTGGAGATGAAATTAAGGTCAATTTTTAGGGTGTTAACCTCCTGCCCTCTTAGACTTCCGGTTCTCTGAAGCTTGAAGATTCAGTTCTTGCCTGTGCTCACTGACCTCTGGAGTGACAAGCAACAGAACTCAAGCATTCCAGTTACAGTGGGAGATCCTGGTGAAAGAGCAGAGAAACAAACAATCAGGTTGACCATAGTAATGCTCAGGGACTCAAGGATCTGAGGGTAGTCATTCAAACTGCATGCCATATTTTGAGAGGGCTTGCCACCTGTAGGTTCATATATTTGATTGTTTCCCAGGTGATGGAATTGTTTGGGAAGGATTAGAGGGTGTGGTCTTGGGGGAAGTATACCATGGGAGACAGAATCCCACACCATTTCCAGTTAGCTTTCTTGCTTCCTACTTGTGATGGAAGCTCTCAGCTGCTGCTCCAGCGCCATGCCTGCCTGCCTGCTGCCACATTTCCCAACATGACAGTCATGGATTCTAGCCCTCTGGAACTGCAAGCCTCAAATTAAACATTTTATAAGTTGTCTTGGTTATGGTGTTTTTGTCACAGCAATAGAAAAGTAACTAAGCCAACACACACACACAAGCAAAAAGAGCCGCTCTGGGACTTTGGAAAGCATTTTTATAAAACAGTGATTTCACACAGCTTCCCTGGATGCCCAGCTGGGTTATAGACAGATAACCCTTTGTCCTTTGTCCTTCTAAAGATACGCAGTAGTCAGAAAAGACAGGGTGCCTTGCCCTCTGCACACCTCAGACGGAGTGAAGCCATTTCTAGAAAGCAATTCACACTCCATGGGAAGTCTTAAAAGCTTTGGCACAGCTCTTTCATTCCAAAAGCTTAACTGAGGAAGAGTCAGATCTGCCCATACCCTTGAATTTGTCTATTTAATGTCAAAGTTATTCATTCAATTATTTAAATGGCAATTCTATCATTATATAATAATTATGTATGTGTATTATGTATATATTAGTATGTATTATTATGTATGTGTATTATTGTATATGTGTATGTCTCTATCTTGGTAGGTGCACATATGTACAGGTGTTTTCAGAAGCCAGATGTAATTGGATCCCGTGAAGCTAGAACTATAGGGAGTTGTGAGCCAACTAATAGGAGTGCTTAGAAAATAAACTCTGGTCCTTTGGAAGAGCAGCAAGTACTCACAGCCCTTAAGCTACCTATCTCTTCAAGATCTATCTAATTATTTTACAACAGTAAGCTCCCAACTCGTGCCTTGCTAGGTCCTGAGGACTACAGGGCCTGGTCTAGTCTGGGAACTCGCTGAAGGCTTCCTAGAGGGAAGTACATTTTGGCTGAGACTCAAGAGAATGGCATTGCCCAACCTTTGGATGGGTCCTTCCTCACATGAATGTGCCTTGCTTTCTTATCTGGTTGCTGGGATAAAATGTCTTGACGAAAGGTACTTCTTGGTGTTAATTTCTACTCATATTCCGAGGATATGGACCATCATGGCAGGGAGCCAATGTGACAGGGACTGGAGGCAGCTGGTCCCTTTACATCATCAATACAGATGCAGACAGACATGAAAGCTAGTGCTTGGCTTGTGTTCTTCCGGACCCCACTACCATGCAGTTCAAGACCAGAGCCCAGGGAATGGCGTTGCCCATCCTTTGAATGGGTCCTTCCATCTCAGTCAAACCAATCAATATACTTCCTCACCCGCATGTGCAGAGGTGAAATGTTCCCTCACAGGTATGCCTAGAGGCCTGTCTCCTCGCTGACTGAGATCTTGCAAAGCTGACAACCCTAACCACGGCCTAGTCCAAGCCAGCTGGTGACTGGGTAGAGAGGGAGAGATTCAGAGACCGGAAGCATCACCATCCATGACTGTGGCCTTTCCAGATGCAGCAGGTCGGAAGACTCGGGGGTGGGCATCTGAGAGGGTTGTGGAACACACCAGAAACCATCAACCACAGAGTTTTCTATTACAAGGTGAAAAACCCAACCCAACCAAACCAGTCAGTGTCTAAGCCAGCACTATTGAAATGAATTTGCCACACCCCTTCAAAGGAATGAGGAGTCTTAAGTGACCTTGCACATCATAAATTGGTTTAGGAAATTAACAATATGTATGAAATGTAGTACCACAAGCAAAGTCAAGTTGTATATGCCCTATCTTCCATTCCTATTGAAGAATAGAAAACACAAATACATAAATATCTGGGAAAGAGAGTGTCAACATGTCAACATGGCAACATTGGTTAGGTTATTTCAGGCTATTTCAGGAAGTGTGATTTTATGAAATTTTTGATTTACCCATACTTTATAATGACTCCTGCCTCTGATGTACTGGGGTGGATTTTTTAAATTAATTTATTTATTATATGTAAGTACACTGTAGCTCTCTTCAGACACTCCAGAAGAGGGAGTCAGATCTCCTTACGGATGGCTGTGAGCCACCATGTGGTTGCTGGGATTTGAACTCAGGACCTTCAGAAGAGCAGTCATGTGCTCTTATCCACTGAGCCATCTCACCAGCACCCTGGGGTGGTTTTTTTTTTTTTTTTTTTTTTTTTGGTTTTTCCAGACAGGGTTTCTCTGTGTAGCCCTGGCTGTCCTGGAACTCACTTTGTAGATCAGGCTGGCCTCGAACTCAGAAATCCACCTGCCTCTGCCTCCCGAGTGCTGGGATTAAAGGCATGTGCCACCACGCCCGGCTGGGGTGGTGTTTTGATGTACTATAAATGACAAAAACTTGTTGCTGGGCAGGATGGAGTTTGTCTTTACCCATCTCAACTCTGGTACCCTATCCATGGCTCTATGAGCCAACCTCCCCTATTTGTAAATTGCTCTGTATCTGCCCCCCAGATTAAGAGACAACACCATCAAAGGCTTAGCATAGACTCTGGCCCACGAGTAAGAGTGTAACAGCCATGGCTAAGAACAGAAACAAGGTTTACACTCCCCATCTCTCCCCACCTTCAAGGCTGCAAGCTGTGTGCTTAAGACTACATGGTAGGAGCAAGAGAGAGTTACAATGTGTCATTGTGGTTACTCAAGCTGGACCACAAAGAGGAGTGAGGTGGCAGTGTGCAAAATCCGGCTTGGACTGGACAGTGGATGGGTTCTATGGAAACCTTGAGATGGCAGGTTTCATCCATAGCCTACACCTTATTCCTCCGCCCCCTCCCTTCTCTACCTCCCACCCCTTTCTCTCACCTTCCTCCCACCATCCCCTTGGTGATGTTTCCTCCACTGATCTTCACACCAAACCAAACCAAACCCCCTCGTGTTTAAGGGAAGGACTATTGAAATGACTTTTTCCATATCCACTCAAAGGAACAGGAATCACTTCTTCAAATTTGTCTGAGGCCAGAATCTATACAGTGGGCCAGGACAGACCCGTTTTTCCCAGCGGACACACCTGCTCCTGTGCCTTGGGCACAGCTGACCCTCTTAGCGCAATGTGTCAATCAGATGTTCTCCCACCGGGTGTGACCTAGGGGCACAGCATAATAAAACATGAAAAGGAAAGAGGTAGTTAAGGGGGAAGACACAGGACCTCCTGAAAGACCCCACAAAATGTAAAGACAAAGACTTTATCTTTCTGAAGCTCACGTTAGTTGTACTTCTGGGAATACTCCTTATGCTGTCTGAACTTCCTTTTCTGTCCTCATGCCCAGCGTCCATATGGTCCAGAACAGTGGCTCTTAAACTTCCTAGTGCTGTGACCCTTTAATGCAGCTCCTCATGTTGTGGTGACACCTCCCCAGCCATAAAATTATTTTTGTTGCCACTTCATAACTGTAATTTTGATAGTGAATTATAATGTAAATAGGTTTTTTGGAGCTAGAGGAGCACCACAGGGGGTCGAGACTCACAGGTTGAGAACCAGCGGTCTAGGTCCTCTCCTCCTGAGAGTTCAGTGGGGGCATCGTGACAATACTGGGGAGCTGACCAACGGTTATTTGTAAGTTTTCTTTCTTCCGGTTTTCTTTACTTCTTCCAAGCTTTGAGGGTGTGGTTGATGGAAGGATTCTGCTACTGCTCAAACCTGTAGGGGCACAGAAAGCCCAAGGAGAAGTTCGAGATGAGGCATGTTAATCCAGTGGTGCTGTTGGGACCGTAGGTAGGAGACACATTTACAGTGGAACTGCTGTGAGGGGATGACATCTTTGTATCTTTGCTTATTAGACAGAGAGAGGTAGAAAGAGTGAAAGGTTAGTGGGTAGAGTACAGAGGAAAGGAGGAAGAGCTGAGTTCAAGGATACCCAGGGGGAGATTTCAGAATTTGAAACACAGTAACGAGTAAGGAAGGTCAACATTAGAGCCAAGGAAAGAAAGCAACTCGAAGTTACTCTTGTTATTGTCACAAAAGAAACCTCTCCAAACCCATCCTTCCACCATCTGTCTTGCAGAGCCAGTGAACACTAGAGTTCTTGTGTGATGCCTATGCTCCTGTAAAGTGGAAACTTCTGGTTTGTTTGGAAAGTCCATTATGTCAAATGATGCTTTCCTGGGGCACACAGGAGAAAGGATGTTTTGCTATAGCAGACACGTGAAAGGATGTGTGATGTTTAGAAGGAATATAAATATGACCCCATAGACAGTGGGGGCCAGAGCATTGGTTCGCTTTGTTTTGCCTCATTATTTTTCTCCGATAGCACACATGTATTGGTTTGCCTTTCATTGCTTAGTTGAGTTTCATAGAGAGAAACTCAGCAAAGAACTTATCTTGAGGTTCCTGGAACTTATTGCCCCGTTGGCGGACGTGGGCTGCTTGGTGAACCTCATGGCTTCTTTTGGATTGGAACTGCAGCTGCTGATTTGTGTGTGGTGTTTGCTAGTGGACTGAACCGAGAACAACGAAGATTGGAATTGCCCCAAAGAACCATTTCTAAGCAGGTTCACTTCCCCCTCTGGTGAATGGTGGGCTAGAGGGGAGGTAAAGTATGTTGAGAAATTTATGCCTACACAACTGTGTCACTGAACATCCTGAACACATCTCCTTGTCTGCAGATCAGGACCACACTCCAGAAAACTGTCAGGAACATGGTCATCCTTCACAGTCTAGTATAGGCACCACCATGCATTCTTCTATCTCTCTCCAGCCCACCAGGCAGGTTACTGATGTCTATTTTATCATTATCGTTAGAGAGCTTGAAAACCAAATTGCTCTTTTCCTCAAAGAGAAAGATGAATCACAATTATTTAATTTATTAATTATGTTTATTTCTGTGCTACATATTTAGAGACTATGTGACCAGAACGCTAGGTCCGCCACCTCTGGACACCATCTGTACTGTGTTCACGGGAGTACTTATGACTCTGAGGACTTAGCAGCTTGGTGTCTGATCACTCTAGGCAAACTCGACTCTTGTATTATGGATACCAGCCTCTCCGCATCCTCATCTGTACATGTAGACACCCAGTCAGGGTGTGGAAGAATCCATTCTTAAGTGCCTCGTGGGTCTCTGGTCAGTCTCAACTAATGCCAAAAGCAGAACATCAGTTGAAAAGAAGAACAGGTATTCCCCCCCCCATCTCCACCTCAGGCAGGGGCAGCCATTCCCACCACTAACTCCTATCCAGTTCGTATTCTCCACTGAACAACAACAGGACACGTGACACATTGTCAGCTCAAGTAACTGTCCAGTCCTTAGTCCTCAGTTGTTTGATCAATTATAGAAGATCCTGTGTTTTTATTGGAACCTTTTTGGGATACTGCTGTCCCCCCATTTTCTTTCCTGGCTTAGCATTCTGGGAAAACTCTTTATGGCTGACCTTCACTCACATACAGTAATGTCAGGCAGCTCTCACTAGTGTTCCAGACATGGAAAAGCCTGTGTCAGAAGAGTGGCTAATACGGGGGGGGGGNGCGGGGGGGGGCAGGGAGGGCATTTGCTGACTATTCGGAATAGCTGATAAAGACTTGAGTGCAAGGATTTGGGAGGGGACAATAAAGGGGGATGGTGAGGCAGGGCAGTACGTCTTGTAATGTCGGCTATCTCTGGTAGGAAACATTGGTCAATTCTGGCTTACAGTGGGTAAACGTTACTGTCTGACTCACCTCAGACTCATCCACCTGAGTGGGCGAGGCTATTGTTTACCCACTCACTATTACTCTCCGTTGGCTGTGGTGGCTTTTAATGGCCCCAGAGACACCCTCTGGCGAAGGCCAAGAGTGGAGCAGATATCTCAATCGGGAAACTGCCGGTGTCCCATAACGGAGTTCTCCAAGGTGAATTCAGGTGAATGAAATCCACAATTCCATGACAGTGGGCTTATGTACTATGCAGAATCTCTGTATTTTGGCTTGCTTCTGGAAAGTGGAAGTTCATGGGAGGTGCTTGGCATAGCACTCCACACCCAGAAGGGATCCGGCTAGCTTAAAAATCAATGATATTAGATTTGCCTATAAAAATAGAGAAATGAGAACAAACTTGGATTCACCTATTGGGATTTCTTATTTAAGGGCCAAGGTCAGACTCTTTGTGCCTGCAGCCATAAAGCAAACAGCCATGAAAGCAACTGCTCTTTAGCCACAACAGTAGGCTTTTTACCTGGAGTCTTGTTCAGCTAGAAGGTCATCGAACAAGAGAGACAGCACAGTCTGGAGAAGCCAGCTCTGGGCTTGGAGAGGAAATGGAAGATGTAATCCTAGTAGTCAGTAAGTGTTAGGCATGTGAAACCTTGGAGCATCCCAGGACCTCAGTATACCACAGAGTTCTCCAGCTGGGATTCTTGGTCTTTGGCACCATATTTTCTCTAACCTCATTGCATTTGAACTTCTGAAAGCTATCTGTGCTTATAGCATTAAGTTCATATTGCTAATGGAGTGATCTTGAGTCAGGCAAGCCCAGTGCGGGTTGTCCCAGAACGATTTAAATCCATATAGTTCATTTACGAGGTCAGAAAACACCTGTCTAGGGACAGAAAAGACAGGTAACAAAGTTGTAGTGTCAATTTATAGTTGTGTTCACTGGAGCTCACTCTCCCAAGATTCTGGGGGCCGGAGTGAAGCATAAGAACTTGCTTTTCCAATCCCCAATCTTGCTAAAGTGTGTGTGTGTGTGTGTGTGTGTGTGTGTGTGTGTGTACACGTACATGCCTTTGTTTAGTACTACATCTTACTTGTTGATATCTGGTCCCAGAGGTCATTTATTCTCCAACTCACTGGGCCTGCTACATGTAACCTGCATATGAGAACACACTAGTCTGAAAAGCCCAGTGAGAGCTGCTGGGTCAAGTTCTGGCATTTGGAAGTGGTAGGTGCTGATAATGTGAGGGTCATGGAGATAGAGGCTACCGACAGCATTCTACCATCTCTAAAATGACGGTGAGTACCCAGTTCATTCATTCAGTCAGTGTGCGACACACTTGGAACGTATTAGTACTGTAGTGTACTAATGCTTTAAGTGGCACTTACTTACTAATACCGAATAGTGTAGCAATTTTCGAATCCCATGGATCTATTAGAAAGGCAGCACTCTTTTGTTGTGGGTGGAGTTTAGTTCTCCCTTGGGAGCCAAAGTTCTTAAGAGAACTTTGTGACTACTTGGATGAAGAAATGCTACAGAAGTGAAGCCTTTGGTTTTTAAAAGCAGGTCATAGGAAATGATAAATATTCACAAATCTCTCTCTCTGTCTCTCTCTGTCTCTGTCTCTGTCTCTCTCTCTGTCTTCACCCCCCCCCCCCACCTTGGGCTAAATCCTTCAGTGGTCACATGAAGAGATAGAAAAGGGACAGAGAGACAGCCAAGGAGCTCCAGGTGCTTGAGTTGCCCCAGATCAGGGGACAGATGGAGGAACAGAGGAACCTTCGAGGAAGGTTCAGACGCAGCCACCTCATCACAGTGACCACAGCACAGCCTCTGGGTTAGATCTGCCCAACTGCAGTTGCTGCCAACTTCTGAGGCCCACAGACAGACAGCGGCAACTGATGGCTGTTATTTTAAGACTCTTCCCTTTGCTATAATTTCTAATGTAGCCATGGAAACTGGTACAATGCTTAATTAATTAAGTAAACACCATTTCTGCCCCTTAAGAGATAACCTCTTCTAAGATGGGAAAGAAACCTCAAGTCTTTATTCCACTCGGAATGTGCCTACCAATAGCGACCTCCATTGGATGTTGATTCCATGTAATCCTGAGTTTTGCAAAACATCAAATAAAACAACAAATCCCTCCCCAACACACACACACACACACACACACACACACACACACACACACACACACACACACACTAATGAAACCCTGCCATTTTTCTGGCTACATCTTGGGTGTCAGTGTGTGTGTGTGTGTGTGTGTGTGTGTGTGTGTTGAGCATATTAATTCTGCTGTTAACATGCACCCCAGTTAGCTTGTTTAAGATGACAGAAACCCACCACCTCACTGGAGGCCAGAAACCCAAGATCAAGTTACCTCCAGGCTTAGCTCCTTATGAATGTGTGAGGGAAGCGTGAGACTAGGTTTCTCTCGAAGCTTCTAGTCGCCTTGGCAGCTTTATGAATGTTTCCAGTGTCTCTAGGCACATATTCTCTGTTTCTGGGTCCCAATTCCTACCCCCTTTCATAGGACATCAATTGGATTGAAGTAAGACTCAATGCATCCTGATCACCTTTGTAAGGTTTTTATTTCTAAATGAAGCTGTATCCACAAGGTCTGGGCTTGATGCTAGTATCTTTTCGGTGATATACACAGTTAACTCTTAACAATCAGGTTGAAGAAATGAACACAGGGTACACAAGATGACACAAGATAGCACTACAGGAAAGGTTAAAACTGTACAATGACATAATCAATTTTGGAGTCTTCCAAGTTCAAGAATGCCTGCTATGAATCATGGGAGAAAGGGAATTGCCCTCGCCACTGAGCTACAGAGATAGACATGGAAGAAGCCGGCAGGTTTGTAAACCACTGTGCCCATGCCTCCTTTTCCTTTCTTTCTTTCTTTTTTTTTTTTTTAAAAGCCTGGATGTTTCCATCACAACAATATCTGTTTTGTTGGGTGAATTTTTTTTTTTTGAGGGAATGCAGACAATGCATTCACTTATATTGTTCTCAGTGCATCCAACTGAATGAAATGTATGAAGTCTCCTGTACAAAGTACCCATTGTGGGGCTCAGAATAACTCAAGTGTCAGGAATATTTAGCTACTGAAAACAACTCAGAAAGGCCTTGTCCTCCCAAACAGGCCAGGACAACAAGACAGGGCACACGCTAGACAGCTGGGTCCCAGCGCCTTCCTTCTACACCAAGGGCACCTTCCAGGTAAACTGACTTCACCTCTTCAATGGACGCCCGCATTACAAATCAGAAAGTCTCCCTTGTTGCGTCGACTTCACAGTCAGTGAACTGTGTGTTTCGTTTCTATTTTCATAAGTCAGTAACTTCTATGGGCTTCAGAAGTCAATGAACATGAGGTCCGAGCAAGCTCTTAGGAAGAGGTCGCAGTTCAAAGGGAGACTATAAAGCCCAAGAACAGCAGGGAGTCCCTGTACTTCCATACTGAGGAGGCAAAGGCAGGAAGGTTGGAAGTCCAAGGTCATCTCCAAAGACAGAAAACTCCATCTTAAACAAACAAACAAACAAACAAACAAACAAACTGTAAAACCCAAAGTCTATGTGGGTATGCTTATCAAGTTGTAAGCTGCTACGCTCACGAATGCCATTAATAACGAAAATGAATCATGGCTACTCCTGCTAACCGGATGCCACCAGACAGTGGAACATGGCAGACTCTTTCAGCGACTTGGCTCACTAATAGTTTAGTAACTGACTCCTACCCTAACCCACTCATTCCTGCTCCAACCCTTCCAAGGCCCAAACACCAAGCGTCCCTAAGGGAGGGGGGGGTCTGGCCAGAGCTGGACTCAAACACAGAGTTTGAATTGGCATCATCTTTTACCTCACACTGTCGACGGCCACTGGCTTCGGCACTAGTCCCTGGACCTGCCCTTGTGGTTGAGTGGTGCCTCGTGCCTAGCTCAAACAATCCCCACGGGTGTCGTCTTGTGGGGTTTCAGATGAAGACGGCCAAAGGAGAAATATGAAAGAGACTGGGGAGTCAAAGGGACAGTGGTTGGTGGCAGGTATCTGACAGCCCCCTAGCCTCGACTGCCCCAGTAGACATGACACAGACCTGGCCTCCGACTTTCCTTCCTTCAGAGTCTCTGAGTAGCAAATTGGAAACAGTCATCTGTCACAGAGAAGGAGAGGGAGGGGCAGAAGGAGAGGGAAGCCGGCTTTGGAAGAGGGAAAAGCTCACTGGAAGAGGAGGAGAGAGGCTATTTCCACTTCCAGGGCTGCTTCTATCTCCCACTGCTGCCATCCCGGCCCAGGCTATCCCACCTTAGATTATTACAGTGGTCTCCGTTGGGCTTATTTTGGTTTTAGTTGACATTTAATTATTGAGCATATTTGCACAGTCGAGTGTGATATATCCACGGGGCATAGTTCATTTATTCTTCATTTCAGACATTAATAGTTGGTGAGCGTGGTTCATCTATCCATCATTTCAGACATTTACAGTTGCTCAGTCCCACCTGATGCCTTGGATTCTGCTCTTTATCTTTTTCTAGTCGAGCCTCTCTCCAGAAGCCAATGATCTTGGGGACGCATAAATACTGTCCTTCTTAGCCCTTTGGCCCTTTCCACTGTTCTGTTTCATTGGTATTTCACCTGAACCCCAGACAAGGCCTCCTTCAGCTTCAGGCTGGCTATTTCTCCCCTTTCCATATATTGAATCTCAGGAGAATCCACCTAGCCTCTTGGATCTGAGTGCAAGGCTATCTACCCCAACCCCTTCCACTCACACTTCATGCTCATGGCTGGCCAATCTTCGAGTCTGTGTTCCCTGGTGGTTTCCTTGGAGGCTTTCCTGTCTCCACCAACACAACCGGGTCCTTCTCTTATGTCTTCTCCTAGATGATCTCCAGGAAGCTTTTTTTCTTATAGAGAGTGCCACATTTCAGAATGGTAGACTTCCGTGTGTAGCTTCTGAAGTCTTGCCCTCCCTCACCGATGGAGTCTACCTCTTAGCCTCTACCCCCGCAGCCAGCACACTGCGGGGCATGCACACTCTACGGGTGCTCAGTCTGGAATTCTGGAGCATCTAGCAAATTCCATTCTGCCTTCTCACATCCACTCTCTTGTCTCCAGATAGGGTAACTTTGTCCCTTTCGCTTTCTCCCTAAGTTAGTTCTAAATACTTCAAAATCAAGCAAGATCATGCTGGGTTTGCGTTTTGCATCTGTTTTCATTCTAGTTGCTGTGGCCTTGTGCTTAAATGTATTTGCTACTGGGGAGTGTTCCGTTAACCTGTGTTCCACACCCACTCCCTCCACATTGTCGAGTGTTCAGTTGTTTCCAGCTTGAACAAGGACGACGATTGCCGGCTGTGTCCCTTGGCAGACACGTCTTTGGGGTTGAGCTTACACTGAGTGTGGCACGTCTTTTTGTTCTGCTCAGCTCTCTCGTCTTTCCATCTCTACGTTCCTTGAACATCCCTGGCTCACGCCAACCTAAGCTCCCAAATGAGGGAGGTTAAGTCAATAAGCTGGGGACAGTTGCTCACTTTGGTGCCAGTCTCTTTGCCAGTGAGAATCCTCTTTAAGTAGATTTCTAGGCCGTGTGTCAGAGACCATGGCGATAGCAGACCAGAGCAACTTGAGATCATTACCGGAAGGGGTTATGCTGCTGAGAGAAACTCTGGAGTCATGCCAACTCACCAGACCATAGCAATCTGAGCCACTAAGAGTAGGCGACTGACTTTCCTTTACCACTGAGTTAGAGACACATTTTCATGAGCCTGAGACAGCGGCTCTGGCAAATCCTGTAAAATACTACAGCTATTCCTGATACATTGTATTTGGTCTCTGCTGATGTTAAACAGCCATGCTGACTGTCAGGGGACTTTTCTAACCCATGTTGTACAGTAACACTTTTCATTTCTATAGGAGTAGGATGTTTTTAGCAAGCTACGGTCACTAAACAAAACCCACAGTCTAAGTAAGCCACCCATGAAGGATAAACTACAGGGGGAAAATACCGCTGCTGCAGATGTTCCTGCCAAAGGTCTCTTCAATTTGCAAGAGAGCCTGTTCCCCCTGGAGGGTTTACAAACCTTTCCCCTAGTGTGATGTGAGGTCTGCAAAGCTCTGTCTCTGCCCCTGGCAGGAAGGTAATACATGCAGTGAAAGAATCCCTCGGATTCTAGAAGCTGGTCATCCTGATAGGCTGAGACCACCCAGGCAGAGACGGCGGAACTCAGTACAGAGATGGAAGACCGAAATACTGGATGTGGCTTGAGTAGAAATGCAGAGATGGTCACATCTTTTGGACATCTGCCTTCAGTGTCTGGACCATCCTTCTCATTTGTAGAACTAAAACAAACAAGCAAACAAACAAACAAACTGCACCCAGAGTGGGAGGAGCTGATCCGTGTGCTTAAATCCAGAAACCCACTTAATCCTATTATCTGTCCACAAAGCTGACCTCATCATCTCTACCTGGGTTGGGGGGATCTAGAAATGGAGGTTTACACAGCTGGGATGCTCTGAGTCAGGTCACAGGGATTCTACTGTATAGGGTGAGCATTTGAAGCCAGGTAAACTGACTGTCATGTGCTTAGACCAGCTTGGGTGGAAGAGGAGGTTTCAACACAGGGTGACAAGCTTCATATACTCATGTCACCTTCCTTAAAGCATCATATGGAAATGCCACACAAGCTCACCTTTTACCACACTGAGTGTAGATGGGGAAAGAAACACGGAGCAGGGAGGAAACGGAAAATAAATGTCCCAAGGGGTCTGACAATTCTTAGCCCTGTGTGGGTCTTGTTCTGAGTTTGCTAGAGAGGAACCTCTATGGGAGGGGGGCCGCGATGAGCTCGGGAACCGCAGGAGGGCGCTGCGAGGGACCGCCTAACTGCACCATGGCCGCTGTCCGATGGCTGGGTTACTTAGGTAGCTTCCAGTTCTGACAAAATACCTCAGCCAAGGTCAAGGCTGAGCTTTCTTCCCTGGAAGAGAAAAAGGTTGGGAAGTGGGGTGTTTTTCCTTGTCTGCAGCTTCTTCAGATGTGCTAGCCCGTGGCATTAGGAACACGAGGAGCGGTTCTCACATACACTGTGCAGCCAGGACCTGGTCTTCTTGACCCTGCTCTGTCTAGAATCTTTCCATGGCATCTTCTTTCTCATACCTCTCCCCAAACGGGAACAATGATCCGACACTGTCCCCTCCCCTCCCCTCTCTCTTTCTCTTCCCTGCTTAATTTTCTATTTAGCGCACCCACCTTGAAACCTGCTGGACATCTTATTGACTTATCTTGGTTTTTGTCTGTCCCCTGCCCGAGGATATCCTTTGTGAAGGTAAGGATTTGGGACTGTCAGGTATTCCAACACCTAATAGCCAACATCAGAGCCAGTACTCAATAAAAACGCACTGAATGCATGCATGGATCCCAGTTCCACTCTTTATTGATCAGGCAGCAAACTAATTTCCTTTCCCCCACAACAGCAGGAGCAGAGAATGTCCCTGAATCTGTTGCCTGCCCGTGGATCCTGTTCCCCTAGCCTTGTCTGGCTTCAGTGGGAGAGGATGCGCCTAGTTCTGCAGTGACATGCTATGCTGGGGTATTAGGGAGGGTGGAAGGAGGGAGGATAGGAGAGGGGGAAAGGAGAGAAGGAGGGTAGAGGGGTGGTGCTAATACCTAGAGGAGGGCCTTCTCTTCTCAAAGGAGAAGAGGGAGGGAGGGATGGAGGAGGATTTGGGTACTGGGAGGCAAAGGGGGCTGATATTGGGATGTAAAGTGAATAAGTAAATACATTTAATAAATTTAATTTTATTATTAATTTATGATTAATTTGTTAATAAAATTTAATAAACATTTTTTTTAAATCTAAAGATTTTTTACTTGTGGCCTCACTTCTGCCACTGCAAAGCCAGGATAATTGCTACTTTTCCTGGTGTGGATCTCCATAAAGATTACAGAAGGACACGTCAGTCAGAACACCTGGACTCAATACAGTCTGCCTTATTAATTCTTTGCTCTGCAAGTCCAATGGAAGAAATTACATATTAACAGCAAGCATTTGTAGACTATATCATCCAGGTCTAGCATTGTTTTGTTAACAGCTAGACAGACAGCTTTAAGGGAATAGTCCTATATTAACAGGACTTCAAAGTGCCTTGCCTTTTGTTTCAGTAAAAAAAAAAATTTTTTTTTTTGAGAAAACTGAGCATGTGCAAAAGATGCTCCTATGTGAGCTAAGCATGCCCAAAGGTGTTCCTTGTCATCCATTTTACCCTTCTGACTGTAGGCTCTTATGTCCTTGAGATAAACAAGCAGGAGAGCCTGTTTGGTCTGACAGCTTTTCTTCTTCAACTATGGTCTTAAAAAACCAAGCACACCAGAAATGTTCTCCCCGACTGAGCATGCTCAGGAATGGGCCCGCCCTTGCTTTCTCTTAAGATTATGCATAGGCTCCCTTTATCGAATCTCCTTGCATCCTCTGTTGAAGGAGAGCATTGCTTTGGGAATAACTCCCACATACTCCTTCCCTGCTGCAGGTAATGTAGCTTTCTCTACTCTTATTTCTTGGGTCTGCTTGCCTTTTTTTCTTCATGTACCCCATGCTGTGAACCCAATGTGTTCTGTTACACTGCCATTAATATCTTAATCTATTGAATCCTTTCAATGCCCTGTAGGCTGTGAGCTATTCAGCACCTCGCTTTAAGAATAAGGATGCTATTTATAACCCGTTTGGTTCACAAGTGATTTGCATGTTTGCATTCAAGGCTGACCATGTGGCACTGGACAAACAATTGGTGTGTTCTTCCCTGGGGGGCCACCTCCCTAGCTTCCAGCTTTACTCAGTTGTCTGTAGTTCATTTTTTTTTCTTTTAAAGATTTATTTACTTATTTCATGTATGTGAATACACTGTCACTGTCTTCAGACACACCAGAAGAGGGCATTGGATCCCCATTACAAATGGCTGTGAGCCACCATGTGGTTGCTGAGAATTGAACTCAGGACCTCTGGAAGAACAGTCAGTGCTCTTAACCTCTGAGCCATCTCTCCAGCCCTGCCTGTAGTTTTTTTGCAGAGGCTTGAGGACTTGGGGAACCACTTAGGCATGACTTAGGCATGACTTAAACATGACTTAGGCATGACTTGGGATTGCCCTTATTCAGTTCATCTCTGGGCAGCCATGGTGAAACTTTATGAGTAGAACTTGCAATGTAACTAGGAGACACCATCTCACTGCAAGTCCCCAATGCTCTTGTAACAGTCTCTCTGCCCAGTCTTCCACAATGATCGCCTGAGAAGTTAGGTGCAGGAATGTTTTACATATCCCCGTTCAATAGCAATGAAAGAAGAGAACGTGAATTTGAAGGAGAATGGGGAGGTGTGTGTGTGGGAGACTTTTGGAAAGAGAAGAGAGAAATGTTTTAATTGTATTGTAATCTCAAAATTAAAAGTATAAAATATAATAATGATGATGGTGATGATTATGATGGTGGTGGTGGTGATGATAACAATAAAAGAAGCTGTGGGAAGGCCTTGCTTGAGGCTCCATGACAACAGAGCAACTGGGAGCTAGAATTGAATTCAAATCCAAAGCCCAACTCTTCACCATCCTGCTGTTAGCGTCACCAGAGCCAGAAGGCATGACTCTTACAGTTCAGTCACGGGAAAGTTCCTGTGAGCGGTAAATGACCAGTTGTAGTTCTCAGACCAGTAAGATGTTTTTCTGCACGAACAGGAGGGTAATTCCACTTCTAAACCGAGATGTTTCTACAGAGGCCAACTTGTGTTGAGCTGTGAACCGTGAAATATTTTTGGCCAAGAACTAACATCATTGAGGAGCTTTAGAAAGGATGTTTTAGTCTCACACTTAACATGCACATGTATAGGGATGTACATTTTAAAAGAGAGAGTAATGTTGTTTTTCCCAAAGCTGAATGGAAACAAAGCTAGACCCTACAGGTGTACCCTGAGTTTAGCACCTGTTCCCTTGAGACGCCGTTGTGTATTGTTGCCGTCTTTTACTTCTGAGTTGGCTTCGGTCCCTTGTGCTTGTGGTGTGTCCAGCATATCTTATAAGCAGGAGTCAGTCTGTTGGGCCCTACCTCAAAGGCAGTTGTTAG
This sequence comes from Mus pahari, assembly GCF_900095145.1. NCBI lineage: Eukaryota > Metazoa > Chordata > Mammalia > Rodentia > Muridae > Mus > Mus pahari. The sequence continues at coordinate 32,817,606 of NC_034598.1, forward strand.
TGTGTGGGAAAGCACTCATCTGCCATGGCATGGCTCAACGGAGGCTGCACCCTTGATGGGGAGGCACACACACCAACTTTTCCAATCATCTTGAAAGACTTTCACTTCCCCCTTTTCTTTTTTTGGGTGCCATTGCCTTCCTAGTAAGACTTCACCAGTTTACCAGTGTGCTTCCGTTGGTTTCCTCAGAAGGCCTGTGGCCCAGCAGTTCAGCTGGGAGACGACTTCAATGTCCCATGGGTTTTACTGGGCTTGTTTTCTTACAGGTACGAAAGTCTACTTGGGTCAACTGAAGGCCATGGATCTTATGTCTGACTATATATGTATATGTCTATGTGTACATGTATGTGTATTGTATATGTATATGATGTATATTTACTAATATGTATTTTATATATATACATATATATATATATGTATATATATATATGATAAAGTTATTACTCCTCCCCAAGAGCAGGAAGCATATTAAATCTTGGCTATAAGACGGTAGAACTTAGAGATGATTCCATATCCCAAGGAACTTCTATGCCTCCCTCAGGAGAACCTTATGTGTTTTTCTCGTTGTTGTTGTTTGTGTGTTTGTTTGTTTGTTTGGTGTTCTTTTGTTCTTATTGTTGTTTCTCCTAGGATTAAGCAACACAGCCCATCTTGTGGAACAAACCATGATGTTTTGTTTGTTTCAAGCTCAGAGCCCTAAGACAGAACAAGGTCCAGCCCACCTTTTTAGCATATGTTTTAACTCTCTAAGCCATCTGTGGCTTGCTTGGCATGTGCTTTGGTTGCTCAGTGTGGGCTAATCCTGTCACTAGAGAAGGTTGGGCACTAGGTAACCACAAGTCCTCTTGCCCCTTCTGTGTGGGCAGGGTGGAGCCTCTCAGAAGAGACCGTGGGTGCTTGTCACACTGTTGACCTTTGCAGAACATCACCTTGTGGGATGCTGAGGAGTTTTCCAGCTCCTAGAATGGTCTGTCAACGTAAGATGTTCTATGGATAGAACCACAGGTCCAACCCAGAGGGGCATCTACATCTTCCTTCACCTGGCATCTCTCAGACGTGAAACAAATGTTATCATTCCTTTATGATATGCTTCACCTAAAACTCCCACTTCTCTTTCCTTGGTCAGTGTAGCTACCAAGGCCCAGTTGCTCATTTAGTCTACACCTCCTCATTGCCATGAGTGGATCACGCTCAGTAGACATCCAGCAAGGCCATTCATACAGATGCCAGTGTGGTAACTAAACTGAAGCCTTGTCACCTTGGGGTTTTGCTCTGATAGAACTTGTTAAAACCAGTGACTTTACATTATTGTCTAAAACCTTCTCAGTGTGGTGTTCTATAGCTTTAAACACAGTAGAGAAGGTAACTTCAAAAATCTCCAGTGTTAAATACACCAGGCCCATTGTGCTCCTGGTCTGTCTTCTGATGACTCCCTGTCCCCCCCCACCACCCTGGGTCCCTTTCAGCCTAGGGTTGCTGAAGAATAAGCTACCTATGATGGGGACAGTTTGATCTGGGTGAGAATGTTAAGGAGCAGGTACTGAGGTCTTGGCCACTGTTCATGTTTGAAATGACAGGGTAGTATGCACTGGGGGATTATCTGTGTAAAGGCAGGAAGTGTGACGAACTAGGCTCGAATTACACTTCTCATGAACAAAACCCCCTGGACAAAGCCCCGGTTTCTGAGTTCAAGGTAATCGCCTCACAGCAATTTGTTCCATAGGGCAGACTCAGTGACGAACCACACTCTTTGCTTGAGCACTCGTCAAAAAAAAAAGTCTCTCCTGTCACTGCAGGTCCACAGAGCTTCCCTTCTGTGCATGCCCCATATTACCTTCTGTGTTTGCTGCCCACCCATGCCCCCCCCCAGCCAAATTAAGAACACTTGCTGCTCTTCCAGATTACTGGGGTTTATTTCCCAGAACCTACCTCCGTTGTTCATAACCACCTATAATTTCGGTTCCACAGGACCTGACACTTCTTCCTGCCTTTGTTTGTCTGTGTATATGCGAGCTGACACACGCATCTGTGCGCACATGCACACCAAGTCAAAACAAATCTTTTCTTTTTTAAACTCCCCAGATGGGAAGAAGCTGTGTCAATAGGTAGGAACAAGCACAACTCTTGTAGAGAACCAAAGTTCAGTTCTCGGCACTCATACTGGGGACTCGAGAGTGCCTGCAACACGGACTCTGGGGATCCCACACCCTCTTGTGGCCTTCAAAGGCACCTACACTCACACATATTCACATCTCACCACCGTAGATACATGCACACACATATATAATTTTAAAAGTTTTTCATTCACGGCAGTGGATAAATGTATAAAAATGCACCTAATTGTAGAAGAATAAAATCCATTGTGAAGCGCTGCGACTTCAGAATGGCTGCTCTAGCTTGTAGAAGTTATTTGAGATGCATTGACTTTGGGGCTGGTTCATTTCCCCTTGGGATGTTTTTTTGTGTGCAATTTTCATTTTTACAGCAAGGTTTATAACTATTTTTAATTTACAACTTTAAAAAAATCCCTTACAGAGAATTAAAACACAAAGCAAACAGTCATTACAATTAGAGAAATTTCTTTTAAGATGAGATCAATATCAAATATATATATGTATATATGGTATTTATATATATCAAATATTTATATATGTATGTATGTATGTATCTATCTATCTATAGATTATATGGGTGTTATCATAGACTAAATATTTACAATGGTGTGGTTTACAGCTTTAAACAAAGTAGAAATGGTAAATTCACAGCCTTAGAGGCTCCTAGTGTCAAATATATGAGGCTCATAGTGCTGGTCTCTCTGTCTCTCTTTCTCTCTCTGTCTCTCTCTGTCTCTGTCTCTGTCTGTCTCTCTCTCTCTCCCTCTCTTCTATTGTTGTGATACAACCCCATGATCAGGACAACCTAAGGAAGAGTTTATTTTGGCTTACAGTTGCAGAGTGCTAAGAGTCCACCACCATCACAGCAGGGAGGCGTGGCAACCAACAAACAGCAGACCTAGCAGCAGGAGCCATTGAGAACCTGAGCGCTCACTTCCTGAACAACAAGCCCGAAGCAGAGAAGTCGGAAGTGGTGTAAGTCCTGGGATTCTCAAAGCCTACCCCCCAGTGACATATTTCCTCCTAAACTGTCCCACACAGCACCACCAACTGGTGACCAAGTAAGTATTCAAGTACATGAATCTACCAGAGTGGGAGAGGGAATTCTCTTTCAAAGCACCATGTATGTATGCACGTATGTGTGCGAGCATTTGTATATTATATGTGTATGTAATATACACATGTATGTGTAATATGTACACCTATAAATATGCATATGTTGTATATACATATGCTGCATATATACATGTGTGTGTGTGTGTAAAACCATCCCACTTCATTTTTGAGATAGGATCTCTCACTGGGACCTGAGGCTCACAGCTTGGTTTCGGCTGGCAGCCAGTGAGCCCCAGTGATCACCTCTCTCAGCTGCCCCAGTGCCGAGATTGTAGGTTACATACATCTACTTTACGAACTGTGGTGTTATTTGGTTAGACACCTCCCATTTCCCAGGATGCTTCCTTTCACTGTGGTGGTTTGGGGTCGGCAATTCACGCACCTCCCCACCAGCAGCCAGATGTCCTACCCAGAGATAGAAAAGCTAAGTCAGAGGCAGGGTCTGGTTTGTTCTTGGCAAAACTGGAAGAAGCTCACTTCCCCAGGACCCAAGGAATCCTGTTTCTGAATTGCCCACAGAAGAGCAGAAAATACGTAATTCTCTAGCGAATTTTAATATACTTGGCCAAAAGGGACAGCTAAGGTGGTATCCAGAGTTCTGACTGAACATCTTGCAACACTGAAAGTTTATCCCTGTTTCTGCATGCCTGGAAAAGCCTGGTACACATCGGTACTCAGTAAGTGTCTATGGGATAAAAGGCTCAGCAAAAGATCGAATAGTCTATAGGCATCAGTTGTGAGTTCTAGAGTTTAATGAGTATCTCATTGGATAAGTAGCAGTGTGCTCTTTTTGTTTTTCTATTATAAAAATGGATTCACTTCATAATAATACATTTTTAAATGTAACCTTCTAGGAAGTTGCTGACTGAAAACAGGCATGAGGGCAGAGGTGGAACTGGGGTTTGTCCGTTCAGTCACTGCTGACCTCAGCTTTAGTGTGAGTCCTTCAAGCAGTGCCTTGGGAGGAGGGATCCGGGGGGGGGGGGGCTTGAGTTCCTGGAAGACAAGGATTTTTGAGAATGTGGATCAAGTTGGTACTTTCAAGCTAATGGGGGAAGTAGGCAAAAGGTTTACTTCTTCCCTAAACAGAAAAAAGCCTTTTTCAGATCACATGACGATAGAGGTCACTCTGCTCAGTTTTCTTACATTTCTGATGAAGACATGGAGCCCAGTGGGTACCCGGCTTTGCCTAGGTCATAGATGAGACTGGTATTAGAGTCCAGGATTTTTCTGTTTTCCCCCCGTATTTCTCCATTGTATTAGAGACCTGGAAAGGAGTCTAGCGCATGCTCAATCGAGTCACGGAGGAATATTTATTAAAGGTGTGGGCCGAGAAAGGAAGAGAGGTGGAAGAAGCGAAGAGCTCTGAATTCTGCAAAATAACTGGGGAGCTGTCAGCCCTCGCTCTCCTCCAGGGGACAAGCACAGAGGCAGATTAAAACAAAACCAAAAATCACTGACAATGACGACAACAACAACAACAACAACAACGACAACAACAAACCAGCAAGAGCAGGGGTCCCGAGAAAGAGGCAGAGAGGCACTGTCCAGAAGATACAGTCAACTGCAGTGACCCAACTCTGAGAGCTCAGAGTGGGAGAGAGACAGCCCAGCCTCCTCCCTTGCCTGACCGGATTCAAAAGTCAATGGTGTCCTGACATAGTTCAAGAGGATCAGGTCCCAGGGCGCTGAGCCCATTCGAGGGACCAGCAGGAGAAATCCAGCACACGTGCCTTCAAGAAGAGAACTCTGCCTTACCTTGGCCTTCCCTTCAGCTCCAGATAATTAATACCTTGGGCACCAGAGGCTACACCTTAAAATCTATCATATAAGCGATGCATGTAATTGACAGTCAAGAGGCTGGACAGATGGTTAGGGTCCTTGCTGCTATCGCAGAGGACCCACGTTTGATCCTCAGCACCCATGCTGGGCAACTCACAACAGCTTCTAACTCAAGCTCCAGGGGTCCTGATGCCATCCTCCAGCATCCACAGGTGTCCTCACACACCGGACAGATACATACACAGGTATACCAACACATACATGTACATGAAAATTTAGTGACTATTATTTATGATATATATATATATATATATATATATATATATATATATATATATATATATATATCATAATAAAATTTCATGTACATGAAATTTTATAATAATAGTCACTTTTGACATTTATGACAGACACCTGTCCAGGCTTGAAGAGACATTATTCCTTGACTCACTCGTCCTTGCCACCAGGTCCCGAGCTGTTCAGATAGATGGGTATAAAAGTAAACAGACTTAAGCTTCGCTTCCTAAGATGAGCTTACACCGTGGGGAGGAAGGAAGAGCCACAGTGGGCTTAACCAGTAACCACACTGGTAGAAGGTGAGGAGGTTCTAAAGGTACAGGAAGATGGCGAAAGGAGAAAGAAATAGTTCTGTCACTGTAGCTTTAAGTAAGGTGGCCAGGGAGCTGTATACACACCCAAGGGGAGGCTGACAAGCCATGGATGTGTTTGTTGGGCTTTTCCTTTGGCTAATGGCTTGTTGCTCAGGTAATGGGTAATGGGTAATGTGGGTGGTGTTATTTCCCCCCTCCCTCGCAGTTTCAAAATGTCTGTCTTTAGACTATTTTTAAAGGCCAAACCTCTCTCTACTCCTTATATTAACCATTTAAAAGGCGTGTGGGGAATCCTTAGTGCAAGTGTTTTGCCACTGCCCTGCTGTTATCTGTCCCTTTTCAGCTAGGAGACTTGGGGAACCTCTGGGGCCTCGTGTGTGCAAGAGAAGGTTTAGGTGATGACAGAGAGAACAGATCAGGGCAGCGAGAGACCCCGTGCCTGTTATGGTTCATGTGTTTGGACCCCTGGCACTATTTTTGGAAGCTGTAGATTAAGAGAGTGGATGTAGATGACCAGGAGGGGCATTTATAGGCCACACCCACTCCTGACTCTCGATTGTATTTTGTGCTTCTTTGTCAACCGTCATATGGGGAGTCTCCACCACATGTTCGTGCCCATCGCAGAATGATGACTTCCTGCCTCCGTGCCTGTCCCACCAAGATGGACTGCCCTCTACTTGCAACGCAAAGAGCCTTAAGTTGTTCCCAGGTTATTTTTTGGCACAAGATCACAAAAGTAACAAATACAGTGTGCGGTTGATGGAAGATGGTATAGCTATAGGCCTGAAATCATAATCTGGGTAATTTGGCTGGCAAGTTGTTACTAGTTACATCTGGCATCAGTAGAGCACCTGTGTACCATGTAAGTCCTTTATATGAGCGTATATCAATTCTCAATTCTTACGTCTTACGATGTGGACATTGAGGCAGAGAACCCTCCTGTATATAAGCCCCCTTGTTTAGGTAGCAGGTGACTGAATCCTGAGTGATTCTTATTCTGGTTGACAATGGAGCCCTGCTCTCTTTCTTGGGGCTCTGGGATCTTCTCATCCTTCACTCTGCCCCTATAATGAGGTCAATGCTAAATCTAGCCAGAGTGTAGACAGTGAAGAATTTTCTCTTAATCTGAAGCTCACAAAGGTACCAGGATACCAAGCAAGAAACACTGGTATTCTGGGAGAGCCTCTAAGAAATCCCACCAGGGCAGCCGTGCTGCAGAGGAGGTCAAGCTAGAATGGTTATCTACTGATCACTTGGGCACTTTTCTTTTAGCACAAACACTGGAGTCTCAGTTGAGTACGTTGTGCATGTGGACCAGCGTCTGCATTTTCTAGAGTGGCTCTAGGTGTTTGAGGAACAGTTAAGCTAATACATCCAAGGAACAGACTATTCTCATCTTTGGAGGGTTAGTAAGGCCAATAGTTTTTTTTTTTTAAAGATTTATTTATTTATTATGTGTAAGTACACTGTAGCTGACTTCAGACACTCCAGAGGAGGGCATCAGATCTTGTTACGGATGGTTGTGAGCCACCATATGGTTGCTGGGATTTGAACTCAGGACCTTTGGAAGAGCAGTCGGTGCTCTTACCCGCTGAGCCATCTCACCAGCCCCAAGGCCAATAATTTTAAGACTTCCCGGTGGTAATGAATGTACTGCTCTATCCCAACCGTGCTTCACACAACTTTACAGGAGCCAGACCGGGTCGTGTGCTAAGAAGTTCCCTTCTGATCATTTATTGCTCACTTGTGTGTTTGGAGGTCTGTCCATCAGCTGTAATGCTCTATAGGTACAGTTCCTTCGAGAGTGCACTTTCTGCTCTGGGGAGTTGGCCTAGTCAATACTGCGTAACATAGCTGATCTCTTGGCCACCTTGTCATATCATGTTCCTGTTTCCAGGCCCTGTGCGAGCATACTAACTGAGCTTATTGATCTCATTTACATGGCCATGATAAATAGACACTGCTACGAATCAGAAGTGCAATATTAATAGCACCTGGAGGAATTTTCCCTTTGCTTCAGTGGGGGGATTCAGAATAGCTCCTTGGGTCTAGCACGGCTGTCCTCTGAGAGGCTCCACTAGCAGCTGACTGAGACAGATGCAGAGACTCACAGCCAACCATTGGACTGAGGTCAGGGCCTTTGGAAGAGTTAGAAGGATTGAAGGCTCTCAAGGAGATGGCAACCCCATGGGAAGACCAACAATATCAATTAATCTGGGAGCTCCCAGAGACTAAGCCACCAACCAAATAGCTTTCATTGGCTGGTCCATGGCCCTCTGCACATATGTAACATATGTAGACTGCCTTATCTAGCCTGAATGGGAGAGGATGTTCCTAATCCTGTAGAGACTTGATGCCCTGGGGAAGGGGGATGGGGGAAAGAGCAAGAGGTGGGTGTGGATGGATGAGGGGGGTGGGTGGTTTGGAGAGCAGCCTATCAGAGGCAAAGTGGGGAGGGTGGGATGAAGAACCCTTGGAGTGAGGACCAGGAAGGGGGCAATATTTGGAATGTAAATAAATAAAACAATTCTTAAAAACCCAGAATAGCTCCTTAGGAGGAACTCTGTTTAAACATCTAATCTCTTCTCTGTGACTCTGTGTTGCTCTTTCTATAGAATTAGCTCATCCACCACTCTCCTTTGTCCTTAGTTATCAAACCAAATATCCTTTTATTGTGTTCAAATTTATGATTTCTTGTGAGTGTGTTTGCAGGCCATATTATCTGTTTTAAAATTTTTATTTGCATTATTTTTAATTATGTGTCTGTTGGCTGGAGATATGCACATAGTTGCAGGTGTTCACAGAGGCCAGCTATGTCATTTCCCCCCTGCAGCTGGTGTTATGGAAGTGGGTGTAAGTCACCTAAAGTGGGTTCTCGGGAAGAGCAGTATATGGTATTCACTGTTGAACCATCTCCCCAGTTCTTCCAAGCACGGCATTTGAACCACTGAAGAACACATAACCATACAGAGTCACAGTAAGGGTGGGGGGTGTCTCTTGAGTGTGTTTATAATAAGGTACCACTCTCTCAATGCCCTGCGCACTGTTACTAAAACCATGCATTAAATTACGGCCTTAGGGTATGATTTTTGTTTGTTTGTTTTTCGAGACAGGGTTTCTCTGTGTAGCCATGGCTGTCCTGGAACTCACTCTGTAGACCAGGCTGGCCTCGAACTCAGAAACCCGCCTGCCCCTGCCTCCCGAGGGCTGGGATTAAAGGCCTGCGACTTTTAACCTAGTTTACCTTTAATCACTTTGCTTCTCTTCCTCAAATACCCACCTCAAACCTTACAATTTAGAGAAGACAGTGTTCTCTCTTAGGGGAAAAAAGAATTCTAATAATTAGTAGAATACATCTTGTCATCGGAAGGACCGCTCAGTCTTCAGAGTGTCTGCTACACAAGCGTGCAGATCTAAACTTGGATCTCTAACATCCATGACAAAGTACAGTGTAGTGACATGTTTCTGTAGCTCTATGGAAGGGAGGTGCAGGCAGGTGGGTCACTGGCCAGCAAGCCTAGCTATGGATGCTGCGTTCAAAACTAGGTAATGGAGAGGGGGAGAGGGGG
>NC_034598.1:32826817-32838415 GCF_900095145.1 Mus pahari
GAGAGAGAGAGAGAGAGAGAGAGAGAGAGAGAGAGAGAGAGAGAGAGAATGTAAAGTAACAGAGGTAGATACCTGATGTGTCCATTTCTGGCATCCACACACATGTGCACACACACACACCCTCAGGACTTGGATTCAACCCCCCACCCTGCCAAAATTTTTTTAAAGGTTAAAAAAATAAAAAGACTTTCTGGCAGGGAGTGGGAGCACGGCAGAAATGGCTCAACAATTAAGAGCACTGGCTGCTCTTGCAGAGGACCAGCATTCAATTCCCAGTGCCTGTATGGCAGCTTTACAACTCTCCGAAACTCCAGCCCTGGTGGATCCAATGCCCTCATCCTGGCCTCTGTGGGTGCCATGCACTCACGTGGCAACAGACATACGTGCAGGCAAAACACCCATATACAGAAAAAAGAACTTGAAAAAAAGAAACCAGTTCTTGTTGAAGAAGGCCCTTTTTGATCTTTTTCATGAACTTGAGCTAGAGCTAATGAATTCATCAGCTCGGTTAAGGCTAGAAAACCTCACTAATATTGCGTTTGTATTTCTCGGTACCTAGTGGACCTTAGCAGTAACAGCTGACCCTCGAATATCCATTCTCAGAGCAATGATCTCCTCTTATATAGTCCAGGCGGTGTGACAGGCATTAAAGACACTGAGACCTAATCTTCCCTTCAGAGTTCCCTCTGGCTCGGCATGCGTGGTATGGCATGCAGAAAGCAGGTCCCTCTCAAGTCAGTGGACAAAGAAAGGCACACGTGCATTTCTGAGGGATACTCCCTCTACCCAGAGCTGACAACCTCTTCCTGACCCTCACGGTGTCACTGACTTGGACAACTCAGTTCTCAAGGACTGTCACTGCCTGGCCCCGGGAAGTGGCACTATTTGGAGGTGTGGCCTTGTTGGAATAGGTGTGGCCTTGTTGGAGTGGGTGTGTCACTGTGGGCGTGGGCTTTAAGACCCTCATCCTAGCTGCCTGGAAGTCAGTCTTCTGCTAGCAGCCTTCAGATGAAGAGGTGGAACTCTCAGCTCTTCCCCCACCATGCCTGCCTGGATGCTGCTATGCTCCCACCTTGATGACAATAGACTGAACCTCTGAACCTGTAAGGCAGCCCCAATGAAATGTTGTCCTTTATAACACGTGACTTGGTCATGGTGTCTGTTCCCAGCAGTAAACACTACGACAAGGACTAAAGCAGTTTTGACTGGTTCAGGCAGCACAAAATCTTATCAATGGGTTAGCCAGCCTAACCCTCAGAAAGTCCAGCTAAGAGTGGTTGCAGTTCATACTCTTGAACTATTCAGTCTTAGAAATGGGGTGAGGGGCAGGTACCTAAGAGCCAATGATGGTTATTTTCCCTAGTACAGACAGCAGTTCAATGGTCTCACTCAACCCAGGGGTCATGACACTCTAGATCTCTTTCAAACTGGGCAGAAGGTCCAGCCTTGTGATTTCTTTGAAAAAAAAAAAAAAAAAAAACAAACAAATTTCAGTGGAATGTCTCCCCAGCTTCCTTCCCTCTTGCCCTTTGCCCAAGTCCTTGCCACTTGATTTGCTGGGGAAGATTTGTGTCTTTCTTAGACTCGGCTCTAGATGCCAGTTATGTTTTTGGCACTTATGGAAATACCTGAGTGTTGGAGGAAACAAGGCAGTGCAGCCAAATTAGCAGTCATCAAGCTGTCTGGAATGGTCTCTAACCAGCTTGCCGTGGCCTTGAATCATGGGTAATATTGGCCCGCAAGGAGAAGCTCTTCCAGGGCTGACAGTCTGGAGAGAGTGCATACCGCATAGGAGCTGCCCTGACTTCCAACTTGAGCCGGAGGCCCTCTGGGTGTCTTGGTTTGTGGTCTCCCATCTCAAAAGTCTCAATGACTCATCATATCAAAACACAGTGACACTGGTTCTCTTGTGTTCCTCTTTCACGGGTAAGGACCCTTGTTATGACATCGGGCTCATGGGATAAGCTCGAGTCATCTCCACATCTCAAGGTCAGCTGATGGCAGCCTCGGTTCTTCCTTCCCTGCCGTGCTAAGAGATCCAGGAGTCTGTGGCAGGAGCATCTTCGAGAGGATGCACTGGTTGGGCTTGCCCATCCAGGCTCAGCCTGCACCCTTTGGGAGTACGAATTTGCCTGTGTGTTGTGTGAACTGGGGAAAGCAAGAATTCCGAGGTGCCCGGCAACTGTCCAGATAGAAAATGAGAGCTGGGAGCTCAACCTCAAAAAGAACAGAGGTTCAAGGTTAAAAAAAAAAAAACAAAAAACAAACAAAACAATCAAGGCCAGCTGGGGCACTTGGCAAATCACAGGAGAATGAGGGTACAGAATGGGAAAATTACCCCTGCCCTCTTCATTAGCTCCTGGGCATGGCAGGGGACATTAAACACTGTTCACACCTGTGACCCCTCCCCAAGTCATTACCAACTCATTTAATTCAGTTAAAAATAAAGCAACACACCATTTTTTAAAAAAGAGTTTTAAAAATGAAACTAAAGCCCATCTTTTTTTTTTTTTTTTTTTTTTTTTTTTTGGTTTTTTGAGACAGGGTTTCTCTGTGTAGCCCTGGCTGTTCTGGAACTCACTCTGTAGACCAGGCTGGCCTCAAACTCAGAAATCCACCTGCCTCTGCCTCCCAAGTGCTGGGATTAAAGGCATGCACTACCACACCCGGCCACTAAAGCCCATCTTGAGAAAATCTGGTGGGCCTGACAGCTGAATGAGCGAGACAATTTTCAAAAGAAACTCTTTAATTTTTTTTTATAAGTAGGTACTATAGATTATCTTAAAAACTGGGTCTGGCAGCCCCAGACTGTAATCCCAGCTACTCAGACGACTGGGGAAGGAGGGTCTCGCTATTCAAGGCCTTGTTTAGACTGCAGAGCCAAGTTCCAGGACAGCTTGGACAATTTCACAGAACTCTGTCTCAAAACTGAAAGTGAAAAGGAGTTGGAGCGTTCGCTCATAGAGAGCTGATGTGATATGCAGACGATTGTAAAGCAAATACATTGGTAAATGTTAAGTTTTAGGACTTACTGACATTATAAGACACTTCATAACCTTATCAGAGTGTATGCAAATCATTGAGGATAATCTTAAGGCTTCAGCAGAGGTCCTCCATATATAAATATATAGTCTATTAATAGACACAAAATTATTGTTAACATAATTATCTAGATAAATTTTCAAACTCACTAGCAATCAAAAATGAGGTGTTGAGGCTGGAATGGTGGCTCAGTGGTTAAGAGCACTGGCTGCTCTTCCAAAAGACCAGAGTTCAATTCCCAGCATCCACAGGACAGCTCACAACTGAAGTTCCAGTTTCAGGGGATCCAACATCCTCCCACAGACATACATGCAAGGAAAACACCAGGGCATGCAAAAAAAGAAAAATAAAATAGGAGATGGCAGTTATCAAATGAGCACAGATACAATTTTTTTTAAAAAACAAGTTATTACTGTGTGAACTACAGACCTTCTGGAAGGGAATTTTATAATAAAGATCAAGAGTCCAGAAACTTTCTGCACCTTATCTTATTTGAGTTAAATGATTAAGGGGTCTTCGAAATCTTCTCCTGAATGGACGTCTTGAAGTGAACTCAAGGAATCTCCCAGCTTTGAAAAGTAAGCACCTTCTTACTTTCAGACCCAGGAGTACATTATTTTGTCTGCTTACTTATTTCTCCTTTTCACTGTACAGCTGGTAGATGTTGGGTGTGGGCCAGGGCTTGCATGTGGAGGTCAAAGGTCAGCCTGAAGCAGACAGCTCCTTGATTCCCATGGGCTCCAGGGGTCAAACCAATAATAACTCAGGTTTTCAGGCTTTTGAGCCAGCAGCTTTATCTACTGGGCCACCTCACCAGCCCTATGAAACTGTTGTTTCATTCCTATTATAAGTATTTAGAATAGAATATTTCAATTAAAAAAAATGTAAACATGTGATATACTTCTGGAAGATGTGTGGCATAAAGTGACTTCATTCTCTTAACAGTGAATAAAACTCCCACAGCGTGACAGCTCACCTCCATCAACACTTTGTCCCGTTAGAGTGGGCACTGATAAATTCCCACAGGTCATAGAAGTTGGTTATATGTTTGTTTATTTTCGTGTGCCTGTGCATGTATTTGTGTGTACGTGTGTGTGTGTGTGTGTGTGTGTGTGTGTGTGTGTGTGTGTGCATTAGCATTCTGGTGAATGCGTGCCCATGTCCTAAGTAAGCTTGTATGTGTGGAGTTCAGGGACAATCTCAAATGGCTCCTCAGGAGCTGTCCACTTTGGCTTTCGTTTGAGACAGGGCCTTTCACTGGTCTGGAAAACGGCCCCTAGAAAAGGCTGGCTTGCCGGCGAGCTGGGAAGATCCCCCTGTTTTCATCCCTGCAGTCAGTTGGGGTGACTAGCATGCACATTACATATGGCTTCAGCATCCCCACCCTTTACCCAGGGGCCAAACTTAGGCCCTCTGGGTTGCAAGGCAAGCATTTTACTATCTATCTCTTCTGTCCCTTAAGTCATGTTTGGCTTATAACGGCATCTTTAGGAAAAAGGGGTATGCTTTGTCCACTGAGAAAACATGCTCAAAGTGTGTGTGTGTGGTTTTTTAATTAAAAGATCAGATAAAATTAAGAAACATTCCATTCCTTAGACCCTTTTCAGATGATCAGAATATATATATATATATATATATATATATATATATATATATATATATATATATGATTTTTTGAGACAGGGTTTCTCTGTATAGCTGTGGCTGTCCTAGAACTCACTCTGTAGACCAGGCTGGCCTCGAACTCAGAAATCCGCCTGCCTCTGCCTCCCAAATGCTGGGAGGAAGAAGATCATCTTAATTAATTTTAAACCAGACTTACTCAAAGTTGTGCCCATCAGAATTCTACCAAAATTTAACCTCACGGTTCCACATTCATCAGATACTATAGGAAACCGTGGCTTTTAGCAGACTCAACTTACCCTTCCATTTCAGCGTACAACTCTAAAGGCCATGGAACTGGAAAGGTGTGAGCCTGGCATTGGTCACTTCTCTGGAACCTTGGAAACATTGTTTCTGGGCAAGCAAACAATCCCTGACACTATTAATGATGCTCTGTTATGCTTGCAGAGACAGCAGCCTAGCCCGACTGTCCTCTGAGAGGCTCCACTCAGCAGCCGACGGAAACAGATAGAGACCCACAGCCAAACGTTAGACGGAGCTTGGGGACTCTTATGTAAGAGTTGGGGAAAGGATTGAGGGCCAGGAAGGGGATAGGAACTCCACAGGAAGATCAACAGAGTCAACTAATCTGGACCTTTGGGGCTCCCATAGACTGACTCACCAACCAAAGAGTATATATATATATATATATACATGGGATGGTCCTAGGCACCCAGCACATTGTAGCAGATGTGCAGCTCAGTCTCCATGTGGGTCCCTCGACAACTGGAGCGGGAGTTGTCCCTAAAGCTCTTACCTGTCCATCCCCCAACTGGGTTGCCTTGTCTGGCAGCAGTGGGAAAGGGTGCACCTCACCCTGTAGAGACGTGATGCCCCAGGGAGGGTCTTCACCCTCTTAGAGAAGGGGAGGGAGAGGGGGTATGTTGAGGTGGGGGGAGGGGATAGCGATCAGGATGTAAAAGGAATAAATAAATTAATTAATTAATGAAGAAAAAAAAAACATTTCAGTTCAGGGGGGACACCAAGGTCATGGCAGGCAATCTGAGGGTCGGTATGGCTGCAAGGTCATGGCAGGCAGTTCGGAGAACTGTATGACTTCTCCTTACTTAGAGAGATCTTGGCCTTCACAGTCTTGTCTTCCTTCCTCTTACCAGTTCCGAGCTAGTGAGCAGCTGCCAGCTCTGAGGACTCTGGGCTGTTGAAGCCTCTTTCCAAGTACACTGTGCCCTGTGAGGGTGGGACTCGGGTGGTGCAGAGCCTCAAGGGAAAACACTCCTGCAGTTCCCTGCCGCAGACAGGAGGAAGAGCTGTGGTCCTATGATCACTGCCGTCACATCTCAGAAGGGGTAAGGAGAGTGCAAAAGTCAATTTGACGGTGTAGGATCCTGGACGTGGAGTGTGGGTACAGCCTAGTGGCAAAGGAAGCCTTTCAACAGTATGGCTGAGGCTCTGGATTCGATCCCCAGGACTAACGAACCGACAAGGTCCAACCTACCTAACAAATCAGCGACAAATCGCTTACACGCACTTGGAATTTCTGGCAATGGTGCACGTTTGTACTTGATTGGTCGGGACCTGCGCACATCCTCACCTCTCTCTGTGGTCTTACGTCTTCCTCCTCTGAGGTCCTTTTGGTCTTTTTGATCTCTTGGCTTTCTTTTACAGTCTAAGATCTTTGGCAAGGAATACCTGGAGCTTGCCAAAAAAAGGAGCCTCTCTGATTTCCAGGTACATCCAAGTGATGCTGTCTCTGACTTATTCCAATATAACCAGCTAACAGTCTTGAAGTGTCTTTGCACAGCCCAGAGCCTCTCCCTCCTTCCTCTGCTTGCTTTAGATTACTGTTTCTCAACCTGTAGGTCAAGTCCCTTTTAGAGGGGTCAAACAACCCTTTCCCAGGGGTCACATATCAGATATTTACAATTCACAACGGTAGCAAAATTACAGCTGTGAAGTAGAAACAAAAATAGTTTTATGGTAAGGGGTCATCACATGGAGAACTATATTATAGGGATGCAGCGTTTGGAAAGTTGAGAAACAATGATCTAGATTATGTCATGGAAAAAGATAGGAGGAGAAGAAGGAGGCGAATCTGAGGATAGCCTTTGCTATCCTGCTGAATGACAGATCTGGATGACACTTGGATGGGAGGAAACTTCTCGGTAATCTTATCCAGGTGTTGTGGGTATCCAGGGTTTGGAGGGATGATGTAAAAAAAAAAAAAAAATTCCCCCTTTGGATGTAGAAAGTCCATTCATTTCTCTATTGAAGTGCACATAAGATTTTAGTTTGATTTGAAAGGCTGTCCCTGTCATTATAATGAATAACAGAGAACAACAGATCTGGTCCAGTCTCATGCATGCATCTTCTGCAGCAAGCATCCACGCAATTGCACAAATGCGGATCCGGATGCGGTTCCTGCAGGGAAAGGGTGCTCTCGAACATTCCATATTTGGTTGTGTGTCACATGGAACAGAAATATGTTTTCCTGGGTCTGCTGCCCACAGGTCCCAGTTCTGCTTTCTAAAGATAAACAGAAGCAACCTAAACCATTTCCAGCTTCCAGCTCCATCTCTGCAGGGCCTTTGGCTATTTGGTCCTTTGGTGCATCTGTAAAGCTTAATAAGTTGTAAAGTTACCCCATATTACTCCAGTCTTCACGTTATTTCCTTCTCAGCCTTGGTCTGGGGAGGGCTGGGAAATGCTAAAGATCTTGAGCCAGGGGTAAAGACAACCCTACACTAAATTTATTGAGTAATGCTTTTAAACAGTGAAGTGTGCACTGAACCAAAACAACCTGTTAAGCCTGATGAAAATTGCCCTCTGCTTCCTGTGGTTGATCAGCGGTGACCTGGGTATCCGTGCCATGCTTGGGCAGAGGCATTATTCGTGGTCACCAAGTAGGAGAACCAGGCACAAGGAAGAAAAAAAAAAAACAACCTCCTCTCAACAAGCCAGCAACTTGACTGTTAGAGAATACTTCTTCCAGATACACTGTTCACTTCTCTCCCAAATGTATACGCTGATGTTCATGAAAATCAAAAGACCCCGATACTCTACAATGAAATCATTGGCCTGGTTGTTTTCAATAAGGATAAGAGGCCCTTATGGTGCTAAAAGCATTAGACCTTAGAGAAAGAGGAGGTGGAGTCAGGTATGCTACAGGTGAAAAGGGAATTGTGTTTAGTGGGACCAACTCAGGGCTATGAAGGTTGCTTCAGCTTGGCCTAAAGCCGTCTCAGGTGGCCGACATTGACTTGCCTCTGTACACTCTTAGAAGCTGCAGACCTTTCCCGCTTGCCAGAATGCGTCTTCAATTTTACGAGATGCAAGAAGGACCATAGGCAGGCATTTGCTTAGATGGATGCTGGATCCATCCAGACGATTCTCTGGTTGTTGGGAAGGGTGCCAAGCATGGCTAGAGTTATCTCCTCACCACAGAACTGAAAAACCAATCCAGGGGCAGGCGTGCAGCTGAGTATCCTCCCCAAGATGAAGCCTACTTCCTGAGAGAGACACTCACTCTTCTTGAGAAACTCTTGCCCAACCAGAGTCAGTGACTGGGTTAGAAAACGAAGGCCTTTGTTTTCTTCCTCTATATTCAGGGTCCTGTTTTCTCTTTACTTCCTCCAGCTCGTACACCCTTCCCCAGAGTAAGCGTGGCATGCTGTCCCTGGGGAGGGAGGAGGGGTAACTCAGTTTACCTGCTCCAGCAGAACGAGTTACAGCCTGGACTTCTCCCCCCAAAGTCCTTGCAGCCAAATGTTACCTTTCCTGCATGCTTGCTTTCTAGATAATGCAACTAGTATCATTATCCTTGCGGGGGTGTGTTTACCATGCCAAGATCACATTAACATTACTCATTTAACAATCTGTAGTGTTTTGAAACCCACACGTCTAGCCAAATCCCAGAGTGGGATTTTTTTTTCTTCTTCTTTTTCTTCTTGATGCTTTGATTGATAAGGACTGCCCATGACCACGACCTTTAAGTTGCACAGTCTGGAGGGGGTGGGGATGAGGGGAAAGACAAAGGTTACCCTATCAGCAGGATCTCAGTTGACTCTCAAGCAGCAAATGCCAGTTGTTCTACAGCATGGGTTGGGTGGTTTCTGACCTGGCATGGGCTTTGGGCAGCTGTTCTGAGTAGGCCAGTCTGCCTAGGTCAGGGGGTGGGGTGGCTCAGTGTGGATAAGTTTAATAAGAGTGATTGACATCCCAGCAGAGGTGGGGGAGGCGAGGAAGCAGGGCAACACAAGATTACATCATGCTTTGACCATGTACAGTTTAAGGTGCTTAAGGCTTTTATCAAGAATTTATTTCTTGTCTTTTCCACTCTATTGTCAGACAGTATCAGATGTGGGAAACTGTGCCTGGAAATCATAGTCATAGATGAGGGAGGGTTATTGTATGAGGCTAACTATGTGGCTGAGCCCATAAAGATCTATAAAGAGGGAGGGAGATGTTTGTAATGGTATCTAGCACCAGGGCAGAAGGGAGCCATGGCCGGCAAGGACAGAAAGCCAAAGATAGATGTCTTATCTCACTGACTTAAAACAGTGGAGAGAGAGAGAGAGAGAGAGAGAGAGAGAGAGAGAGAGAGAGAGAGAGAGAGAGAGAGGTGAGAAGGACTCACAAAGGGAGCAAAGGTGAGACAACTGTGCTGAGCAGAGACATGGGGTTCACTGCAAAGAGGCTTGTGAGGCTTGTCCCTAGCATCACCTCTCTGTGGGGACCAGTGAGGCGGAGATTCACAGTGGTGACCTTGAAGGACAACCGGGATAGTGGGACACTGGATGTAAAGCTCAGATTCAAGGATGTGAGAGATGTCAGGGATCAGAGTGGAGATAGAGCATTTAGAAGGCTGCTCAACAAATGTGTAGAACTCTGAATTTTTCTGAATGGATTTTTGGTTTGGGGAGTTTCTTTTGTTTGTTTTCTTTTTTTTTCCTTTTTTTTGGGGGGGTCTTTTTTGTTTGTTTTATTTTATTTATTTGTTTGACTGGGTTTGGTTTTCTTTTTAACCACAGGATAGGTGAGAGTGGTTAGATTGAACCAAAGTAGAATTCTCAACTGGAGACCTTTAAAACATGCATTTGAACATGGTAGTCGCTCTTTCTCTTTCCCCTTGGTCTCGCTTCTATCCACCCCTCCCAGTACAGACTATCGCCTCCTACATAGCTGGACGTACACCTGGAGGTCGCCTGAGGTCTGCCTGCAATAACAGAGATAAGAGGCTCCTGGGGTTCTTGTAAACTCAAAGCTGACACTCATAAATAAATGTTAGTCAGCAACAAGCAATGCCATTAAACCCCCAAGAGCCTCCCAAAAACTTATACAAGAATACTGTCGCATGAAAATGGGATAGAATTAGAGCCACATTAAGAGGAACAAAGTCAACTGCAGAGGATTGGGGTGGTCCTTGGTCAGCGTGCGCTTTGGTGGCCACAGTAGCCTGACCCCGTGCCGCTGGCAACAACATATTCCAAACGCAGCCTCTTCTGATTGTCTAATTGCCAAGTCATGAACCCTGACTTCAAAGGATGAGGAGGCTCAGGCAACTGAAGACTCACGTGCAGATGTGACAGCTTCCCAGGAGACACGCCTTCCTGAGTACAGAGGAGGCGACATGAGAGTAGCGGGGGATGGAACTGTAAGTCAGCGTTTCCAACTTCTCTAACTTGGAAGGAGTCATGAGGTGAGCAAATAGAACACACCCACTCACCACAGCGACAGCCAGAATGGCCCAGTGGGCAGGTCAGGGAGCGGAGTCGCACAAGTGCTAAGTATTTCCGAACTGAGTTTTTAATAGCGCTCGGGATCTGGTGGGATCGCAGACAGCAGGTGGAGTCAGAACCACCTCACCCCTCCAAGCTCCTCCAAGCTCTTCTGGGACCTTTATTCCTAGAAAACCTGCTTCTTTTACAGAGTAAAAGCCCTAGGGATGAGACTCAGAAGCACCCTCAGTCTCTCGCACTCTTTGGCCAGCCTGTGGGATGAATTTTGCTATGATCTTCATTTCTGAAAGGAAGAAGGTGAAGTTGATGAATACCTTCATCAAGAGGCACCACAAGGGAATGGCAAAAAAAAAAAAAAAAAATCACAATGTTTATCTAGCTGTGTGTTACGAGTCACTCAGCAACAAGCAGCAGCCAAATGGCAATGCCCGTACAGTTTTACCCTTTCTTCTGTATACTGGGCCATTTCACACACATATTTAGCATATTCTGATTTTAATTCATGCCCCACTACATTCTGGTATCCCCCTTTCTTCCCCCTCACCTCTTCTTCCCACCTAGCTTTGTCACTCTTAGGTGGTTCGCCATCCTGCGCTCAACACACCAGAGACCAGGAACAGCACATTCCAGCTGAATCCAAACCTTAGCAAACATGAAAAACAAAGGGAGGAACATCAAGCGACACACGGAGACGTTTTCTGTTTGCGGGTTAGGAGGACTTCCAAGAATTTTAGGAGTAATTGTAAAGACGCTCATGGTGGAGGCTAGTAGGGCTTGGTCTCTGGTAAAGTGTTGGCTATGCAAATCTGAGGATCCCGGTTTGATTTCTCAGAACCCACTTAAAAGCTGGCAGGGAAGCAACCATCTACAGGCATTCCCAACCATGGGAAGGAAGAGCTCGGAGGATTCCTGGGGCTTGCCGGACAGCCCGTCTAGCCAGATTAGCAAGCTCTTTACTCTGTTACAGTGTCTGTCCCCCTACCCCAAATTGCACAACTGAGGCTAGCCCTGAGCTTCCATATACTGAGACTCACACATGCATGTGCACCCATACATACACATGTGTGCCTGCACACACACACACACACACACACACACACACACACACACGAGCATGTGCATGCGCACACATAGCAAAATGTTAGCTGTGCTTTTGGTTTTCTTCCTCCTCCTCCTCCTCCTCCTCCTCCTCCTCCTC